>NC_086448.1:494629941-495229941 GCF_028390025.1 Pseudophryne corroboree | reverse complement strand
CTACCTCATTGCACCTCTTCTACATCTTTGCATGAGGTGCTGTTTGGGGCCTAGTTTTTGAAAAGTGCTATCCTGTCCGACACTGCAGTGCCACTCCTAAATGGGCCAGGTGTTTGTACCGCACACTTGTGTCGCTTAGCTTGGCCATCCAACTACCTAAATGCACCTCTTTTTCTGCTTTGGGGACTAGTTTTTGAATAGTGTCATCTTGTCTGCAACTGCAGTGCCACTCCTAGATGGGCCAGGTGTTTGTGCTGCACACTCGTGTCACTTAGCTTAGTGATACAGCCACCTTGGTGCAACTTTAAGGCCTAAAAACAATGTTGTGAGGAGTAAGGTGTTCAGAATAGACTGGAAATGAGTGGAAATGAATGTTATTGAGGTTAGTAATACAGTAGGAGCAAAATTACCCCCAAATTCTGTGATTTTAGCTGTTTTTATGTTTTTTCAAAAATCATCCAGATCCAAAACCAAAACCAAAACACGAAAGGGTGGTTTTGGCAAAACCAAGCCAAAACCAAAACACGAAAGTGTAATTAGAACCAAAACCAAAACACAAAACACGAAGAGTGCCAGCCGCACATCTCTAGTAGGAGGTAGGAAAGTTTAACCATAGCTGAATATCTCATACTGTAGCATTATTTGATTCTAAATAATCTGTTCATACTGTACAGTATGTAAGCTGCACAAAC
The DNA here is from genome assembly GCF_028390025.1 of Pseudophryne corroboree. Lineage (NCBI taxonomy): Eukaryota > Metazoa > Chordata > Amphibia > Anura > Myobatrachidae > Pseudophryne > Pseudophryne corroboree. The sequence goes on along the minus strand of NC_086448.1, from coordinate 495,229,249 downwards.
CCTTTAAGTAGTTGTTTTCCCAGATGTGGTTCTAGGTTTGTAATTTGAACAGTAGAAAAGGAAACTCCAAAATGTCATTTTGTGTTATTGTTATATTTATAGAGCACCAGAAGCACTGATAAAAAATAATAATAATAATAACTACAGAATAATACAGAAAGAATGTGAATTCAAAAAAGTACATAAGTAAGTGTATAGGTAGCAAAACTATGTAGAAAAGATGAACGGTAAAGATCCCTACTAATATGAGTTTACAATCTATAGGGGATATTGTTGAACACAATGGAGAACATTGGGCAAAGAGAGCAGAGTCAAAGGATGGGTAGTAAACCAGAATAAAAAAAAATAGTTTAGGAATACACTTGAACGCTGGTTGAAAGTTTAATGGAGAGGTTTGGAGCAGCTCATGAGAGATCCTGAATTCTAGAGTAGATAGACATCAGAAAACAGGTGAGGTGGCAATCAGCAGAGCAAATAAGATGAGAGGGAATATGTGAGGAAATAAGCATGGAGATGTAGTGAAATAGAGTGATGAGAGAGGATGAAGAGGTGGGCAGTAGAACTGAGGATAGACTGAAGAGGGGTAAAGTGGGATTTAGGAAGGCCAGAAATGAACAGTTTACAGTAATTAAGGCCGGAAATGTTCAGGGCATGAATGACAATTGTATTAGCTTCCAAGGTGAGGAAGGACTTTATTCTAGAAATATTGGATAAGTGGAATTTGGAAAATTATGATAGGGACTTTATAAAGGCGAAGGAAAAAGTCAATGATGACACATACAGTTTTGTAGGTTCCAGACTTGGAAAATGAGACAGTGAGACACTGTCAATAAGATAAGGAGGGGATCGTAGTAGAGAGTACATTGGCTCGGGGATATATAATGAGTTCCATTTCTAAAATGCTGTGCTTCAGTACTTATTGTGCCATCCAAGATGAGATGGCTAACAGACAGGTGAATCAGGAAAGGCCAGAAGGAGAGAGGTCCTTGGAAAGGAAGTGCATGTCTGTATCATTTGTACAGAACTGGTAGCTTGCCAAGGGAAATATTTAGAGGGAGATGGAGAAAGATATGGAGAAAAGATGAGGGCCAACGACTAAACCTCTAAATATTTAAAAAAAAAATAAAGGTATCTAAAACCCATATATTGTATATTGGAGGTGGTGTATTACCAATATCTCGAATTTTAGACATATGCCCTATAACAGGGTTACTTTAGTGAGATATTAAAATTTGATAGATAGAAAAATAATGGGTTGTGTCACAAGTGAAACTATAAGAGCCCAGTTATTTAGAAATAACATATATTAAAATTTATAAAATTACATACATCCTTGTTTTTGAAATATTCTTTATTTACATTCACTCTGAAATGAAGATTTCCAGGTGCTTCCTACATCATTGATAGAACATTGTTTCTCCCTCAATCTATTAATTTTAGGTCATTGAGGCAGTTAAACTACTGTATATTTCCTGGAGACAGTGGAAGGCAGTAGTCTTTCTAATTTCCAGGCCAGTAAGTTGTCCATGAGTGCAAGCGTTGACGATTTTACTACTCTAGCACCCACCAGGGCCAGATTAACAATGGGGCAGATGTTGCTGCAGCTCCAGGCCCGCCATTGAAAATAGGCCCACAGAATCATCTGCAGTGTAGCCAGTGTTGACAGGAAAAAAAAAAATCCTGTCACCATCAACAGCTCATCTCAGTCACTTCCCAAATCTGTCTGAGGATCTGCCCCCATACCCATCTGAAGCACCACCCCAATACCACCTGAAGCTCCAACCCCTGAACCGTCCAAAGTTGGGATAAACAAGTTGAAGGGCATAAGGGAGGAAACTGAATTCTGTGAGGACAGCTGGGTCTGTGGATGTCTAAGTGGAGTGGGCGTGTGTCACCTGGAGAGACGCAGTGCACAGCAGGCCCGGGGGTCTCATCTCCTCCTATTTCAGTAAATGGTGTGTATGTTAGTAAGTATTGTCTTGTCAGTAACTGGTGTCTGTGTCAGTAAGTGTGTGTGTTTCACTAAGAGGGTAATGGTCAGTAAGTGGGGTCTGTGTCAGTAAGTTGTGTGTGTGTCAGCAAATAGGGTCTGTGTCATGTGTGTGTGTGTGTGTGTGTCAGTAAGGGGTATCTGTGTAAGTAAATTGTATGTGTCCTTAAGGGGTTTCTGTCTTTAAGTATGTATGTGCCAATAAGTGGTTTCTGTCTCAGTATGGGGTGTATGTTAGTAAGTTGTATTTGTGTCAATAAGTTTGTCAGTAAGTGTATGTGTCAGTAAGGTGTGTCAGTGTGTCTGTATGCATGTTGGGTCAGGTAGTGGAATCTTAGTCAGTAAAGGGTGTATGCATTAGTGAGGGGGATTTGTGTCAATATATGTGTGTGTGTGTGTATGTGTGTGTGTGTCAGTAAGGTGTGTCGGTAAGGGGTGTCAGTAAGGGTTGCCTGTGTAGCTAAGTGTGTCTGTGTCAGTATCTGTGTAAGGAAGTGGTGTCTGTGTCAGTAAGTGTGTCCCAGTGGTCCACAGTTCCCTGTCTGTTCTGATTTACCCACATCTCTTCTCCCCATTTCCTGTCTGCCTCTTTATCGGCTCTCCTTTTGCTGTCTGCTGTTTGTCCCCGTCTCTACTACCCTTTCACAATCTACTCTGTATCTTTTCTAATCTTTGCACATCTACTCTTTTTTGCCTCATCCCTTTCCACATGTGTTGCATGTTGATACAGCTCCTTGTATCATATGACAGCCATTGTAATGCTCTTTGTATCATATGGCAGTCACTGATGCTATGTATTATATGGTAGTCACAAACTTTTTCTTGTTTTAGCTACACTATGTAGTGGTTGACCTCCATGGAGATAACCACACCCATGGCCCAGGCTACATCCCCTATGGAGACCACACTCAGACATTGGTCATACCCCCACATCACTAGTGACACCTCCGGCTGAGGCACACAATAGTCCCATCATAAATGTCAGCTCCAGGCCCATAAGGACCTTAATCTGACACTGGCTCCCACATGCCTGCTGGAAATGGAAGTCTGATTCAAGCTTCCAGTTAAAGATTCAATTAAAAAATTTTTTTTATAAAAAAAGAGAATTAATCATTCTTTTCATGGGGACACAGTTGAAGCTACAGCGAGCAATAGCTGGCGATATCCATTAAAAGGTGAAGCGGTTAGATAAATAGACAGAACCCTAAATCCTGTGAAAATAAAACAACATTTAAAAATGTATTGATATTATAAACTCTTCCTTAGGGGCCTTTTGACCTAGAAATGGTCATACAGCAACTGTCTTGAAATCCCATGTGAGAGATTGGGAATTCTAACAACAGCTGTAACATACTGTATCTCAGAAAATCAGCAGAGTGTTGAAAAGTGCATACTGAACTTACCATTAAATACAGAACATATATATCCACATATTAGAATTAACAGAGATTTGATATACTGTATCTCAAGAATGGTATTTATTGAAGAGGAATCTTTTATACTATATTTATTATATATATTGATATAAGTTTTATGTACTTTATATCTGCAAATATATTATAATAGGCATAAAAATAGGTTGGCTCATAACAAAAAGGGGCAATATTTTTACTAGTCCAATCATACAGCAATGTACATCACATGAACATTCTTATACATATTTATGTAATTGGCTCATGTGGTTTTAAGGGGATATATCTCTACTGTTCAAGAAATTTGTCCAGGCAAAGTCTAAATATATTTTACAGAGATATATAATCCTGGCTCATTGACTATGTGGTAGATCTGTTGAAACTAAAATCTACTGTCCAAGCAATACGTCTATGTAAATGGTAAATATACTTTATGCAGGGATGTATTCTCTTGGCTTGTTAAACATACAAATTCTACACTTTATGAATACAAGTCAATCATTCCACCTTGCAGAGCCTTATATAATATATGTAGATTTAATGTATAACTTTAGTGATTCTGAAAATTAGTTACAGACTTGGTATACTAGCTCTATTCTGTCCAATACATTTATTACAGGTGACAGAGCTGTAACTAGACTTTTTGGTGCCCCGTGCCAGGGAGAGAATTGCCCCCCCCCCCTCTCATTTTTCTAATAGGGATATATATATATATATATATATACATATATACAGATACAGATCAACCGGCACTCAGATTAAAAAGACAACGTGCCCCGGTGCCATAATCCAAACAGCAACATACATTTCCAATGGCGGACAATGAGGCACTCCATGAGGCTTGATATGAAAAAAACTGTATTGAAAGCAGCAACGTTTCGGGGCAAAGCCCCTTCCTCAAGGCATACCAATACACAGTGAAACACATAGACTTACCCACTAAAATAGCCCAGGGCCAAACGCGCTGTCCTCCACGTCTCCCGCCACGTCTCCGGCCACTGCCGCATAGTACTTCCGGGTCCCGGCTTAACCTGGATACCAAGGTAACACAGGCAGCGTGCGTTCCACCACGGGAGGCGTCGCGAGTGGTCCCGCCCCGAAGCCCTGGCAAAGGAGGGCGGAATAGGCATGCACATCCAACTGGCCCTACAAAATAAACACAAAACAATATAACATGTGACAAACAGTAACCATAACGGAGCATACTAAAAGCAAATATACATATATAATTAATGGCATCATAAAGCATTCCACAAGGACAGGATGGTAACTTCAGAATAACACAACCTAACCCTAGCTACATTAGACTATTCCAATTGATCTTATTCCACATGTCCAATTGTGATTACGAATGCCTAGACCACATATGACTCAGATAAGGAGGCTAAATTGTTACACTGTGGCTTTCTGATATGAGAAACTTGTATCCTATAGATGTGATTGAATAATCTTACCGGCGTTTGTAACAACAAAGGCATACTGTATCCTTTTATATAGAGCACAGTGTATTTTGTTTTTGTTTTCTCCCCAGCCTGGTGTTGTATCATATTACCTTACAGCCTACAGTATGTGCGATTTCTGCACAAGCTTGCAAACATCCTGCTGAAACACACAGATTAGGTTGCAACATCTCCAATAGATAAAATGTGGATATCTGGGTTAATCTGCTGACAGCTATATTGATACTAGTATCCTGTAGATGTGATTGAATAATTTACCGGCTTTTGTAACAACAAAGGCCCATTGTATCCTTCTATATAGAGCACAGTGTATTTTTGCTTTCTCCCTAGCCTGGTGTTTTAATATACTATCTTGCAGCCTATGTGTGATTTTTGTACGAGTTTGCAAAAATATATATTTTTCTGAATACACAGATCAGGTTGCAACAACTCAAATAGATAAAATGTGGACATCTGGGTTAATCTGCTGATAGCTATATCAATAATAACAAAATAATTGATCAATACGGTACAATGTTTAATGTCAGTAGTAATACCATTATGTGTCCTCTTTCATAAATCTGCGGCTGCAACCAAACACAGGACTCCACATATGTAAAAAAGTTGAAACACACTTTTATAATGTCTCGTTGATTAAATTGGCCTATTACAGTTTACCCTATGATCTAAGATTCTCCATACATGTGACTGCTATAGAGATTGAGCTGCTCACTACCGGTTTTTTGCACTAAAAAGATTGATGGCCAGGTAAGAGCTACTAACCAATAGGAAAGGAAGAAATCCTAACAGTCAGTGCTATATGCATTTTGATACTTTAAGATATTGCATATATGGTATTTTTGTTCTGTACCAATTAGTGCCGTTTTAGGATTCTCAGATTGAACAATATACCTTATTACTAACATAGGTCCCAATGATAATAGGCGTGTGGATATCAATATTTGTGGGCTCTCACAGCCTATAAAATACCCACCTTGGGAATATCCCTATACCCAACTAAATTGCAGGGCATGATTTCACTGCTGCATTTTTTGCTTTAAATGTTTATGGTATTTATCCAAAGGATTACACACAATCTCAGATATTTTTAATACATTTAATAAAAGTTATATTTTATTGATAACAGCATTTTCCTGTACAGGTGTAATTTAACTAAGAGTGCCCCCAAACAAGAGTCTTCTTTTCTTTCCATAATAATTTGTACTATTTCTGACTCTGGGGAGCACCGCCAACCAATGAAATTAACCAAAAGATATTCTTTTTTCAAATAATATGGTAGTTGGTTATTTTTTTAATTTAAATCAGTCTCCTGTTGAAACTTACCTCCTCTCTTAGGAGGATTTCTTTAGAGACGGGAACGATTTAGTGCGGTCTGTCTCGCCACTCTCTATCTCCTGTATGTACAATATAAAGTAACATCACAGTCGTCACTGACCATTTGCCAGAACTTGTAGTTCAATCCGCCGCTATTCAGTCTACAGTACTGGATTAGTGGAGCATTAGCCACCCAGTGGTGAAGATGTGTATTACATGCTGCGTATGTAGTCAAGCCTCAACACGCCTGTCCATGCAAAAACTGAACAACCTGAGCTATCACTTAGGCATGACTAATCCTCCATTTAGGCGGAGCAACAGCAACGATGAGGGAGGCTCCATTTGTATGTCTCTGAATTGGCAATAATTGTGTACACTGGGTTATGGAGAATGCACAATTAGAAAGCATGTCAGGCATACTCCTCATAGAGGTGTGTGTTCAACTTTGCATCGCCCTCTTAATATTTAATTATCTATTCATGTTTATTCTATCAAGTTAGAATGCTGGAGTATAATCTGTACATTACTGAAAAAAACATCTATTATTAATCACTACAAATGTTGTTGTTTATAACATAATACAAAAAAAGTAAATTAGAAAAACATAATTCATACAGTAGTACTGTGTATAGGATTCCATGTATTCCTTTATTTTTATCCCAACCTGAATACAGTGTTTCATTTATAAATATGTTTATTCTACAATCCCTCAGCCTGTACTCCCATGTTATTTGTTTTTTTTTTTGTGAGCCCAAATATATCACTTGTAAAGTTGCATTGCATAACCTGGACCCAGCTGGAAAGTTACCTCCTCATCATAAAACTAATCACTAAGCCTTCAAGTAAACATGTTGACATATTGTGACTGAAATTTTCTGTACAATAAATGTCTGAAGAGTAACCCTCAGAATCAGATCAAACATTTCACGTATCAATTATGTTTGGTTCATATCTGCCTTCTGACAATTTTGAGACATACTGCAGACCTGGTTATGAGACAGCCTATAAATACGGATCTTTCAGTTACTTATTTCTTTATATACTTTACATAGAGTAATGGAAGGCTCCTTTGACCCATATTTTATTAAATGTAGTCTAATTTAGACACAATATTGAGCCCCATTCCCATTCACTATTGCACAGAAACCCTATTGCTAGTGCCTCACTTGTCACAAATTGTAGGTTGCATATATGTACTGTATATCAAAGATTTTGTTCTATATCCCTCCTAGTCTGGTCTCATTTGTAAGGAAGGACCTTGCTGAACTGAAATGTGGCAATTATAGAATAGTGGAATGACAGCAGCATCTTTATGAGAGAGACAGAAAGAGACTTATCTATTCTACCTTGCCATTTAGATCACTGTAAGAATAATTAAGCTTGGAGTGCCCCAGAGAAAGTGGCTAATCGTAAATGACTTTAGCTCCACTGGAGGAGTGGACTGACTTTATGGTCTACCCATCTACTAATGACTGATCCAGGGGTGGATATATGGTACAATGTAACCGCATCCCGGATGTAGGGCTTAGTACACCCCTAGCACACCAGTATTGTCTACCCCTGCCATACAATTTTATTATTTTCATTGTTTGAATATACAGTAAGCCCTCATTTTGGCAATTGATAGTTTAGTAATATATAACCTAATAATAAAACAAGCCAAAAGCCAATATGTCATATTTCTTTTTTAATACATAGTTACTAAGTAGAACAGCTTACGGGGCAGTCTTCCCATGTCCTATCCATTCAAACTTAAAGCAAGATAGTGTACCGTACATTAGAGTGGAAATATTTTGTTGTTACTGGTAATTTCAGACTGACCGTAAAGAAACATGAGCCCAAGTACCACTGCCAGTACAGTACTGTATATGCTAATTAGCATCCATAAGAAGTCATACACAGCTGAATTTTAATCAGGCAGTTAAAATGGACAGCAAATAAATCCCCTCTAGTTGATCAAATAGGTGCAGTTACAGTAGTATTGTGATCATAAGGTGAGTGGCTGACAAGGCACCTTATAAAATGTAGGCTGTAAAGGCTTTTCTCTTTGAAGACATTGATTTTAGAAACTAAGGGGTAAATCTACTAAGATGGGAGTTCTATGTAAAGTGGGATGTTGCCCACAGCAACCAATCAGATTCTACTTCTCATTTACTGTATCTAGCACCTTCTAGAAGATAATACCTGGATCTGATTGGTTTCTATGGACAACATCCCATCTTAAATAGATATCCCATCTTAGTAAATTTACCCCTAAGAGCCAACCTAAGACACCAATTTATATTATTTAATGGTGCTTGCCTCCCCTTGAGTTAGAATTAGATGCCTGGGGCTATTCAGTTACAGATCGAGGGAGCCCAGGATAAGCCCGCAGACTGAATTTAACGTGGATTTCTGTTCACCTCCTGCTGAGAACATAAATGTATGGTGCTGTAAATTGGGTTTTCTGCCCCTGTCGCAGCCGCTGTGAATGCCTTAATCCATAGCTCTGGGTACATATCCCAAAATCTATGGGTAAACGCGCATTAGCTGCAGAAATACTGAACAAGCAAATGACTTGTAATTAGGTAGTTCCAGACATAAAAGTATTAGGCTACAAACCTTTTCCTTAGTGAGGTAAGATATTGAGATTAATTGAATCTGCCCCTTAGTATGCATTCAATTTAATTACTGGATTGATAAATATTAATTTACTTATACTGAAACTGTAGTCAAATTAAATTAAATATTTTTATATTTTATATAGCAGTTACCTCATCTACTGCCTTGGAAAATTCATATAATCCGTTGTAGTTCTCTGATTTGTTTGTAGAGGTACAGTATGAATCAAAAAATGTCACAATACACATTTGCACATCATAGTATAAACATTCAATATATAATACCCATTAACTATAGATTATTTTTGTTTGTTTTATGAAATGTATGCTCTGTTTTCTCCGGAATGTAGTCAAAACTTCAACAATGACCATGCTGACACTACACTGTGGACAGTTATGATGTCGACATCACTAAAATGATGACAGTCAATGCATAGACATTCTCAGAATGTTGACACATGAAATGCCGTCATTGTCAAAATGTCGACATTAGGGTTAAGCTGTGGGTGGGTTAGGTTTAGGTGGGTGGGGTTAGGGTTAGGAACTAGACAGTTAGGGTTAAGGATTAGGGTTTGGGATATGGTAGAAATACTCACAGGAACACACAAGGATCGGAGATATGACCCTGAAGTTATGATCACATGACCCCAGGGACCTGAAAGATGTTGCTGGAGCCGCTGCAGCTGTCTCCGCTTGGCCACCGCAGATGATATGTTTGCATTCTAACATATCAACATTTCAATATTGTCTACATGTTAAATCTCAACATGGTGTCAACAATATCATACCACACCATTTTTCCCACAGTCCAGCACTGCAGAGCTCTTTGGTGCCTTGCAAGTCAATGGCAAAATAATAATATAAGATTTTGTTAACTTTCAACTGATATAGAAAATAAAAAGGCAAAGGAACAAGGAAGGAATTATTTTTTAACCAAACAAATAATCACTGATGAAAGTAAGGGCTAAGGCCTTTAATCAACATTAACATGTGCGTACGGTATTATCAAAGAATATTGACCATAAAATCACCAGCTACTGTACTGTAAGTAGTGAGAAAGGTTAGGGTTAGGGCAGTTATAGACAACCGGACTCAAATTCACAGGTGATAATAATCTGTCTTTGTTTTTCTCACTGATTTCCCAACTACAAAACAATGGAGCAGAATTAATTAGCTGGAGTTCAATTTTCATTAACCTGAATTGTTTAACTTCACATAGGTATCACAGATAGCAATTACTATGAAAAGCAGGAACGCAAAATTCAGCAATTAGCTAAATATGTATGCAAGGGCAACATTTATTATTGACATGATCCTGGTGGGTTGGGTATAATGTGTCAACAGTCAGAATGTCGACATTCACCATATAGAAAGTGAAATGTTGACATGTTAGAATGTCAACATATTGGGGGAGTTGTACTAAACCTTGGAGCGTGATAAAGTGGAGAGAGATAAAGTACCAACCAATCAGCTCCTAACTGCCATGTTACAGGCTGTGTTTGAAAAAAGACAGCTAGAAGCTGATTGGTTGGTAGTTTATCTCTCTCCACTTTATCATTCTCCAAGGCTTAGAACATCTCCCAGTCTGGTGGCCCAGCAGCTGCAGCGGCCGTAGCTGCATCTTCCAGGTCCTGGCAGTCAAATGACCATAAATTTTGGGTCACTAATCCGTATCCTTAACCCTAACTCTTCTACTAGTGTCTAGCCCTTACCTCCGCCCCGCAATCTAACACCAACCTGCCTATGTAGCCTGATTCTTACCCTATGGCCAGCAACCTATCTCTAATGTCAGCATTCTGAAATGTCGATATTTCACCTGTCCGCATTTTGAGAAGGATGACTTTCCTGTTGATACTGTATTTTAAAATGTTGAAATCATAACTGCCAACATTATGATGTTCACATTATGAATGCCGACATTGCTTGATGTTGACCTTTGACTATAGTACATATTGCTAACAATGGGGGTCATTCCAAGTTGTTTGCTTGTTGCTGATTTTCGCAACGGAGCGATTAAGGCAAAAATGCGCATGCGCATGGTACGCAGTGCGCATGCGGTTAGTATTTTAGCACAAAACTTAGTTTATTTACTCATGTCCGAACGAAGATTTTTCATCGTTGAAGTGATCGGAGTGTGATTGACAGGAAGTGGGTGTTTCTGGGCGGAAACTGGCCGTTTTCTGGGAGTGTGGGGAAAAACGCAGGCGTGTCGGGAAAAACGCAGGAGTGCCTGGAGAAACGGGGGAGTGGCTGGCCGAACGCTGGGCGTGTGTGTGACGTCAAACCAGGAACGAAACGGCCTGAGCTGATCGCAATCTGTGAGTAGGTCTGGAGCTACTCAGAAACTGCTAAGACATTTCTATTCGCAATTCTGCTAATCTTTCGATCGCTATTCTGCTAAACTAAGATACACTCCCAGAGGACGGCGGCCTAGCGTGTGCAATGCTGCTAAAATCTGCAAGCGAGCGAACAACTCGGAATGACCCCCAGTGTGCAGTATATTATCTTCAGGGTTGCGTTCATACAAACTGAGTATGAATTCCTTATTGAGCAGCTGCACAGTGTGTCTCAGGTTATTAACAGAAATCCCTGGTCATCACAATGCCTCTCTGCAGTACAGTACATTGATCAACATATATCACAATGGCCACTATTTAATAAACTATATCATAGTAACATAGTAACTAAGGTTGAAAAAAGACAATTGTCCATCGAGTTCAAACTATTTGTGGTCTCCTATGCAGTCTTATTATAGGACTAGTTATTTTTATGTTAGGACTAGTTATATTAACTATAATGCGTGCCTAAGCACCATAACCCTGAATATCTTTATCCAATAGGAATTTATCTAACCCATTCTTAAAGGTGCTGACTGAGTCCGCAGTTACTACTCTCTCAGGCAGGGAATTCCAAACACGTATTGTCCTTACTGTGAAAAAACCTTTTCGCCTCAATGGCCCTCATTCCGAGTTGTTCGCTTGCTAGCTGCTTTTAGCAGCATTGCACACGCTAGGCCGCCGCCCTCTGAGAGTGTATCTTAGCTTAGTAGAATAGCGAACGTAAGATTAGAAGAACTGCTACTAAATAATTCTTTGCAGTTTCTGAGTAGCTCCAGAGAAAAAACAGAAGACTGCTTCTACAGCGCCTCAATTGCAGGAGGCTAATAATCAAATTACCCTGATACATGCGCGGCTGAAAAACACTATGTGGGTGTTTGGTTGGAGAATATAGAAACAGACAAAATCAGCTGCGCAAAGTATCAGGGAAAGGACAGTACAATTTTAGGAGAACCGATGTATGTATATAAATTGATTTATTAATGAAAAAGCATAAAATAGCAGTAAAAGATGACATAAAATTGTTGGATATAAAAAGGCACACCTTGACTAAGTTTATCCGTTTAAACAGACACCAAATTGTGTCGGTTCTCTATATGGAAGTCCACAAAAGGAAATAAAGTCCAGCTGTTTGTTGGAAAGCAATAGATGGTAATAGCCGTAATGTTAATACTGGAAGTGAATGATCAGTGCAGTAGACATCCCATAATAATAAATTGGGGGAGTGATCCAGTGTTATTTATTGTTCAATTACCTCTCCTTAGGTGGGCTGGTCCAAAGCCGAGCGCCCTCGGCGATGTGTCCTGCAATGCCCACTGTGCGAATGCCGCAGGGGAGAGGGAGCCGTGGATTCACTGTAAAGTGTATGCCGTGTGCTGGTTTATCCGGCTGACGGAGAGCCGTATGTTGATACGGGCGGCTCGAGAATTCAGATCCGCGGCTATTCTGGGATCTCTGTGGAGATGAAGGACGGCTTGCGGGGAGAACAAACCCGCTAATGCTTTCAAATCGGATACCTCGGCAGGTGTGCAGACAGGAGGCGTGGCCTAACTAGTTTCGTCACGTGACCCGTGACTTTCTCAAAGGAATATACCAGCCTCAATCTGGATCCACTTTTAAAGCAGGATAATTAGTTAATTATGTACAGGTGTAAACATTCATTGGATTGCTCCTAGCTAATTACATACATCGGCTCTCAAGGGATACAAAGCTGATACAAATATCCAGCTGTGCTGAATTATAATCCCAACACTTTAAAAGTACTAAAAATGTGTCTACATTAATTCAATATAATATAAAAACGCTCAGAAAATTAATAAACTTAATAATAGTAAAACATGATAAGTAATGATAAATAAATAAAATAAAACAACAAAGAATGAAGCCAAGGGGCGCAAAGTAAAAATAATATTGGTAATAATAATATTTTAACCAAGGGGTCTAAAATTATATTAATTATATTAATAGAACTATATAATAATATATGCAAATATGTGTTATGCAAATACGGATAGAAAATATATAATAAAAGAATGACAATAAAAAACATTGCTCAAAATATTGGTCACAGTTAGAATCGAACCAGGATAACTTAAATTTACCAACGCATAGGATAATACCACTATGCCACAGAGGCTGGAATAGAGGATTATCAACATTTGAAACATTTAAAGAATATTATGATAGCATGTTTATAAAGGGGTCATAGGTTATAATAGACCTCCCAAAGTTAAACAATAGCGTTAGCACGGTCATAGAGAACGAATAATAATAAAAAATAAAAATAATAACATAATAATATAAAGTAAACAATGATCGAAATATTAATCACGGTTCGAACGTGAAGTTGAACCGGAATAACTTAGGTTTACTAACACGACGGATAATACCACTGTGTCACGGAGACTAGGGCAGAGGATTATCAATATTTAGAGTATGTTATAATAACGTGTTTATAAAGGAATCATAAAATGTGAAAATAAAATAAAGTAAGTTAAAATAAACCTCTCAAGAATGAATATTAACATTGGCACAAACATGGAGAGAGAGTAATAATAATAATAATAGGAATAGGAAGGGGGGGGGTGGTTTGGAGGCAGGGCAATTGTTGAAAAATGGCTTAAGAATCTAATTCAATAGACTCAAATCTCATAAGATAACTTAAGGATCGAATTCAATAGACTCATTGAGCCCTTCGGGGACAAGGGTTCTGAGTTTGTGGATCCAATAATTCTCCCTGAGACAAAGTTTCTTATATCTGTCTCCCCCTCGTAAAGTGGGTAATGTGGTTTCAATGCCTATTAGATGGAGGTCATCAGGATTCTTCTGATGAAATTCAGAAAAAAATCGAGACACACTATGGAAAAGTAAGCCCTTTTGTATATTTCGTCGATGTTCTAGGAATCTGATCTTTAACTTACGAGTGGTTCTTCCCACATAATAAAGATTGCATTTACAAATCAAAATATATACTACATATGAACTGTTGCAGTTGATGAAGGACTTAATTTCAAACTGTGTCTGGTCCAAGGAGTTGAAATATTTGCAATTGTTCTGGATGAAAGAACACGTGATGCATTTATTAGCACCACATTTGAAGCACCCTTTGGTTCTTGTGAGCCACTGAGAGGTTTCTATCGAAGTAGCATGGGCAACCTGATCTCTTTTATCCGTGAAAAGACTGGGAGCTAAATGTTGTTGTAGGTTAGTAGATTTCTTGAAGATAACTAATGGTGTGTCTTTCAATTCTGTTCTGAGTGTTTGATCTGTCAGTAATATAGGATAATTAGTTCGTATAATGTTCCTAATTTTTGAAGAAGCAATATTGTTGTTAGGCGCCGGGGTCCGCTCGTCGGTGCGGCCCGGCGCCTAGCAACCAGGGACGCCGTGCGCGTACAGCCGCCGGCTCCCTGGCAACGCTAGACGCCGGGCGCACGGAGCCGCTCAGACCCTAGCAACGGGGACGCCACGTTCGGGCCGCGTTCCCCGTTGCTGGGTCTTTTCTAATTGTATAATGGTGTGCTGGCCGTGCAGCATGCAAGCTGCACGGCATTACTTGTGATTACCCAGTCTGGCTCCTGATTGGGGAGCTCACAGTTATAAGCACCCTTTGGACTTCTCACAGACGCCGGTGATAGCTTCCTGTTTGCCTGTGTTGGTTACAGAGAGTTTCCAGTCCTGCTCTATCCGGTTGTTCCTGTCCTCAGTGATCCTGTACTCGGAAATTGTCATCGGTTCCTGGAGTCTGACCGAGCACCTTTAACATCCTGTGGTGTTCGTGAGTCGCGGCGTAGCCGTGTGTTGCGGCTTGACCGCTTACTGTTTATTATTTTGTATCTTTGTGTTCTGGAGCTTTTGCGGAGGATTCCGCTCCCCCTGATCCACTCTGGTATCCAGCGGTGCTGGATAGGAGTTACGGATCAGTGGATCTTTGGTTGTCCTTTTCCCTGGCGGCTAGTCCGCACATACTTTTTGGTTTAGTTAGTTAGCTTGTAACCCCTGGCCTGGTTGCTTAGTCAGAGGGCCCCTTGCTATCACCCTGTCTCGGATTTCCCTTTGTCTCCCATTAAGACCTGAGGGGGCATCGTGGTTGGGCAGACATAATCCGCCCTTCGAACGCGGCTGCCATGGGCTCAAGCAACCATAGTCTCGCAGGGGATTTCTGATAACACGGGCGAGACAACGGAGTTAGGGCGCCAGGGGTTACTAGGCTCTCCTGCTCCCACAACCAGTATATCTTTCCAGTACTCAGACCTCTGCCATAAGATCTCCTCTGGTCTGGAGTACGGGAATCATAACATTATCACCGGCCAGACTAAATTTAAAATTAAACAGGAGTTAATTTTTTCCCTTGTTCAGTTGGGAGATTTGTCGGCCTCATGAATCCCACCGGTGTCGGGCCAAATCCTGGCCAGCTTCTAGTTAGCCAGATTCAAGAGCTTACTCAGATGGTTCAGGATCTGTCCCTTCAGGTGAGGTCACAGGAAGATCTGTTACGGACTTCCCCGAGGGTCATTCCTGAACCAAAAATGCATCTGCCTGACCGTTTTTCTGGGGATAGAAAACAGTTTTTTAATTTTAAAGAGTCTTGTAAACTTTATTTTCGTTTGAGACCAGTCTCCTCAGGTACGGAGGCTCAGCGGGTTGGAATTATTATTTCTCTGCTTCAGGGGGATCCTCAGACCTGGGCTTTTGGTTTAAAGACAGACGATCCGGCTTTATTTTCTGTAGACGCCTTTCTAAAGTCTTTAGGGCTATTGTATGACGACCCTGATAGAGAGGCATCCACCGAGAGTCAGTTGCGTGCTCTCAGGGTAGGAATCCCGCAGAGATTGATTGTACGGAGTTTCGCCGTTGGTCGAACGACTGTGGATGGAATGACCCAGCCCTGCGCAGTCAGTTTCGCCTCGGCTTATCTGAGTCTATAAAAGACAGTCTCCTTCAGTATCCCGCTCCTGAGACTCTCGATAAACTCATGGAGCTCTCTATTAAGATTGATCGTCGGCTCAGAGAGCGGAGGGCTGAAAAAGGAGCATCTGTCGGGTCAACTCCTTGTGTTTTTTCCATCCCTGTGGACATAGAGGAGCCTATGCAGATAGGTCTCTCCAAACTGTCTCCTGAAGAAAGAACCAGAAGGCAAAGTTCTGGTCTTTGTTTATACTGTGGAGGTAAGGGACATTTTGCCCGTAGTTGTCCGAACAAGTCGGGAAACGTCTCGACCAAGTGAATTGTGAGGGGGTTCACTTTGGTCTGCAGCTTATCTCCTCAAATAATTTACTGTTAGTCCCAGCTAAAGTTTCCTTTGGCAGCCTCTGTTCCTCGGTCTCTGTTTTTGTGGACAGTGGAGCTGCAGGGAACTTTATGGATTTGACATGGGCCAAGACCTTAGGTATTCCTCAGTTAGCCTTGGCTAGGTGTATCACCATGCATGGTTTAGATGGGAGTCCCTTGTCCAATGGGGTTATTTCTCTCTGTACACCTCCTGTTCTACTCTCGGTAGGAGCTCTGCATTCTGAAAAAATTGAGTTTTTCCTCACCCATTGCCCAGCAGTTCCAGTGGTTCTGGGTCACCCTTGGCTGGCCTTTCATAATCCCATCATTGATTGGCAGTCGGGGGAGATCTCACAATGGGGTACCATCTGTAATAAGGAATGTATTACGCTTCCCATCCGAATAGCTGCTGCCATTCCCGCACCCATTCCTGTGGAATACCAGGATTTTGTTGATGTTTTTTCCAAGGGCAATGCGGATATTCTGCCTCCCCATAGGCCTTATGATTGTGCTATTGAGCTAATTCCTGGTGCCACTTTGCCTAAGGGAAGGTTATATGCATTGTCCGGACCTGAAACTGTGGCCATGAATGAGTATGTTAAAGAAAGCCTAGGGAAAGGATTTATCAGGCCATCTAAATCCCCTTTAAGTGCAGGCTTCTTCTTCGTAGAGAAGAAGGATGGTTCACTCAGACCCTGCATTGACTTTAGAGCCTTGAATAAAATCTCAGTAAAAAATACTTACCCTCTGCCGCTGATCTCTGTCCTCTTTGATCAGCTACGTTCGGCTGTGATTTTTTCTAAGATTGACCTGAGAGGAGCATATAACCTCATCAGAATCAAGTCAGGGGATGAGTGGAAAATGGCATTCAGTACTCAGTCAGGCCACTATGAGTATCTGGTTATGCCATTCGGCCTGTCTAACGCTCCGGCAGTTTTCCAGGATCTCATTAACGATGTGCTCCGTGAATTTCTTGGAAAATTCGTTGTAGTCTACTTAGACGATATTTTGATTTATTCTGACTCTGTAGAACAACATGTTACCAAGGTGCGTCAGGTTCTAAAAAAATTACGTGAAAATCACCTATATGCCAAGCTGGAGAAGTGTGAATTTCATGTCACGGAGGTATCCTTTTTAGGATACATTATTTCCCCTCGGGGATTCCGTATGGAACCAAAGAAGCTCCAAGCCATCCTTAGTTGGGCGCAACCCACCAACTTAAAAGCAATTCAGCGCTTTTTAGGGTTTGCGAACTACTATAGAAGATTTATTCACTCTTTCTCTGACCTAGTTGCTCCCATTGTGGCACTGACTAAGAAGGGAGCGGATCCTACCAATTGGTCACGTGAAGCCGAGCTATCTTTTCAGGCCTTGAAACAAGCCTTTGTCTCAGCCCCTGTCCTCAGACACCCCAACCCAGAATTGCCTTTCATTGTTGAGGTTGATGCCTCAGAGGTTGGAGTAGGGGCTATCCTATCTCAGAAGGATCCGGATTCCCTTGAATTACACCCTTGTGCCTTTATGTCCAGAAAATTCTCTTCTGCTGAATCCAACTACGATGTTGGTAACCGGGAATTGCTGGCTATTAAATGGGCTTTCGAGGAGTGGAGGCATTGGCTTGAGGGAGCGACTCATATCATTTCAGTTTTGACTGATCACAAAAATCTTCAATACATTGAATCAGCTAAACGACTGAATGCCCGGCAGGCTCGTTGGGCTTTATTTTTTACTCGTTTCAAATTCATTATCACCTTCAGGCCAGGTTCCAAGAATACCAAGGCAGATGCCCTGTCACGCAGTTTTCTTCCAGTTCAAGACAACAGTCCTGTTACTCCCATACTTCCGTCTTCAGTCATTCGGGCAGGCCTCACACAGGATTTATTTACCCAGTTAAAGCTGCTTCAACATCAGGCTCCTGGAAATACTCCTGCTGGTCGTCTTTTTGTCCCTGAGTTTTTGAGAGCAACTGTTTTGACGGAGTTTCATGATAGCAAAGTTGCCGGGCATCCGGGAATCGCTAAGACTTTGGAATTAGTCTCCCGCTCAGTATGGTGGCCTGGTCTTTCCAAAGACATTAAGGAGTTTGTTTTTTCGTGTCAGGTCTGTGCACAGCATAAAGTTCCCCGTTCTTTGCCTATCGGTCAGCTTATGCCCTTGAATGTTCCTCTTAGGCCATGGTCTCATATCTCCATGGATTTTGTGGTGGACCTCCCTCTGTCAGCCGGATGCCGAGTCATATGGGTGGTAGTGGACCGTTTTAGTAAAATGGCCCATTTCATTGCTCTTCCCCGATTGCCATCTGCCCAGGGATTGGCAGTCTTGTTCCTCCGCCATGTTTTCAGACTCCATGGGTTACCCACTGATATTGTTTCCGATCGGGGTCCACAATTCATTGCACAGTTTTGGAAATCTTTTTGTGTCTCATTGAAGATGAAATTATCTTTAACGTCAGGCTACCATCCCCAATCCAACGGGCAGACTGAGCGAGTTAATCAATCACTAAAACAATATTTGCGGTTGTACTCGGCCAAACTCCAAAATGACTGGTCTGAGTTTCTTCCATTGGCGGAGTTCGCTTACAATAATGCCTGTCATTCCTCCACCAATGTGTCTCCATTTTTTGCAGTTTTTGGTTTTCACCCCAGAGCTAATTCCTTTTTTCAACATTCCTCTGTCTCCTCACTGACCTTGACCTCTCATCTTAGGCTCATTTGGAGAAAAGTGCACCTGGCTCTCAGAAAAGCGGCATTTCAGGAAAAGAGATTTTCTGACAGGCTCCGGCGGCCGTGCACTTTTAAAGTAGGAGATAGGGTGTGGTTGTCGACTCGCAACATTAAACTTCGACAAACCTCAGCCAGATTGGGTCCTAAATTTATTGGACCATTTCACATTATCAAAAAAGTCAATCCAGTTGCCTTCCGGTTACGTTTACCAAAAACTTTACGGATCGGAAATACTTTCCATTGCTCATTGCTGAAACCATATGTTTCGTCCAGTAGATTTCCTCGTAAGATATCTCAGGGGAGATCACCAATAGTTGTACAGGGTCAGCAGGAGTTCTTGGTGGAGAAGGTTCTCGATTCCAAGTTGTCCCGGGGTCGGCTTTATTTTTTGGTGCATTGGAGAGGTTATGGTCCAGAAGAAAGGTCTTGGGTCCTGGATAAGGATCTCCATGCCCCGAGGCTCAAGAGGGCATTTTTTCGAGAATTTCCTCGGAAACCGGGCTTTAGGGGTTCCTTGACCCCTCCTCAAGGGGGGGGGTACTGTTAGGCGCCGGGGTCCGCTCGTCGGTGCGGCCCGGCGCCTAGCAACCAGGGACGCCGTGCGCGTACAGCCGCCGGCTCCCTGGCAACGCTAGACGCCAGGCGCACGGAGCCGCTCAGACCCTAGCAACGGGGACGCCACGTTCGGGCCGCGTTCCCCGTTGCTGGGTCTTTTCTAATTGTATAATGGTGTGCTGGCCGTGCAGCATGCAAGCTGCACGGCATTACTTGTGATTACCCAGTCTGGCTCCTGATTGGGGAGCTCACAGTTATAAGCACCCTTTGGACTTCTCACAGACGCCGGTGATAGCTTCCTGTTTGCCTGTGTTGGTTA
Source organism: Pseudophryne corroboree (assembly GCF_028390025.1). NCBI lineage: Eukaryota > Metazoa > Chordata > Amphibia > Anura > Myobatrachidae > Pseudophryne > Pseudophryne corroboree. The sequence continues at coordinate 495,209,269 of NC_086448.1, read as the reverse complement.
CAGAGAGTTTCCAGTCCTGCTCTATCCGGTTGTTCCTGTCCTCAGTGATCCTGTACTCGGAAATTGTCATCGGTTCCTGGAGTCTGACCGAGCACCTTTAACATCCTGTGGTGTTCGTGAGTCGCGGCGTAGCCGTGTGTTGCGGCTTGACCGCTTACTGTTTATTATTTTGTATCTTTGTGTTCTGGAGCTTTTGCGGAGGATTCCGCTCCCCCTGATCCACTCTGGTATCCAGCGGTGCTGGATAGGAGTTACGGATCAGTGGATCTTTGGTTGTCCTTTTCCCTGGCGGCTAGTCCGCACATACTTTTTGGTTTAGTTAGTTAGCTTGTAACCCCTGGCCTGGTTGCTTAGTCAGAGGGCCCCTTGCTATCACCCTGTCTCGGATTTCCCTTTGTCTCCCATTAAGACCTGAGGGGGCATCGGGGTTGGGCAGACATAATCCGCCCTTCGAACGCGGCTGCCATGGGCTCAAGCAACCATAGTCTCGCAGGGGATTTCTGATAACACGGGCGAGACAACGGAGTTAGGGCGCCAGGGGTTACTAGGCTCTCCTGCTCCCACAACCAGTATATCTTTCCAGTACTCAGACCTCTGCCATAAGATCTCCTCTGGTCTGGAGTACGGGAATCATAACATTATCACCGGCCAGACTAAATTTAAAATTAAACAGGAGTTAATTTTTTCCCTTGTTCAGTTGGGAGATTTGTCGGCCTCATGAATCCCACCGGTGTCGGGCCAAATCCTGGCCAGCTTCTAGTTAGCCAGATTCAAGAGCTTACTCAGATGGTTCAGGATCTGTCCCTTCGGGTGAGGTCACAGGAAGATCTGTTACGGACTTCCCCGAGGGTCATTCCTGAACCAAAAATGCATCTGCCTGACCGTTTTTCTGGGGATAGAAAACAGTTTTTTAATTTTAAAGAGTCTTGTAAACTTTATTTTCGTTTGAGACCAGTCTCCTCAGGTACGGAGGCTCAGCGGGTTGGAATTATTATTTCTCTGCTTCAGGGGGATCCTCAGACCTGGGCTTTTGGTTTAAAGACAGACGATCCGGCTTTATTTTCTGTAGACGCCTTTCTAAAGTCTTTAGGGCTATTGTATGACGACCCTGATAGAGAGGCATCCGCCGAGAGTCAGTTGCGTGCTCTCAGACAGGGTAGGAATCCCGCAGAGATTTATTGTACGGAGTTTCGCCGTTGGTCGAACGACTGTGGATGGAATGACCCAGCCCTGCGCAGTCAGTTTCGCCTCGGCTTATCTGAGTCTATAAAAGACAGTCTCCTTCAGTATCCCGCTCCTGAGACTCTCGATAAACTCATGGAGCTCTCTATTAAGATTGATCGTCGGCTCAGAGAGCGGAGGGCTGAAAAAGGAGCATCTGTCGGGTCAACTCCTTGTGTTTTTTCCATCCCTGTGGACATAGAGGAGCCTATGCAGATAGGTCTCTCCAAACTGTCTCCTGAAGAAAGAACCAGAAGGCAAAGTTCTGGTCTTTGTTTATACTGTGGAGGTAAGGGACATTTTGCCCGTAGTTGTCCGAACAAGTCGGGAAACGTCTCGACCAAGTGAATTGTGAGGGGGTTCACTTTGGTCTGCAGCTTATCTCCTCAAATAATTTACTGTTAGTCCCAGCTAAAGTTTCCTTTGGCAGCCTCTGTTCCTCGGTCTCTGTTTTTGTGGACAGTGGAGCTGCAGGGAACTTTATGGATTTGACATGGGCCAAGACCTTAGGTATTCCTCAGTTAGCCTTGGCTAGGTGTATCACCATGCATGGTTTAGATGGGAGTCCCTTGTCCAATGGGGTTATTTCTCTCTGTACACCTCCTGTTCTACTCTCGGTAGGAGCTCTGCATTCTGAAAAAATTGAGTTTTTCCTCACCCATTGCCCAGCAGTTCCAGTGGTTCTGGGTCACCCTTGGCTGGCCTTTCATAATCCCATCATTGATTGGCAGTCGGGGGAGATCTCACAATGGGGTACCATCTGTAATAAGGAATGTATTACGCTTCCCATCCGAATAGCTGCTGCCATTCCCGCACCCATTCCTGTGGAATACCAGGATTTTGTTGATGTTTTTTCCAAGGGCAATGCGGATATTCTGCCTCCCCATAGGCCTTATGATTGTGCTATTGAGCTAATTCCTGGTGCCACTTTGCCTAAGGGAAGGTTATATGCATTGTCCGGACCTGAAACTGTGGCCATGAATGAGTATGTTAAAGAAAGCCTAGGGAAAGGATTTATCAGGCCATCTAAATCCCCTTTAAGTGCAGGCTTCTTCTTCGTAGAGAAGAAGGATGGTTCACTCAGACCCTGCATTGACTTTAGAGCCTTGAATAAAATCTCAGTAAAAAATACTTACCCTCTGCCGCTGATCTCTGTCCTCTTTGATCAGCTACGTTCGGCTGTGATTTTTTCTAAGATTGACCTGAGAGGAGCATATAACCTCATCAGAATCAAGTCAGGGGATGAGTGGAAAACGGCATTCAGTACTCAGTCAGGCCACTATGAGTATCTGGTTATGCCATTCGGCCTGTCTAACGCTCCGGCAGTTTTCCAGGATCTCATTAACGATGTGCTCCGTGAATTTCTTGGAAAATTCGTTGTAGTCTACTTAGACGATATTTTGATTTATTCTGACTCTGTAGAACAACATGTTACCAAGGTGCGTCAGGTTCTAAAAAAATTACGTGAAAATCACCTATATGCCAAGCTGGAGAAGTGTGAATTTCATGTCACGGAGGTATCCTTTTTAGGATACATTATTTCCCCTCGGGGATTCCGTATGGAACCAAAGAAGCTCCAAGCCATCCTTAGTTGGGCGCAACCCACCAACTTAAAAGCAATTCAGCGCTTTTTAGGGTTTGCGAACTACTATAGAAGATTTATTCACTCTTTCTCTGACCTAGTTGCTCCCATTGTGGCACTGACTAAGAAGGGAGCGGATCCTACCAATTGGTCACGTGAAGCCGAGCTATCTTTTCAGGCCTTGAAACAAGCCTTTGTCTCAGCCCCTGTCCTCAGACACCCCAACCCAGAATTGCCTTTCATTGTTGAGGTTGATGCCTCAGAGGTTGGAGTAGGGGCTATCCTATCTCAGAAGGATCCGGATTCCCTTGAATTACACCCTTGTGCCTTTATGTCCAGAAAATTCTCTTCTGCTGAATCCAACTACGATGTTGGTAACCGGGAATTGCTGGCTATTAAATGGGCTTTCGAGGAGTGGAGGCATTGGCTTGAGGGAGCGACTCATATCATTTCAGTTTTGACTGATCACAAAAATCTTCAATACATTGAATCAGCTAAACGACTGAATGCCCGGCAGGCTCGTTGGGCTTTATTTTTTACTCGTTTCAAATTCATTATGACCTTCAGGCCAGGTTCCAAGAATACCAAGGCAGATGCCCTGTCACGCAGTTTTCTTCCAGTTCAAGACAACAGTCCTGTTACTCCCATACTTCCGTCTTCAGTCATTCGGGCAGGCCTCACACAGGATTTATTTACCCAGTTAAAGCTGCTTCAACATCAGGCTCCTGGAAATACTCCTGCTGGTCGTCTTTTTGTCCCTGAGTTTTTGAGAGCAACTGTTTTGACGGAGTTTCATGATAGCAAAGTTGCCGGGCATCCGGGAATCGCTAAGACTTTGGAATTAGTCTCCCGCTCAGTATGGTGGCCTGGTCTTTCCAAAGACATTAAGGAGTTTGTTTTTTCGTGTCAGGTCTGTGCACAGCATAAAGTTCCCCGTTCTTTGCCTATCGGTCAGCTTATGCCCTTGAATGTTCCTCTTAGGCCATGGTCTCATATCTCCATGGATTTTGTGGTGGACCTCCCTCTGTCAGCCGGATGCCGAGTCATATGGGTGGTAGTGGACCGTTTTAGTAAAATGGCCCATTTCATTGCTCTTCCCCGATTGCCATCTGCCCAGGGATTGGCAGTCTTGTTCCTCCGCCATGTTTTCAGACTCCATGGGTTACCCACTGATATTGTTTCCGATCGGGGTCCACAATTCATTGCACAGTTTTGGAAATCTTTTTGTGTCTCATTGAAGATGAAATTATCTTTAACGTCAGGCTACCATCCCCAATCCAACGGGCAGACTGAGCGAGTTAATCAATCACTAAAACAATATTTGCGGTTGTACTCGGCCAAACTCCAAAATGACTGGTCTGAGTTTCTTCCATTGGCGGAGTTCGCTTACAATAATGCCTGTCATTCCTCCACCAATGTGTCTCCATTTTTTGCAGTTTTTGGTTTTCACCCCAGAGCTAATTCCTTTTTTCAACATTCCTCTGTCTCCTCACTGACCTTGACCTCTCATCTTAGGCTCATTTGGAGAAAAGTGCACCTGGCTCTCAGAAAAGCGGCATTTCAGGAAAAGAGATTTTCTGACAGGCTCCGGCGGCCGTGCACTTTTAAAGTAGGAGATAGGGTGTGGTTGTCGACTCGCAACATTAAACTTCGACAAACCTCAGCCAGATTGGGTCCTAAATTTATTGGACCATTTCACATTATCAAAAAAGTCAATCCAGTTGCCTTCCGGTTACGTTTACCAAAAACTTTACGGATCGGAAATACTTTCCATTGCTCATTGCTGAAACCATATGTTTCGTCCAGTAGATTTCCTCGTAAGATATCTCAGGGGAGATCACCAATAGTTGTACAGGGTCAGCAGGAGTTCTTGGTGGAGAAGGTTCTCGATTCCAAGTTGTCCCGGGGTCGGCTTTATTTTTTGGTGCATTGGAGAGGTTATGGTCCAGAAGAAAGGTCTTGGGTCCTGGATAAGGATCTCCATGCCCCGAGGCTCAAGAGGGCATTTTTTCGAGAATTTCCTCGGAAACCGGGCTTTAGGGGTTCCTTGACCCCTCCTCAAGGGGGGGGTACTGTTAGGCGCCGGGGTCCGCTCGTCGGTGCGGCCCGGCGCCTAGCAACCAGGGACGCCGTGCGCGTACAGCCGCCGGCTCCCTGGCAACGCTAGACGCCGGGCGCACGGAGCCGCTTAGACCCTAGCAACGGGGACGCCACGTTCGGGCCGCGTTCCCCGTTGCTGGGTCTTTTCTAATTGTATAATGGTGTGCTGGCCGTGCAGCATGCAAGCTGCACGGCATTACTTGTGATTACCCAGTCTGGCTCCTGATTGGGGAGCTCACAGTTATAAGCACCCTTTGGACTTCTCACAGACGCCGGTGATAGCTTCCTGTTTGCCTGTGTTGGTTACAGAGAGTTTCCAGTCCTGCTCTATCCGGTTGTTCCTGTCCTCAGTGATCCTGTACTCGGAAATTGTCATCGGTTCCTGGAGTCTGACCGAGCACCTTTAACATCCTGTGGTGTTCGTGAGTCGCGGCGTAGCCGTGTGTTGCGGCTTGACCGCTTACTGTTTATTATTTTGTATCTTTGTGTTCTGGAGCTTTTGCGGAGGATTCCGCTCCCCCTGATCCACTCTGGTATCCAGCGGTGCTGGATAGGAGTTACGGATCAGTGGATCTTTGGTTGTCCTTTTCCCTGGCGGCTAGTCCGCACATACTTTTTGGTTTAGTTAGTTAGCTTGTAACCCCTGGCCTGGTTGCTTAGTCAGAGGGCCCCTTGCTATCACCCTGTCTCGGATTTCCCTTTGTCTCCCATTAAGACCTGAGGGGGCATCGGGGTTGGGCAGACATAATCCGCCCTTCGAACGCGGCTGCCATGGGCTCAAGCAACCATAGTCTCGCAGGGGATTTCTGATAACACGGGCGAGACAACGGAGTTAGGGCGCCAGGGGTTACTAGGCTCTCCTGCTCCCACAACCAGTATATCTTTCCAGTACTCAGACCTCTGCCATAAGATCTCCTCTGGTCTGGAGTACGGGAATCATAACATTATCACCGGCCAGACTAAATTTAAAATTAAACAGGAGTTAATTTTTTCCCTTGTTCAGTTGGGAGATTTGTCGGCCTCATGAATCCCACCGGTGTCGGGCCAAATCCTGGCCAGCTTCTAGTTAGCCAGATTCAAGAGCTTACTCAGATGGTTCAGGATCTGTCCCTTCGGGTGAGGTCACAGGAAGATCTGTTACGGACTTCCCCGAGGGTCATTCCTGAACCAAAAATGCATCTGCCTGACCGTTTTTCTGGGGATAGAAAACAGTTTTTTAATTTTAAAGAGTCTTGTAAACTTTATTTTCGTTTGAGACCAGTCTCCTCAGGTACGGAGGCTCAGCGGGTTGGAATTATTATTTCTCTGCTTCAGGGGGATCCTCAGACCTGGGCTTTTGGTTTAAAGACAGACGATCCGGCTTTATTTTTTGTAGACGCCTTTCTAAAGTCTTTAGGGCTATTGTATGACGACCCTGATAGAGAGGCATCCGCCGAGAGTCAGTTGCGTGCTCTCAGACAGGGTAGGAATCCCGCAGAGATTTATTGTACGGAGTTTCGCCGTTGGTCGAACGACTGTGGATGGAATGACCCAGCCCTGCGCAGTCAGTTTCGCCTCGGCTTATCTGAGTCTATAAAAGACAGTCTCCTTCAGTATCCCGCTCCTGAGACTCTCGATAAACTCATGGAGCTCTCTATTAAGATTGATCGTCGGCTCAGAGAGCGGAGGGCTGAAAAAGGAGCATCTGTCGGGTCAACTCCTTGTGTTTTTTCCATCCCTGTGGACATAGAGGAGCCTATGCAGATAGGTCTCTCCAAACTGTCTCCTGAAGAATGAACCAGAAGGCAAAGTTCTGGTCTTTGTTTATACTGTGGAGGTAAGGGACATTTTGCCCGTAGTTGTCCGAACAAGTCGGGAAACGTCTCGACCAAGTGAATTGTGAGGGGGTTCACTTTGGTCTGCAGCTTATCTCCTCAAATAATTTACTGTTAGTCCCAGCTAAAGTTTCCTTTGGCAGCCTCTGTTCCTCGGTCTCTGTTTTTGTGGACAGTGGAGCTGCAGGGAACTTTATGGATTTGACATGGGCCAAGACCTTAGGTATTCCTCAGTTAGCCTTGGGTAGGTGTATCACCATGCATGGTTTAGATGGGAGTCCCTTGTCCAATGGGGTTATTTCTCTCTGTACACCTCCTGTTCTACTCTCGGTAGGAGCTCTGCATTCTGAAAAAATTGAGTTTTTCCTCACCCATTGCCCAGCAGTTCCAGTGGTTCTGGGTCACCCTTGGCTGGCCTTTCATAATCCCATCATTGATTGGCAGTCGGGGGAGATCTCACAATGGGGTACCATCTGTAATAAGGAATGTATTACGCTTCCCATCCGAATAGCTGCTGCCATTCCCGCACCCATTCCTGTGGAATACCAGGATTTTGTTGATGTTTTTTCCAAGGGCAATGCGGATATTCTGCCTCCCCATAGGCCTTATGATTGTGCTATTGAGCTAATTCCTGGTGCCACTTTGCCTAAGGGAAGGTTATATGCATTGTCCGGACCTGAAACTGTGGCCATGAATGAGTATGTTAAAGAAAGCCTAGGGAAAGGATTTATCAGGCCATCTAAATCCCCTTTAAGTGCAGGCTTCTTCTTCGTAGAGAAGAAGGATGGTTCACTCAGACCCTGCATTGACTTTAGAGCCTTGAATAAAATCTCAGTAAAAAATACTTACCCTCTGCCGCTGATCTCTGTCCTCTTTGATCAGCTACGTTCGGCTGTGATTTTTTCTAAGATTGACCTGAGAGGAGCATATAACCTCATCAGAATCAAGTCAGGGGATGAGTGGAAAACGGCATTCAGTACTCAGTCAGGCCACTATGAGTATCTGGTTATGCCATTCGGCCTGTCTAACGCTCCGGCAGTTTTCCAGGATCTCATTAACGATGTGCTCCGTGAATTTCTTGGAAAATTCGTTGTAGTCTACTTAGACGATATTTTGATTTATTCTGACTCTGTAGAACAACATGTTACCCAGGTGCGTCAGGTTCTAAAAAAATTACGTGAAAATCACCTATATGCCAAGCTGGAGAAGTGTGAATTTCATGTCACGGAGGTATCCTTTTTAGGATACATTATTTCCCCTCTGGGATTCCGTATGGAACCAAAGAAGCTCCAAGCCATCCTTAGTTGGGCGCAACCCACCAACTTAAAAGCAATTCAGCGCTTTTTAGGGTTTGCGAACTACTATAGAAGATTTATTCACTCTTTCTCTGACCTAGTTGCTCCCATTGTGGCACTGACTAAGAAGGGAGCGGATCCTACCAATTGGTCACGTGAAGCCGAGCTATCTTTTCAGGCCTTGAAACAAGCCTTTGTCTCAGCCCCTGTCCTCAGACACCCCAACCCAGAATTGCCTTTCATTGTTGAGGTTGATGCCTCAGAGGTTGGAGTAGGGGCTATCCTATCTCAGAAGGATCCGGATTCCCTTGAATTACACCCTTGTGCCTTTATGTCCAGAAAATTCTCTTCTGCTGAATCCAACTACGATGTTGGTAACCGGGAATTGCTGGCTATTAAATGGGCTTTCGAGGAGTGGAGGCATTGGCTTGAGGGAGCGACTCATATCATTTCAGTTTTGACTGATCACAAAAATCTTCAATACATTGAATCAGCTAAACGACTGAATGCCCGGCAGGCTCGTTGGGCTTTATTTTTTACTCGTTTCAAATTCATTATCACCTTCAGGCCAGGTTCCAAGAATACCAAGGCAGATGCCCTGTCACGCAGTTTTCTTCCAGTTCAAGACAACAGTCCTGTTACTCCCATACTTCCGTCTTCAGTCATTCGGGCAGGCCTCACACAGGATTTATTTACCCAGTTAAAGCTGCTTCAACATCAGGCTCCTGGAAATACTCCTGCTGGTCGTCTTTTTGTCCCTGAGTTTTTGAGAGCAACTGTTTTGACGGAGTTTCATGATAGCAAAGTTGCCGGGCATCCGGGAATCGCTAAGACTTTGGAATTAGTCTCCCGCTCAGTATGGTGGCCTGGTCTTTCCAAAGACATTAAGGAGTTTGTTTTTTCGTGTCAGGTCTGTGCACAGCATAAAGTTCCCCGTTCTTTGCCTATCGGTCAGCTTATGCCCTTGAATGTTCCTCTTAGGCCATGGTCTCATATCTCCATGGATTTTGTGGTGGACCTCCCTCTGTCAGCCGGATGCCGAGTCATATGGGTGGTAGTGGACCATTTTAGTAAAATGGCCCATTTCATTGCTCTTCCCCGATTGCCATCTGCCCAGGGATTGGCAGTCTTGTTCCTCCGCCATGTTTTCAGACTCCATGGGTTACCCACTGATATTGTTTCCGATCGGGGTCCACAATTCATTGCACAGTTTTGGAAATCTTTTTGTGTCTCATTGAAGATGAAATTATCTTTAACGTCAGGCTACCATCCCCAATCCAACGGGCAGACTGAGCGAGTTAATCAATCACTAAAACAATATTTGCGGTTGTACTCGGCCAAACTCCAAAATGACTGGTCTGAGTTTCTTCCATTGGCGGAGTTCGCTTACAATAATGCCTGTCATTCCTCCACCAATGTGTCTCCATTTTTTGCAGTTTTTGGTTTTCACCCCAGAGCTAATTCCTTTTTTCAACATTCCTCTGTCTCCTCACTGACCTTGACCTCTCATCTTAGGCTCATTTGGAGAAAAGTGCACCTGGCTCTCAGAAAAGCGGCATTTCAGGAAAAGAGATTTTCTGACAGGCTCCGGCGGCCGTGCACTTTTAAAGTAGGAGATAGGGTGTGGTTGTCGACTCGCAACATTAAACTTCGACAAACCTCAGCCAGATTGGGTCCTAAATTTATTGGACCATTTCACATTATCAAAAAAGTCAATCCAGTTGCCTTCCGGTTACGTTTACCAAAAACTTTACGGATCGGAAATACTTTCCATTGCTCATTGCTGAAACCATATGTTTCGTCCAGTAGATTTCCTCGTAAGATATCTCAGGGGAGATCACCAATAGTTGTACAGGGTCAGCAGGAGTTCTTGGTGGAGAAGGTTCTCGATTCCAAGTTGTCCCGGGGTCGGCTTTATTTTTTGGTGCATTGGAGAGGTTATGGTCCAGAAGAAAGGTCTTGGGTCCTGGATAAGGATCTCCATGCCCCGAGGCTCAAGAGGGCATTTTTTCGAGAATTTCCTCGGAAACCGGGCTTTAGGGGTTCCTTGACCCCTCCTCAAGGGGGGGGGGTACTGTTAGGCGCCGGGGTCCGCTCGTCGGTGCGGCCCGGCGCCTAGCAACCAGGGACGCCGTGCGCGTACAGCCGCCGGCTCCCTGGCAACGCTAGACGCCGGGCGCACGGAGCCGCTCAGACCCTAGCAACGGGGACGCCACGTTCGGGCCGCGTTCCCCGTTGCTGGGTCTTTTCTAATTGTATAATGGTGTGCTGGCCGTGCAGCATGCAAGCTGCACGGCATTACTTGTGATTACCCAGTCTGGCTCCTGATTGGGGAGCTCACAGTTATAAGCACCCTTTGGACTTCTCACAGACGCCGGTGATAGCTTCCTGTTTGCCTGTGTTGGTTACAGAGAGTTTCCAGTCCTGCTCTATCCGGTTGTTCCTGTCCTCAGTGATCCTGTACTCGGAAATTGTCATCGGTTCCTGGAGTCTGACCGAGCACCTTTAACATCCTGTGGTGTTCGTGAGTCGCGGCGTAGCCGTGTGTTGCGGCTTGACCGCTTACTGTTTATTATTTTGTATCTTTGTGTTCTGGAGCTTTTGCGGAGGATTCCGCTCCCCCTGATCCACTCTGGTATCCAGCGGTGCTGGATAGGAGTTACGGATCAGTGGATCTTTGGTTGTCCTTTTCCCTGGCGGCTAGTCCGCACATACTTTTTGGTTTAGTTAGTTAGCTTGTAACCCCTGGCCTGGTTGCTTAGTCAGAGGGCCCCTTGCTATCACCCTGTCTCGGATTTCCCTTTGTCTCCCATTAAGACCTGAGGGGGCATCGGGGTTGGGCAGACATAATCCGCCCTTCGAACGCGGCTGCCATGGGCTCAAGCAACCATAGTCTCGCAGGGGATTTCTGATAACACGGGCGAGACAACGGAGTTAGGGCGCCAGGGGTTACTAGGCTCTCCTGCTCCCACAACCAGTATATCTTTCCAGTACTCAGACCTCTGCCATAAGATCTCCTCTGGTCTGGAGTACGGGAATCATAACATTATCACCGGCCAGACTAAATTTAAAATTAAACAGGAGTTAATTTTTTCCCTTGTTCAGTTGGGAGATTTGTCGGCCTCATGAATCCCACCGGTGTCGGGCCAAATCCTGGCCAGCTTCTAGTTAGCCAGATTCAAGAGCTTACTCAGATGGTTCAGGATCTGTCCCTTCGGGTGAGGTCACAGGAAGATCTGTTACGGACTTCCCCGAGGGTCATTCCTGAACCAAAAATGCATCTGCCTGACCGTTTTTCTGGGGATAGAAAACAGTTTTTTAATTTTAAAGAGTCTTGTAAACTTTATTTTCGTTTGAGACCAGTCTCCTCAGGTACGGAGGCTCAGCGGGTTGGAATTATTATTTCTCTGCTTCAGGGGGATCCTCAGACCTGGGCTTTTGGTTTAAAGACAGACGATCCGGCTTTATTTTTTGTAGACGCCTTTCTAAAGTCTTTAGGGCTATTGTATGACGACCCTGATAGAGAGGCATCCGCCGAGAGTCAGTTGCGTGCTCTCAGACAGGGTAGGAATCCCGCAGAGATTTATTGTACGGAGTTTCGCCGTTGGTCGAACGACTGTGGATGGAATGACCCAGCCCTGCGCAGTCAGTTTCGCCTCGGCTTATTTGAGTCTATAAAAGACAGTCTCCTTCAGTATCCCGCTCCTGAGACTCTCGATAAACTCATGGAGCTCTCTATTAAGATTGATCGTCGGCTCAGAGAGCGGAGGGCTGAAAAAGGAGCATCTGTCGGGTCAACTCCTTGTGTTTTTTCCATCCCTGTGGACATAGAGGAGCCTATGCAGATAGGTCTCTCCAAACTGTCTCCTGAAGAATGAACCAGAAGGCAAAGTTCTGGTCTTTGTTTATACTGTGGAGGTAAGGGACATTTTGCCCGTAGTTGTCCGAACAAGTCGGGAAACGTCTCGACCAAGTGAATTGTGAGGGGGTTCACTTTGGTCTGCAGCTTATCTCCTCAAATAATTTACTGTTAGTCCCAGCTAAAGTTTCCTTTGGCAGCCTCTGTTCCTCGGTCTCTGTTTTTGTGGACAGTGGAGCTGCAGGGAACTTTATGGATTTGACATGGGCCAAGACCTTAGGTATTCCTCAGTTAGCCTTGGGTAGGTGTATCACCATGCATGGTTTAGATGGGAGTCCCTTGTCCAATGGGGTTATTTCTCTCTGTACACCTCCTGTTCTACTCTCGGTAGGAGCTCTGCATTCTGAAAAAATTGAGTTTTTCCTCACCCATTGCCCAGCAGTTCCAGTGGTTCTGGGTCACCCTTGGCTGGCCTTTCATAATCCCATCATTGATTGGCAGTCGGGGGAGATCTCACAATGGGGTACCATCTGTAATAAGGAATGTATTACGCTTCCCATCCGAATAGCTGCTGCCATTCCCGCACCCATTCCTGTGGAATACCAGGATTTTGTTGATGTTTTTTCCAAGGGCAATGCGGATATTCTGCCTCCCCATAGGCCTTATGATTGTGCTATTGAGCTAATTCCTGGTGCCACTTTGCCTAAGGGAAGGTTATATGCATTGTCCGGACCTGAAACTGTGGCCATGAATGAGTATGTTAAAGAAAGCCTAGGGAAAGGATTTATCAGGCCATCTAAATCCCCTTTAAGTGCAGGCTTCTTCTTCGTAGAGAAGAAGGATGGTTCACTCAGACCCTGCATTGACTTTAGAGCCTTGAATAAAATCTCAGTAAAAAATACTTACCCTCTGCCGCTGATCTCTGTCCTCTTTGATCAGCTACGTTCGGCTGTGATTTTTTCTAAGATTGACCTGAGAGGAGCATATAACCTCATCAGAATCAAGTCAGGGGATGAGTGGAAAACGGCATTCAGTACTCAGTCAGGCCACTATGAGTATCTGGTTATGCCATTCGGCCTGTCTAACGCTCCGGCAGTTTTCCAGGATCTCATTAACGATGTGCTCCGTGAATTTCTTGGAAAATTCGTTGTAGTCTACTTAGACGATATTTTGATTTATTCTGACTCTGTAGAACAACATGTTACCCAGGTGCGTCAGGTTCTAAAAAAATTACGTGAAAATCACCTATATGCCAAGCTGGAGAAGTGTGAATTTCATGTCACGGAGGTATCCTTTTTAGGATACATTATTTCCCCTCGGGGATTCCGTATGGAACCAAAGAAGCTCCAAGCCATCCTTAGTTGGGCGCAACCCACCAACTTAAAAGCAATTCAGCGCTTTTTAGGGTTTGCGAACTACTATAGAAGATTTATTCACTCTTTCTCTGACCTAGTTGCTCCCATTGTGGCACTGACTAAGAAGGGAGCGGATCCTACCAATTGGTCACGTGAAGCCGAGCTATCTTTTCAGGCCTTGAAACAAGCCTTTGTCTCAGCCCCTGTCCTCAGACACCCCAACCCAGAATTGCCTTTCATTGTTGAGGTTGATGCCTCAGAGGTTGGAGTAGGGGCTATCCTATCTCAGAAGGATCCGGATTCCCTTGAATTACACCCTTGTGCCTTTATGTCCAGAAAATTCTCTTCTGCTGAATCCAACTACGATGTTGGTAACCGGGAATTGCTGGCTATTAAATGGGCTTTCGAGGAGTGGAGGCATTGGCTTGAGGGAGCGACTCATATCATTTCAGTTTTGACTGATCACAAAAATCTTCAATACATTGAATCAGCTAAACGACTGAATGCCCGGCAGGCTCGTTGGGCTTTATTTTTTACTCGTTTCAAATTCATTATCACCTTCAGGCCAGGTTCCAAGAATACCAAGGCAGATGCCCTGTCACGCAGTTTTCTTCCAGTTCAAGACAACAGTCCTGTTACTCCCATACTTCCGTCTTCAGTCATTCGGGCAGGCCTCACACAGGATTTATTTACCCAGTTAAAGCTGCTTCAACATCAGGCTCCTGGAAATACTCCTGCTGGTCGTCTTTTTGTCCCTGAGTTTTTGAGAGCAACTGTTTTGACGGAGTTTCATGATAGCAAAGTTGCCGGGCATCCGGGAATCGCTAAGACTTTGGAATTAGTCTCCCGCTCAGTATGGTGGCCTGGTCTTTCCAAAGACATTAAGGAGTTTGTTTTTTCGTGTCAGGTCTGTGCACAGCATAAAGTTCCCCGTTCTTTGCCTATCGGTCAGCTTATGCCCTTGAATGTTCCTCTTAGGCCATGGTCTCATATCTCCATGGATTTTGTGGTGGACCTCCCTCTGTCAGCCGGATGCCGAGTCATATGGGTGGTAGTGGACCATTTTAGTAAAATGGCCCATTTCATTGCTCTTCCCCGATTGCCATCTGCCCAGGGATTGGCAGTCTTGTTCCTCCGCCATGTTTTCAGACTCCATGGGTTACCCACTGATATTGTTTCCGATCGGGGTCCACAATTCATTGCACAGTTTTGGAAATCTTTTTGTGTCTCATTGAAGATGAAATTATCTTTAACGTCAGGCTACCATCCCCAATCCAATGGGCAGACTGAGCGAGTTAATCAATCACTAAAACAATATTTGCGGTTGTACTCGGCCAAACTCCAAAATGACTGGTCTGAGTTTCTTCCATTGGCGGAGTTCGCTTACAATAATGCCTGTCATTCCTCCACCAATGTGTCTCCATTTTTTGCAGTTTTTGGTTTTCACCCCAGAGCTAATTCCTTTTTTCAACATTCCTCTGTCTCCTCACTGACCTTGACCTCTCATCTTAGGCTCATTTGGAGAAAAGTGCACCTGGCTCTCAGAAAAGCGGCATTTCAGGAAAAGAGATTTTCTGACAGGCTCCGGCGGCCGTGCACTTTTAAAGTAGGAGATAGGGTGTGGTTGTCGACTCGCAACATTAAACTTCGACAAACCTCAGCCAGATTGGGTCCTAAATTTATTGGACCATTTCACATTATCAAAAAAGTCAATCCAGTTGCCTTCCGGTTACGTTTACCAAAAACTTTACGGATCGGAAATACTTTCCATTGCTCATTGCTGAAACCATATGTTTCGTCCAGTAGATTTCCTCGTAAGATATCTCAGGGGAGATCACCAATAGTTGTACAGGGTCAGCAGGAGTTCTTGGTGGAGAAGGTTCTCGATTCCAAGTTGTCCCGGGGTCGGCTTTATTTTTTGGTGCATTGGAGAGGTTATGGTCCAGAAGAAAGGTCTTGGGTCCTGGATAAGGATCTCCATGCCCCGAGGCTCAAGAGGGCATTTTTTCAAGAATTTCCTCGGAAACCGGGCTTTAGGGGTTCCTTGACCCCTCCTCAAGGGGGGGGGGTACTGTTAGGCGCCGGGGTCCGCTCGTCGGTGCAGCCCGGCGCCTAGCAACCAGGGACGCCGTGCGCGTACAGCCGCCGGCTCCCTGGCAACGCTAGACGCCGGGCGCACGGAGCCGCTCAGACCCTAGCAACGGGGACGCCACGTTCGGGCCGCGTTCCCCGTTGCTGGGTCTTTTCTAATTGTATAATGGTGTGCTGGCCGTGCAGCATGCAAGCTGCACGGCATTACTTGTGATTACCCAGTCTGGCTCCTGATTGGGGAGCTCACAGTTATAAGCACCCTTTGGACTTCTCACAGACGCCGGTGATAGCTTCCTGTTTGCCTGTGTTGGTTACAGAGAGTTTCCAGTCCTGCTCTATCCGGTTGTTCCTGTCCTCAGTGATCCTGTACTCGGAAATTGTCATCGGTTCCTGGAGTCTGACCGAGCACCTTTAACATCCTGTGGTGTTCGTGAGTCGCGGCGTAGCCGTGTGTTGCGGCTTGACCGCTTACTGTTTATTATTTTGTATCTTTGTGTTCTGGAGCTTTTGCGGAGGATTCCGCTCCCCCTGATCCACTCTGGTATCCAGCGGTGCTGGATAGGAGTTACGGATCAGTGGATCTTTGGTTGTCCTTTTCCCTGGCGGCTAGTCCGCACATACTTTTTGGTTTAGTTAGTTAGCTTGTAACCCCTGGCCTGGTTGCTTAGTCAGAGGGCCCCTTGCTATCACCCTGTCTCGGATTTCCCTTTGTCTCCCATTAAGACCTGAGGGGGCATCGGGGTTGGGCAGACATAATCCGCCCTTCGAACGCGGCTGCCATGGGCTCAAGCAACCATAGTCTCGCAGGGGATTTCTGATAACACGGGCGAGACAACGGAGTTAGGGCGCCAGGGGTTACTAGGCTCTCCTGCTCCCACAACCAGTATATCTTTCCAGTACTCAGACCTCTGCCATAAGATCTCCTCTGGTCTGGAGTACGGGAATCATACCAATTGTACTGTGAAATGAAGGCTGGTTGGTTATCATCAAATTTATGAGGTCTTGTTTTATAGGCAAGAAGATCATTCCTATCCAATAAATCAGCCTTCTGTCTAGCCATTTGAATAAGGGCCATCGGGTAACCTCTATGTATAAATGATAGGGAAAGTTCATCTGCTTGTTGATGGTAATCAAAAAGATTACTACAATTGCGTTTAATACGCCTAAACTGACCAAAAGGAATATTATCCAACCACGGTTTATGGTGCGAACTACTATAATGTAAATAATTGAGGGTATCGACCTCTTTCCGAAAAGTCTTGGTGGAGATTTTGCCATCAATTATGGACAAGGTTATATCGAGGAAAGAAATAGAGGATCTATGTGAAGTGCTCGTGAAGGTTAAATTAAATTCATTAGTGTTAAGCATAGAAACAATATTAGAAAAAAGTGAAATATCACCGTCAAAGATGAAAAACATGTCATCTATATACCGGCCGTAGAAGACGAGGCCCGCGCCAAAGTCGCGCCCCCACACATGGGAGTCCTCAAAGGCCCCCATGTAGAGGTTGGCGAAACTCGGCGCGAACCTCGTCCCCATGGCCGTACCGAGTATCTGTAAATAATAAATTTTATTAAATATAAAAAAATTATGAGATAATATAAAAGAAATAGAGTCCAATATAAATTGTTGTAACTCAAATTGAATGGAATTGGACTTCTTGAGGGACTCGGCTACAGATGACAGGCCCCTTTGATGTGGGATATTGGAATATAGAGCCTGTGCATCACAGGTCATAAAAAAGAATGAACTTTTCCAATTAATTTTGGAAATAGCATTAAGAAAAAAAGTGGTATCTTTTATATGTGATTGAAGAGATGAGGCAAGCGGCTGTAAAAAATAGTCAACAAAATGTGATAAATTAGAAGTGAGGGACCCTACACCAGAAATAATAGGTCTCCGAGGGGGTGCACTGAGTGATTTATGAATCTTAGGAAGGTGATAATATGTAGGGGTGATAGGGTGAGCAGGTATCAGATATCTAGATTCTTCCCTCGTTATAGTGCCTTTGACAGCTGCTGCTTGTACTAATAGAGTCAAGGCCTTATGGAAATCCAGTGAGGGGTTTGAGGACAATTTAGTATAGACACTGGTGTCGTCCAGCTGTCTAAAAGCCTCAACTAAATAATCATCAGTGTCCTGAATGACAATGGCCCCTCCCTTGTCCGCCGGCTTGATGACAAGGGAGGGGTCATTAGTCAATCTCTGAAGGGCCATCCTCTCTTGGACAGATAAATTCTGCCTGAATCTAAATTTCTTATGGGCTTTCAAGCACAATTTATTCATATCATCTAAAGTCTTTTTATAAAAAATCTCAATGGGAGGGCTCCTATGGTGTTGAGGAAAAAATTGGGACTTATTTCTAAACATCAACCCACGATCACCAGAACGTTCATGGTTGTAAACCTGTACAGTTTGGTTGGATGAATCACTTTCCGAAAGTAGAGATTCCAACATATCCAAACCTATTCTATCATAATCATCCAGAACAATGGGTGTGCCCTCAATTTTTCGTTGGGCCAATTTTTTCGTGGCAAAATACCTTTTGCGCGCCAAGGTGCGAACATAGGTATTTAATTCTACAAATAATTTGAAGAAGGCAGGGGGTTTTGAGGGAGCAAATTTGAGACCTTTGGTCAGTAGTGAGGTTTCAGATTTCCCAATTTTTACAGAAGATAGATTGAAAACTTGGGTTTGATTTAAGTTCTCAGATCTCGTTTTTTTTCCCTGTAATTTGCGCCCTCCTCTGCATCCTCTGTGTTTTCTTCTCTCGCTCTCTTTGGGGAGTCTATCCTGAGTTGTTCGTAGCGATTTTGGGTGTGATATGGAGGTCTCGGTTTGTGAAACCTCTGATCCTTCTCCAAAAAATGCGTGGTATTAGGAGTATTAACAATTTGTAATGTATCTACTGTGTGGATATTCCTCTGTGTAGGTATTTTTGGTCGTACAGAGGGTTCAGTTAGAGGAATACTCTGTGAAGGATAAAGATCACTACGATTAGTATATGTATGGGCAGATTGTAAATTCTTATTATGCTGATGTTTAAAATCAGCCCTATCAGGTCTCTTAGATTGAGAGGAGGTTCTGGTGTGTCTCCAATTGGAAGTACTACGGGATCTTCCTCTATTGAGGGGATTAGAGCCCTTATTAAAGCTACGGACTCTATTCTGATTATAGTCATCAGTGTCTCTACTAAACTTCTTATTTTTTCCCTCAATAACCTGTTTCTCATATTGTTCTAATTTACGATTTAGTTTATGATCATTAAACTGGAATTGTGGATGATTAGAAAAAGAATTAAGTAATTTCCTAGTGGACTCGATTTCCTGTTCTAATAGCATAGTTTTTTCCTTACGGTAATTCACAAGTAATTCCATAAGTGAAAAAGAACAATTGTCTAGCAGGGAATCCCATTTTTCCTTTAGTTGGGGATCATCAACAAAGGACAGCGTCTTGAAGATTCTGAGACCCCTAGGGATTTTTTTGGTCTTAATGTATTTCTGTAGATTGACCATATCCCACCAATGGCGGGTCTCTGCTTTCATAAGGTCCTCTAATTTATAAAACAAAGAATTAAATTCTTTCTCATGGTCATTTTGAGTGGGAGGTAAAAAATTGGTCCCAGAATCTTCATTGAAGCTGGCCTCATAAAGTAAACGCCTCTTGGCACATTCTGATAAACAAGTCAAATCAACCATATTTAGGAAGAAAATTTCTAAAAATGAATTTAAAGAATGAGCGATAACAGGCAGCTAAGCAGATATACACAAAAAAAAAAAGACTAAAAGAGAAAAAACAGAAGACTGCTTCTACAGCGCCTCAATTGCAGGAGGCTAATAATCAAATTACCCTGATACATGCGCGGCTGAAAAACACTATGTGGGTGTTTGGTTGGAGAATATAGAAACAGACAAAATCAGCTGCGCAAAGTATCAGGGAAAGGACAGTACAATTTTAGGAGAACCGATGTATGTATATAAATTGATTTATTAATGAAAAAGCATAAAATAGCAGTAAAAGATGACATAAAATTGTTGGATATAAAAAGGCACACCTTGACTAAGTTTATCCGTTTAAACAGACACCAAATTGTGTCGGTTCTCTATATGGAAGTCCACAAAAGGAAATAAAGTCCAGCTGTTTGTTGGAAAGCAATAGATGGTAATAGCCGTAATGTTAATACTGGAAGTGAATGATCAGTGCAGTAGACATCCCATAATAATAAATTGGGGGAGTGATCCAGTGTTATTTATTGTTCAATTACCTCTCCTTAGGTGGGCTGGTCCAAAGCCGAGCGCCCTCGGCGATGTGTCCTGCAATGCCCACTGTGCGAATGCCGCAGGGGAGAGGGAGCCGTGGATTCACTGTAAAGTGTATGCCGTGTGCTGGTTTATCCGGCTGACGGAGAGCCGTATGTTGATACGGGCGGCTCGAGAATTCAGATCCGCGGCTATTCTGGGATCTCTGTGGAGATGAAGGACGGCTTGCGGGGAGAACAAACCCGCTAATGCTTTCAAATCGGATACCTCGGCAGGTGTGCAGACAGGAGGCGTGGCCTAACTAGTTTCGTCACGTGACCCGTGACTTTCTCAAAGGAATATACCAGCCTCAATCTGGATCCACTTTTAAAGCAGGATAATTAGTTAATTATGTACAGGTGTAAACATTCATTGGATTGCTCCTAGCTAATTACATACATCGGCTCTCAAGGGATACAAAGCTGATACAAATATCCAGCTGTGCTGAATTATAATCCCAACACTTTAAAAGTACTAAAAATGTGTCTACATTAATTCAATATAATATAAAAACGCTCAGAAAATTAATAAACTTAATAATAATAAAACATGATAAGTAATGATAAATAAATAAAATAAAACAACAAAGAATGAAGCCAAGGGGCGCAAAGTAAAAATAATATTGGTAATAATAATATTTTAACCAAGGGGTCTAAAATTATATTAATTATATTAATAGAACTATATAATAATATATGCAAATATGTGTTATGCAAATACGGATAGAAAATATATAATAAAAGAATGACAAAAAAAAACATTGCTCAAAATATTGGTCACAGTTAGAATCGAACCAGGATAACTTAAATTTACCAACGCATAGGATAATACCACTATGCCACAGAGGCTGGAATAGAGGATTATCAACATTTGAAACATTTAAAGAATATTATGATAGCATGTTTATAAAGGGGCATAGGTTATAATAGACCTCCCAAAGTTAAACAATAGCGTTAGCACGGTCATAGAGAACGAATAATAATAAAAAATAAAAATAATAACATAATAATATAAAGTAAACAATGATCGAAATATTAATCACGGTTCGAACATGAAGTTGAACCGGAATAACTTAGGTTTACTAACACGACGGATAATACCACTGTGTCACAGAGACTAGGGCAGAGGATTATCAATATTTAGAGTATGTTATAATAACGTGTTTATAAAGGAATCATAAAATGTGAAAATAAAATAAAGTAAGTTAAAATAAACCTCTCAAGAATGAATATTAACATTGGCACAAACATGGAGAGAGAGTAATAATAATAATAATAGGAATAGGAAGGGGGGGGGTGGTTTGGAGGCAGGGCAATTGTTGAAAAATGGCTTAAGAATCTAATTCAATAGACTCATAGCTCATAAGATAACTTAAGGATCGAATTCAAAAGACTCATTGAGCCCTTCGGCCGGTATATAGATGACATGTTTTTCATCTTTGACGGTGATATTTCACTTTTTTCTAATATTGTTTCTATGCTTAACACTAATGAATTTAATTTAACCTTCACGAGCACTTCACATAGATCCTCTATTTCTTTCCTCGATATAACCTTGTCCATAATTGATGGCAAAATCTCCACCAAGACTTTTCGGAAAGAGGTCGATACCCTCAATTATTTACATTATAGTAGTTCGCACCATAAACCGTGGTTGGATAATATTCCTTTTGGTCAGTTTAGGCGTATTAAACGCAATTGTAGTAATCTTTTTGATTACCATCAACAAGCAGATGAACTTTCCCTATCATTTATACATAGAGGTTACCCGATGGCCCTTATTCAAATGGCTAGACAGAAGGCTGATTTATTGGATAGGAATGATCTTCTTGCCTATAAAACAAGACCTCATAAATTTGATGATAACCAACCAGCCTTCATTTCACAATACAATATTGCTTCTTCAAAAATTAGGAACATTATACGAACTAATTATCCTATATTACTGACAGATCAAACACTCAGAACAGAATTGAAAGACACACCATTAGTTATCTTCAAGAAATCTACTAACCTACAACAACATTTAGCTCCCAGTCTTTTCACGGATAAAAGAGATCAGGTTGCCCATGCTACTTCGATAGAAACCTCTCAGTGGCTCACAAGAACCAAAGGGTGCTTCAAATGTGGTGCTAATAAATGCATCACGTGTTCTTTCATCCAGAACAATTGCAAATATTTCAACTCCTTGGACCAGACACAGTTTGAAATTAAGTCCTTCATCAACTGCAACAGTTCATATGTAGTATATATTTTGATTTGTAAATGCAATCTTTATTATGTGGGAAGAACCACTCGTAAGTTAAAGATCAGATTCCTAGAACATCGACGAAATATACAAAAGGGCTTTCTTTTCCATAGTGTGTCTCGGCATTTTTCTGAATTTCATCAGAAGAATCCTGATGACCTCCATCTAATAGGCATTGAAACCACATTACCCACTTTACGAGGGGGAGACAGATATAAGAAACTTTGTCTCAGGGAGAATTATTGGATCCACAAACTCAGAACCCTTGTCCCCGAAGGGCTCAATGAGTCTATTGAATTCGATCCTTAAGTTATCTTATGAGCTATGAGTCTATTGAATTAGATTCTTAAGCCATTTTTCAACAATTGCCCTGCCTCCAAACCACCCCCCCCCCTTCCTATTCCTATTATTATTATTACTCTCTCTCCATGTTTGTGCCAATGTTAATATTCATTCTTGAGAGGTTTATTTTAACTTACTTTATTTTATTTTCACATTTTATGATTCCTTTATAAACACGTTATTATAACATACTCTAAATATTGATAATCCTCTGCCCTAGTCTCCGTGACACAGTGGTATTATCCGTCGTGTTAGTAAACCTAAGTTATTCCGGTTCAACTTCACGTTCGAACCGTGATTAATATTTCGATCATTGTTTACTTTATATTATTATGTTATTATTTTTATTTTTTATTATTATTCGTTCTCTATGACCGTGCTAACGCTATTGTTTAACTTTGGGAGGTCTATTATAACCTATGACCCCTTTATAAACATGCTATCATAATATTCTTTAAATGTTTCAAATGTTGATAATCCTCTATTCCAGCCTCTGTGGCATAGTGGTATTATCCTATGCGATGGTAAATTTAAGTTATCCTGGTTCGATTCTAACTGTGAGCAATGTTTTTTATTGTCATTCTTTTATTATATATTTTCTATCTGTATTTGCATAACACATATTTGCAAATATTATTATATAGTTCTATTAATATAATTAATATAATTTTAGACCCCTTGGTTAAAATATTATTATTACCAATATTATTTTTACTTTGCGCCCCTTGGCTTCATTCTTTGTTGTTTTATTTTATTTATTTATCATTACTTATCATGTTTTATTATTATTAAGTTTATTAATTTTCTGAGCGTTTTTATATTATATTGAATTAATGTAGACACATTTTTAGTACTTTTAAAGTGTTGGGATTATAATTCAGCACAGCTGGATATTTGTATCAGCTTTGTATCCCTTGAGAGCCGATGTATGTAATTAGCTAGGAGCAATCCAATGAATGTTTACACCTGTACATAATTAACTAATTATCCTGCTTTAAAAGTGGATCCAGATTGAGGCTGGTATATTCCTTTGAGAAAGTCACGGGTCACGTGACGAAACTAGTTAGGCCACGCCTCCTGTCTGCACACCTGCCGAGGTATCCGATTTGAAAGCATTAGCGGGTTTGTTCTCCCCGCAAGCCGTCCTTCATCTCCACAGAGATCCCAGAATAGCCGCGGATCTGAATTCTCGAGCCGCCCGTATCAACATACGGCTCTCCGTCAGCCGGATAAACCAGCACACGGCATACACTTTACAGTGAATCCACGGCTCCCTCTCCCCTGCGGCATTCGCACAGTGGGCATTGCAGGACACATCGCCGAGGGCGCTCGGCTTTGGACCAGCCCACCTAAGGAGAGGTAATTGAACAATAAATAACACTGGATCACTCCCCCAATTTATTATTATGGGATGTCTACTGCACTGATCATTCACTTCCAGTATTAACATTACGGCTATTACCATCTATTGCTTTCCAACAAACAGCTGGACTTTATTTCCTTTTGTGGACTTCCATATAGAGAACCGACACAATTTGGTGTCTGTTTAAACGGATAAACTTAGTCAAGGTGTGCCTTTTTATATCCAACAATTTTATGTCATCTTTTACTGCTATTTTATGCTTTTTCATTAATAAATCAATTTATATACATACATCGGTTCTCCTAAAATTGTACTGTCCTTTCCCTGATACTTTGCGCAGCTGATTTTGTCTGTTTCTGAGTAGCTCCAGACCTACTCACAGATTGCGATCAGCTCAGTCCGTTTAGTTCCTGGTTTGAGGTCACAAACATGCCCTGCGTTCGGCCCTCCACTCCCCTGTTTCTCCAGACACTCCCGCATTTTTCCCTGACACGCCTTCATTTTTTAGCACACTCCCGGAAAACACTCAGTTTCCACCCAGAAACGCCCCTTTCCTGTCAATCATTCACCGATCAGCAGTGCGACTGAAAAACGCAGCAAGATCCACAGCAAAACTGCTAAGTTTTTAGTTAAATAACTAAGTGCATGCGCCCTGCATGCCTTGCGCATGCGTAATTAGCAACAAATCGCAGCATAGCGAAAATCGGCAACGAGCGAACAACTCGGAATGACCCCCCATGTGCAGAAACTCCTCACATTGAGGCGAAAAGGTTGTGATGTTCAATAAACAAAGAACAATGGTGGGGTGTGATATTCATTTCTATGTATTACCAAGAGGACTAGTAAAGACACATTAAAAAGATTGTGAGCCCTGAAAAAAATAATTTTTCGTTAGCAATTTTTCAGAGGAAATTGTCACTGACCTTTGGTATCATGAACATGCATGGATATGAATGTAAATCTATATCTAAGACTTAAATTCATCCATCAGCTGTATTAAGAGTCTTGCTCATGCCAACATGTAATAAAACATTATTTTAGTATTCACTAAAAGCAGCACTCCATTTTATATGGAGCAATCCCTTCAGGCAAGCCTTAGTTTTGATTAATAATCATCCACACATATTGATTTGCAATTTGAATCAAGTTTGCATTCACTGCACATCATTGCAGTACTGAAAGTTGGATTCTTTATTAATAGCTGTTAGAGGTTCTGTATATGTTTTTGGAAATTAAATTTGCTATTCATGTCATGCTTTATGCTATTTGTTTTTAAACCAACACTAGGGGGTATATTTACAAAGATTCGTGTTTTGGCCGTTTTGAAGGGTGTTTGAACTCGAATGGTATCGGGTGCATTTTACTGCAACTTTTTGAATCCTGATACGATCATTCACTAAGCTGCCGAGTTTTGCACATTCGTTTTTTCCGATGTCGATGTGATTCGTAATATCAGGCAGTGTTTTACGGGAGTGATGAGTAAAACACTGCCTGACAAAACACAAGGAATCCCGTCCGGATCTGTGAAATCCGTGCAGGGCTTCATTGTGTACCTTAAAAAGTTGATTAAAGTCTTAAAAAATCTGAAAAAAATTGCGTGGGGTCCCCCTCCTAAGCACAACCAGCCTCGGGCTCTTTGATCCGGTCCTGGTTGAAAAAATATGGGGAAAAAAATGACAGGGGTTCCCCCATATTTAATCAACCAGCACCGGGCTCTGCGCCTGGTCCTGGTAACAAAAATATGGGGGTCAAAAAGCGTAGGGGTCCCCCGTATTTTTTAAACCAGCACCGGGCTCCACTAGCCAGGTACATAATGCCACAGCTGGGGGACACTTTTATAGTGGTCCCTGCGGCCCTGGCATTACATACCCAACAAGTTACCCCTGGCCGGGGTACCCTGGAGGAGTGGGAACCCCTTAAATCAAGGAGTCCCCCCCCCTCCAGCCACCCAAGGGCCAGGGGTGAAGCCCGAGGCTGTCCCCCCCATCCAAGGGCGGCAGATGGGGGGCTGATAGCCTTGTGAAAAAATGTGAATATTGTTTTTAGTAGCAGTACTACAAGTCCCAGCAAGCCTCCCCCGCAAGCTGGTACTTGGAGAACCACAAGTACCAGCATGCGGTGGAAAACCGGGCCCGCTGGTACCTGTAGTACTACAACTAAAAAAATACCCCCAAAAAAACAGAACACACACATCGTGAAAGTATAATTTTATTACATACATGCACACCTCCAAACATACATACTTACCTATGTTCACACAAGGCTCTGTCCTCTTGTCCCTGTAGAATCCTTGGGGTACCTGTGAAAAAAATTATACTCACATAATCCAGTGTAGAATCAGACCTTTGTATAATCCACGTACTTGGCAAAATAATAAAATGGAAACCCGACCACGCACTGAAAGGGGTCCCATGTTTACACATGGGACCCCTTTCCCCGACTGCCAGGACCCCCCTGACTCCTGTCAAAGAGGGTCCCTTCAGCCAATCAGGGAGCGCCACAACGTGGCACTCTCCTGATTGTCTGTGTGCTCCTGTAATGTCTGTCAGGAAGCACACGGCAGAGATACAATGTAGCGCCTATGCGCTCCATTGTATCCAATGGTTGGAACTTTGCGGTCAGCGGCTGACCGAAAGTAACCTCACCGCTGACCGCAAAGTTCCCACCATTGGATACAATGGAGCGCATAGGCGCTACATTGTATCTCTGCCGTGTGCTGCCTGACAGACACTACAGGAGCACACAGCCAATCAGGAGAGTGCCACGACGTGGCGCTCCCTGATTGGCTGAAGGGACCCTCTTTGACAGGAGTCAGGGGGGGTCCTGGCAGTCAGGGAAAGGGGTCCCATGTGTAAACATGGGACCCCTTTCAGTGCGTGGTCGGGTTTCCGTTTTATTATGTTGCCAAGTACATGGATTATACAAAGGTCTGATTCTACACTGGATTATGTGAAAATAATTTTTTTCACAGGTACCCCAAGGATTCTACAGGGACAAGAGGACAGAGCCTCGTGTGAACATAGGTAAGTATGTATGTTTGGAGGTGTGCATGTATGTAATAAAATTATACTTTCACAGTGTGTGTGTTCTGTTTTTTTGGGGGTATTTTTTTAGTTGTAGTACTACAGGTACCAGCGGGCCCGGTTTTCCACCGCATGCTGGTACTTGTGGTTCTCCAAGTACCAGCTTGCGGGGAAGGCTTGCTGGGACTTGTAGTACTGCTACTAAAAACAATATTCACATTTTTTCACAAGGCTATCAGCCCCCCATCCGCCGCCCTTGGATGGGGGGGACAGCCTCGGGCTTCACCCCTGGCCCTTGGGTGGCTGGAGGGGGGGGGACTCCTTGATTTAAGAGGTTCCCACTCCTCCAGGGTACCCCGGCCAGGGGTGACTAGTTGGGTATGTAATGCCAGGGCCGCAGGGACCACTATAAAAGTGTCCCCCGGCTGTGGTATTATGTACCTGGCTAGTGGAGCCCGGTGCTGGTTACAAAAATACGGGGAACCCCTACGCTTTTTGTCCCCCGTATTTTTGGAACCAGGACCAGGCGCAGAGCCCGGTGCTGGTTGATTAAATATGGGGGAACCCCTGTCATTTTTTTCCCCATATTTTTTCAACCAGGACCGGCTCAAAGAGCCCGAGGCTGGTTATGCTTAGGAGGGGGGACCCCACACATTTTTTTTTCAGTTTTTACACTAAACAGACCCTTTCCCATAGATAACCATGCACAGATCTCACTGACCCGTGCATAGTTATCCAAACTCGACTGGAAAAAGCAGGTCTATTTTTTTGCAGCTTTTTTTAACGAATCGAAAAAAAATAGACCCGCACTTGAGCACTCAGAGACTAACACCCAAATACGAATGAATACTGAATGCCCGTATTGTATGAAATAACAGCCGCGTTTGACCGATGGTCTATACATTCGTATTTCGGAACATTGTCATTCAAACCATTACGAATAGACCAGACACTGCCGAGATTGGTGCTTAGTGAATTCCCGGATTGGGACTTAGAAAAAAAAACACAAATCGGCCAAACTCGAATTTTTAGTAAATACTGGCCTAGGTCTACATTTGCCCTGTAAATATATACATATATATATATATATATATATATATATAAGTTGAGCGGATTCGGTTCCCTGAGAACCGAATCTCCCCGAACTTCATGCTTCGAGTCCAGATCCGAGACTGGCTCGGGACTTCCCGCCAGACTCAGAAACCAGAACAAGGCAAAACGTCATAATCCCACTTTCGGATTCTCACAGGATTTGGAGCCCATATAAACAGCCGCGAGTCGCTGCCACTTTCACTCCGGACTTGGAGAGTGAGGGAGACAGACCCCTGTCTCTCTCTGTGGGTGGTAGCATCGGGTGGGGTTAGTGTGTGCTCTGTAGGGGTGCTGCTGCAGTCACTGTGGTGTACCTGTGCTGTGTTTGGGTTGCTGTCCTGGCTGTCTATGGTGTTTCATGTGCTGCAGCTGGACATGGGTGTTGCTGTCCTGGCTGTCACAGTGTTGTACAGGGTGCAGGGGCACTGTACTCCTGTATGCTGTAAAATATAGGAGTGCTGCTGGCCCTGTATGTTTTAAAAAGTCAGAGGCGCAGTTGTAAAAAATTAAAAGCACACTGCTGTATGCTGTAAAATATAGGGGTGCTGCTGGCCCTGTATGTTGTAAAAAGTCAGAGGTGCAGTTGTTAAACATTAAAAGCACACTGCTGTATGCTGTAAAATACAGGGGTGCAGCTGCTGTTCAAATAACATTACACTGTCCCTGCATGCTATAAGTATGCAAGGGTGCTGTGAAAATAAAGGGGCACTGTTCTGTGTGCTATAATATTAAAGGGGTGCTGTCCTGTGAAATGGAGATCAACAATTTGGAGGAAAAAATAGTGAAAGATCAGGAACCACTTCCAGTACCTAGTACTAGTGCTGAAGCTGCTGCTGACATTGATGATGCAATTCCATCAACATTGTCTGCTAAGGATGATGCCCAATGTCACAGAGGGCATGCAAAATCCAAGAAGCAAAAATTAATAATCAGAAAAAAAAGAAATTATCTGACGAAAAACGTAAAATTGGCAATATGCCATTCACGACACGAAGTGGCAAGGAAAGGCTAAAGCCTTGGCCTATGTTCATGACTGGTGGCTCGGCTTCTCATGAGGATGAAAGCCCTCCTCCCTCTCGCTCCGTCTCAGACATTTTTACAAAATATAAGCTTATTAAACCACAGAAAAATACAGTAGTACATTCAGTGATATCACAAATCCCCAAGGAGAGTCCAAGTGTGTCTGCGGTTGCGATGCCTAGGCCCAACCTTCCCAAGACTGTATGGAAAGAGGAGGCTCCTACCACCATTTGCACTCCCCCTGCAAGTGCTGGGAAGAGCACCACCAGTCCAGTTGCTGATATAGAGATTGAGGATGTCACTGTAGATGTACACCAGGATGAGGATGATATAGGTGTAGCTGGCGCTGAGGAGGACATTGACGAGGATTCTGATGGTGATGTGGTTTATCTGAATAAGGCACCAGTGGAGACAGTTTATGTCCGCGGGATGAGAAAGCCCATTGTCATTCCTGGGCAAAATACCAAAAAAGCCACCTCTTTGGTGTGGAATTATTTATCCACAAATACGGACAACAGGTGTCAAGCCATGTGTTGCCTTTGTCAATCCATACTAAGTAGGGATAAGGACGTTAACCACATAGGAACATCCTCCCTTATACGTCACCTGCAGCGCTTTCATCAGAAGTCATTGCCAAGTTCAGAAACTTTGGATAAGAGCATAAGCAGTCCACTGACACCTAAATCCCTTCTTCCTCTTGTACCCAAGCTCCTGCTAGCCACAGCACCAACTCCCTCAATGTATATTTCCTCCTCAGTCAGGAACATCAGTAGTCCTGCAGGCCATGTCACTGGCATGCAGAGCCGGAGCTTCCACTAGGCAGCTTTAGGCAGCTGCCTATGGGCGGTAGGACCTGAGGGGGTGGCCCGCTGTGGCTGCCTGTGAGGAATGAAGGATGGGGGAATGGCCTGTAAAGATAGCGGACGCAAGTCTCACCATCTCCGCCGTCTTCTGTCCTGATCTGGGGCACCGAACGGTTGTTCCTCCAGCTGTGTAACACCCGCCCACCCTGCGTTGCCGCCTCTGCCTGCCCGCCGCCACTTCTGTCCTGTGAGGTAAAGCCTCCTGTTGAGCCCCTGTCCACTGCACCTTCCCCAGTAATGGAGCTCCACTCACCTTTTTCTTGGATGCCGTCACCATCTTGGAGTCCCTGTTGCCTCCCAGCTGTTTAGCCTGCTGGTGACATCACCAGAGTACTGCAAGGGTGACAGAGCCTGATTAATGGGGGGGGGGCTCTGGGGGTAAGTAACCCTAGCCCCCCCCACGGTGACAGCGCCCCCTGTCACCCGCCACAGATCGGATCTCTATTACCGATCCAATCTGTGGCACTGCTAATACCAGTGACAGCCAGCCAGAGATCT
The DNA here is from genome assembly GCF_028390025.1 of Pseudophryne corroboree. Lineage (NCBI taxonomy): Eukaryota > Metazoa > Chordata > Amphibia > Anura > Myobatrachidae > Pseudophryne > Pseudophryne corroboree. Next base: position 495,179,205 of record NC_086448.1, on the reverse strand, counting down.
GCAGGGCAGGAGAGCCGAGCGACGGCTACTGCTGTCCAATGATATATAAAAATACAGCCTGCGGCTCTGTGACTGGTTGGAGCGCAGGCTGCAGGAAAGGGGGAGGCGGGATCCCGGCCATGCTCATCTTTGGCGGCGCGTGGAGCTGGTTGTATCCAGAAGAGGAGAGAGGAACCTGCAAGCTCTCTCTCCTCGTGTTCCTCGTCACAGCCTGTCTTTGCCTCCAGCACAGCAGTGCTAAAGTAAGGATGCATTAACTTTTTTTTATGTTATTGTAGAAAGTTGAAGTTATGTATATCTACACACACACACACATATTAGTATACAGAGATATACATACAATATATATATATATATATATATATATATATATACACAGACTTAGGGTGGCACTCGCAGCTCATTAAATCATGCTATACCAGTTAGTAAAATATTAAAGTTTCAATGCATTACATTTTCTTCAGTATATCCTGAAGAAAATGTAATGCATTGAAGCGTTGATATATTACAAATTGGTATAGCATGATTTATTGAGCTGCGAGTGCCGCACTAGGCCGGTATATATACATATTATACTTTTTTAAGGAGTGTGTGGACACCAGCCTGTTGTACTGCATTTGGGAGTGTCGATCATGCTGGAAACAAATATATATATATATATATATATATATATATATAATGTATTATGATTTTCATTTTAGACCTTAGGGCCCCCCTGTTTTAAGTACCCCAGGCCCCCTGAAGCCTTAATCCAGCTCTGGGGGGTGATCATGCTGAGCTCCTGGCCGATCCTGGTCTGTTAAGTTTAAGGGACTGCGGGCGGCTACAGTGCAGACTGCGGGCGGCCCCCCTGCTTCACTGGGACTACATCCTCTGCAGCCATAAAGGTGCGCTTATAATGCAAGAATATATATATATATACACACACGTATACATATGTACATATGTATATATAAATTATATATATTAATATATATATATATATTGTGACAAGAACACTGGGATAGTGTTTGAGGGCAGATATGTTTGTCCCAGGTTCTTGTCTTACATGTTTTAGAAAATGAAAACTTCTAGGAAAAATGCTTTTGTTCTGTCAGAACCTTTTCAGTTTGCTGTAAAAGCTGGGTAAAGGCTCTGAGAGAGAGATAAGGTGAGTTCTAGACATTGGGCCCAGTTCGGGTCTTTGGCCTCACAGAGGACTAATCAGGGTTTCAGCTGTGTAAGAGTGTTATAGGGCTGCTAGCCTGATTAGTATGGGCAGACTGCCTGGGAAGACTGGAGGGATCTGTGTGAGAGAAACACGCTTCCGGATACAAGTGAGCTATACAGTGTTTACTGGAGAACCCTGTGTTTTTGTTTAGTGATAGTTAGGAACATCTTGTGTTTAGTTAGTGCCGGACAGGCAAGGTATTTTCTTTTGGTGTTTGTTTTATTTTCTGTTTCAATAAAACTGGCCGGGGCCAGTTGTACCAGAAACTGGACTTGTGTTGTTCCTCAGCTGCTGCGTGCTGCCATATTCCCCAGGAAGAGGCGCCTTGCACCCCTACAGTGTTACAACTTGGTGGAGAATGCGAGCATGCCGCTCTGCGCAGAAGTGAAGAGCCAGTTGGTAATACCGGTGATTGTATGGATGTACGTGTGTCTTCTGAACTTTCTGACCCTTTGCCTTTTGCCAGTTTGGCTGGGGAAGTGACAGACGGGGAGTCCAGTGAGGACCCTCTTGCTGGGAACAGAGACATAGTGGTTAGAAACGAAAGTGTGCCTGACCTGGAGGTAAAAAAGGATCTGTTTGCATCTGAACAGTTAAAGGATCCTACCTTGATAAAGGCTAGAGAGAATGTTAAGATTGTTAATGGGGAGCCTGTGGTATGAGGTGACAGGGTTACGTATCCCCACATGGCCATCTGTAATGAGCTCTTGTACCACATTGTCAAAAAGGGTGAGGATGTGGTGGAACAGCTGGTAGTACCCCAGCCTTATCGGAGAACGGTACTAGATTTAGCTCATAGTCACGTTACAGCAGGACATTTAGGGGCAGAAAAAACCACTGAAAGAGTTTTACAAAGGTTCTTTTGGCCAGGGGTTTATAAAGAAGTGTCTGAATATTGTTCTTCCTGTCCTGAATGCCAGTATCATGCCCCTAGACCCCATTTCAGGAGCCCACTAGTTCCCATGCCTATTATAGAGGTCCCGTTTGACAGAATAGCCATGGATCTCGTGGGGCCCTTGTTAAAGTCCGCTCGGGGCCATCAGTATATCCTGGTAATAATGGACTATGCCACTCGATATCCTGAGGCTGTCCCTTTACACACTATCACAACCAAGGCGATAGCTAGGGAGCTGGTGCAGGTTTTTAGTAGAGTGGGAATACCAAAAGAAATTTTGACTGACCAAGGTACTCCATTTATGTCAAGGGTCATGAAAGAATTGTGCAAATTATTTAAGGTCACTCACCTCAGGACGTCCATTTACCATCCCCAAACTGATGGGTTGGTGGAAAGGTTTAATAAAACATTAAAAAGTATGTTAAAAAAGGTGGTTGATAAAGATGGGAAAAACTGGGATTGTTTGTTGCCCTACTTGTTAATGGCCGTCAGAGAAGTTCCTCAGTCCTCTACGGGGTTTTCTCCATTTGATTTGTTGTATGGTAGACACCCCAGAGGGCTGTTGGACGTGGCCAAAGAGACGTGGGAAGGACAGCCCACTCCTTATAGAAGCGTTATTGAACATGTAACACAAATGCAGGATAGGATTGCAGCCGTGGTACCTGTTGTCAGAGAGCACATGGAACAGGCCCAAAGTGCTCAACAGAGGGTCTATAACCGGAGTGCCAAGATACGGGAATTTGCTACTGGAGATAGAGTTCTTGTTTTGGTACCCACTGTGGAAAGCAAATTCCTAGCTAAATGGCAGGGTCCATTTGAGATTAGGGAAAAAGTGAATGAGGTTAATTACAAAGTATACCAGCCGGGAAAGAGAAAACCCGAACAGATCTACCATGTTAACTTAATCAAACCCTGGAAAGATAGGTTGTCTCTGTCAGCGGAGCCTTGCCCTTCGGTGTCTTCACCCCGGTTGCTTCCCGCAGTGAAGGTGTCAGAGACATTATCAGCTGATCAGAACAATCAGGTTAAAGAATTTCTCATCCAAAATAGGGAGATATTTTCAGAGCTGCCTGGCCGAACGACCATAATAAAACATGACATTGTCAGAGAACCAGGGGTCAGGGTTCATTTAAAGCCATATAGGATTCCTGAAGCTCAGCGAGAAGCTATTTCTAAAGAAGTTAAAACCATGTTAGAACTTGGAGTCATAGAGGAGTCTAACATTGAGTGGTCCAGTCCCATAGTGCTCATCCCGAAGCCCGACGGTAGCATACGCTTCTGTAATGACTTTCGTAAGTTAAATGAGGTGTCCAAGTTTGACGCGTACCCCATGCCCCGTGTGGATGAGCTTGTAGAAAGGCTGGGAACAGCCAGGTTTCTCACCACATTGGACCTGACCAAAGTTACTGGCAAATACCTTTATCTGATAGCGCCAAAGAAAAAACAGCCTTCTCGGTTCCGGAGGGGCTGTACCAGTATAAGATGTTACCCTTTGGGTTCCATGGGGCTCCAGCAACCTTTCAACGGGCAATGGATAAAATTTTGAGGCCCCATAGAAAATATGCAGCTGCCTATTTGGATGATGTGGTAATTCACAGTACAGACTGGGGGTCCCATTTGGTTAAAGTACAAGCAGTACTGGACTCAATCAGAGAGGCAGGGTTAACTGCTAACCCAAAGAAGTGCTGCCTCGCAATGGAGGAGGTCAAATACTTGGGCTTCACCATAGGCAGAGGTCTGATTAGGCCCCAATTGAATAAAATTGATGCTATTCAAAACTGGCATCGTCCAGTGAATAAAAAACAGGTAAGGGCTTTTTTGGGAATTACTGGGTACTATAGACGGTTTATTCCCAATTTTGCGACCACAGCGGTGCCGTTGTCAGACCTTACCAAAGGGAAGCAGTCAAATATGGTGAAATGGAACCCTGATGCAGAAAAAGCGTTCCAAGCGTTAAAAGTGGCTTTGTGTTCACAACCGGTGTTGATAACACCAGATTTTTCAAAAGAATTTGTGGTACAGACAGATGCCTCAGAGGTAGGGATAGGTGCTGTGCTGTCCCAAACCAGAGATGGGGACGAACACCCTATCATTTATTTGAGTAGGAAACTCAATGAGCATGAAAAAAGGTATGCCATTGTGGAAAAGGAGGCTTTGGCCATTAAGTGGGCACTAGATACCTTGAGATATTACCTCTTGGGTAGACAATTCAGACTAGTGACAGACCATGCCCCTTTAAAATGGATGTATGTAAATAGAGGCAAGAATGCTCGTGTAACTAGATGGTTTCTAGCGTTGCAGGACTTTAAGTTTACGGTCGAACATAGACCGGGAACACAATTGGCCAACGCAGATGCATTGTCTCGCATCTTCTGTTTGGGGGCTACAAGTGTTCCGGCCCCTAGGTCGAAACAGGGGAGGGGGATATGTGACAAGAACACTGGGATAGTGTTTGAGGGCAGATATGTTTGTCCCAGGTTCTTGTCTTACATGTTTTAGAAAATGAAAACTTCTAGGAAAAATGCTTTTATTTTGTCAGAACCTTTTCAGTTTGCTGTAAAAGCTGGGTAAAGGCTCTGAGTGAGAGATAAGGCGAGTTCTAGACATTGGGCCCAGTTCGGGTCTTTGGCCTCACAGAGGACTAATCAGGGTTTCAGCTGTGTAAGAGTGTTATAGGGCTGCTAGCCTGATTAGTATGGGCAGACTGCCTGGGAAGACTGGAGGGATCTGTGTGAGAGAAACACGCTTCCGGATACAAGTGAGCTATACAGTGTTTACTGGAGAACCCTGTGTTTTTGTTTAGTGATAGTTAGGAACATCTTGTGCTTAGTTAGTGCCGGACAGGCAAGGTATTTTCTTTTGGTGTTTGTTTTACTTTCTGTTTCAATAAAACTGTCCGGGGCCAGTTGTACCAGAAACTGGACTTGTGCTGTTCCTCAGCTGCTGCGTGCTGCCATATTCCCCAGGAAGAGGCGCCTTGCACCCCTACAGTGTTACTATATATATATATATATATATATAAGGCAAAAGGCAGTACTCTGCACTCCTAACATGTAAAGAGAATCAGCTTGCTCCGGTGCCCTGTTTGCGGGTAGCAAATGTAGGTAAACAGAAGTAACCGGCACTCGTGGAGACTAATATAATCAATTGACACCGCACAGCAGCTTAAGTCAACGTTTCAGGAATCACTCCTTTTATCAAGACCAATAGCACACTATACATACAAACATATAAATAGCTTACCTAACACCACATGAAGTTCACCCACCGCCGCTCTCCGGGACTCACAGTGACGTCATTGGCGCGCGCCGGCGCCGGCGACCTGCGTCCCCCGGGGGCGGAGCTGTAGTATACTAGACCCATCACCATAGAAACCAAGCTGTGGATACCAAACAAATACCGGACATTACATGTAAATACATGAACCACGGAAAGCAGAGATCACAGATTCGGCAATCTAATGATAAAAGACCTGGTCTAGGCATATTCATAAAATGCAATTGGATCAGCTGAATCGCAACTGTAAACGGACAGATGTAGAAAACTGACAGGTGTACAACATGAATAAATGAGATGGCTGCCCTGGTAAGGCACTGTCTAAGTCATAAACAATAGGTTGCACATAAATGGATGAAAAGGGTGCAAAATCCTAAAGGGCACCATCTTAATTAATAATGTGCAACCATGAATCTGACAGTGCCCCATCTAAGGAGCCATGTAAGAAAACTACATCTGTTTTTATAGGAAACACGTATATGAAAGAATGTCATTCAGACCCAGTGGTTTAACCGTTTGTAACATATATATCCAACGGGCTTCTTTCTGCAGTAAAATTTTTCCACGGTCGCCACCTCTTTTAGATTCTGGCACCCCGTCAATGATTTTATAGCGAATCGATGCTAAACTATGATGGCAGTCTTTGAAGTGGTGGGCGACCGGTTGGTCGGAACCTTTACCCTCCAGGGCAGCTCTAATGCTAGAGCGATGGAGAGCTATCCTTTCTTTAAATTGGCGTATCGTTTTGCCAATGTAGAGTAACCCGCATGGGCATTTGATATAGTAAATAACATAACGACTGGAACACGTATAAGGAGCTGTAATCGTATATTTCTTGCCTGATCTGGGATGATGAAAGAACTGTCCCGTTTCCAGACAGCTGCAAGTAGTGCAGCCTAAACACCTGTAGTTGCCAGGTTTACGTGTTAAAAAGTGTGTGGTAATACTCTTATTGAAGTTAGAGATGTCGTTATGGACAATAATGTCCTTGATATTCTTGCCCCTGCGGAATGCTGGAAGGATGGATGTTGCTTGGAAAGTTGGCAGGGCTCTATCATTTGATACTATCGGCCACACTCGTTTAGCCGAGTTGACCGTATGGGCACTATTAGTGCTAAAGTCCTGCATCCAAACTATACGATCCCTGGAGTCCTTGGAGATCTTCTTGCTTAATAGATCAATGCGGTTTTTAGAAAGTACCTTTTCTTTCGCTTTTTGAGGAGTTTCAATTTGTACCCCCTAACTCGAAACTTGCGAATCATGATGTCTATCTGAGCGCTTGCGTCCGTCCTGTCGCTGCAGATGCGGTGGATCCTAAGAAATTGGGAGTACGGCAGACCCCACTTCATTGCTGGGGGGTGATGACTATTTGCGTGTAGGGTAGTGTTCCTGTCTGTGTCTTTGACGTAAAGTGTCGTGTGTAAACCATGATTGTGGTCCTGTGTAACTGTTACATCAAGGTAATGGATAGTGTCATAGCTAGAGGAAAAGGTGAATTTAATAGAAGTATCAAGAAAATTAACTTGGTGCATTGCGCTACTAAATTCCTCTATTGAACCAGACCACAGGATGAAGATGTCATCGATATAACGATGATAAGACTTGATTTTACTCGCCATCATAGGATTAGTCAGGAACAGGTCCTTTTCTACCTCACACATGAAAAGATTGGCCAGGCTCGGAGCTACACAAGAACCCATTGCACACCCGGACTGTTGTTGGTACAGTTTGCCATCAAAAATAAAATAATTGCGTTTCAAAGTGAGCTCCAAAAGATGGATGAAAAAATTGATATCAGGCCCAGTGTAACTTGTATTGCCAGTAATACAGCGCCTGATAGCCTCAACTCCCCGATGATGGGGAATGTTGGTATATAGGCTAACGACGTCTACTGTACACATCAGGAATTTGTTTACACACGACACTTTACGTCAAAGACACAGACAGGAACACTACCTTACACGCAACTAGTCATCACCCCCCAGCAATGAAGTGGGGTCTGCCGTACTCCCAATTTCTTAGGATCCACCGCATCTGCAGCGACAGGACGGACGCAAGCGCTCAGATAGACATCATGATTCGCAAGTTTCGAGTTAGGGGGTACAAATTGAAACTCCTCAAAAAAGCGAAAGAAAAGGTACTTTCTAAAAACCGCATTGATCTATTAAGCAAGAAGATCTCCAAGGACTCCAGGGATCGTATAGTTTGGCCGCAGGACTTCAGCACTAATAGTGCCCATACGGTCAACTCGGCTAAACGAGTGTGGCCGATAGTATCAAATGATAGAGCCCTGCCAACTTTCCAAGCAACATTCATCCTTCCAGCATTCCGCAGGGGCAAGAATATCAAGGACATTATTGTCCATAACGACATCTCTAACTTCAATAAGAGTATTACCACACACTTTTTAACACGTAAACCTGGCAACTACAGGTGTTTAGGCTGCACTACTTGCAGCTGTCTGGAAACGGGACAGTTCTTTCATCATCCCAGATCAGGCAAGAAATATACGATTACAGCTCCTTATACGTGTTCCAGTCGTTATGTTATTTACTATATCAAATGCCCATGCGGGTTACTCTACATTGGCAAAACGATACGCCAATTTAAAGAAAGGATAGCTCTCCATCGCTCTAGCATTAGAGCTGCCCTGGAGGGTAAAGGTTCCGACCAACCGGTCGCCCGCCACTTCAAAGACTGCCATCATAGTTTAGCATCGATTCGCTATAAAATCATTGACGGGGTGCCAGAATCTAAAAGAGGTGGAAAAATTTTACTGCAGAAAGAAGCCCGTTGGATATATATGTTACAAAAGGTTAAACCACTGGGTCTGAATGACATTCTTTCATATACGTGTTTCCTATAAAAAAAGATGTAGTTTTCTTACATGGCTCCTTAGATGGGGCACTGTCAGATTCATGGTTGCACATTATTAATTAAGATTATGCCCTTTAGGATTTTGCACCCTTTTCATCCATTTATGTGCAACCTATTGTTTATGACTTAGACAGTGCCTTACCAGGACAGCCATCTCATTTATTCATGTTGTACACCTGTCAGTTTTCTACATCTGTCCGTTTACAGTTGCGATTCAGCTGATCCAATTGCATTTTATGAATATGCCTAGACCAGGTCTTTTATCATTAGATTGCCGAATCTGTGATCTCTGCTTTCCGTGGTTCATGTATTTACATGTAATGTCCGGTATTTGTTTGGTATCCACAGCTTGGTTTCTATGGTGATGGGTCTAGTATACTACAGCTCCGCCCCCGGGGGACGCAGGTCGCCGGCGCGCGCCAATGACGTCACTGTGAGTCCCGGAGAGCGGCGGTGGGTGAACTTCACGTGGTGTTAGGTAAGCTATTTATATGTTTGTATGTATAGTGTGCTATTGGTCTTGATAAAAGGAGTGATTCCTGAAACGTTGACTTAAGCTGCTGTGCGGTGTCAATTGATTATATTAGTCTCCACGAGTGCCGGTTACTTCTGTTTACCTATATATATATATATATATATATATATATATATATATATATATATATATAAACTGATCCTTCAGACCGACACTCCCACTGCTGGAACACTGTACTCCGGTGCCCTCAGTTCCAATGGTGTCACAAAATAGAGAATATGCCGCGGCACTCAGAGATTTGAATAAGTAAATTTATGTATCAAACATACAAGCTCCAACGTTTCGGGGCACAGCCGCCCCTTTGTCAAGGTGCATATAACCACAAACAGTGTTCACACTTACCTAAATAACCAAGAAGCCCGCCACAGTGCTCGACCGTCTGGGTCCCGGCGTGTCTATTCCCGCCTCGGCGCCTTCCAGCCGCGTCATTAGGTGCGTCGCGTCGGGTTGACATGGAAACCCGGCCGCCCGGCCCGGCGCCCCGTACGCGCTGGAAAAGTGAAAAGTGTACTTTACAGTTCCCACATGACACCTCAGATAAAAATACAACACGAGCATCCTTAATGAGCATGTAATAAACATTTAATCAATATAATGATAAAAGGCAACATATATACTGGACTGTCGTTATAATGTCTGAGTCCTAGATTTGTACCAATTGTAGTAGGACTAGTATGACATGAAGCTTATCCTGTTTAGCTAACACCACTGGTTGGACCAGAAGTCTATAGGATGCTAAAGTCCCATATTCCACTACTTCTGCTAATATTAATGATGAGCAAGTGTAGTGACCATAACACATAAATATTAATGTCAATATCAAAGATACTGTAAATACTGTGATTAATATTATGATTAATGTGATTAATATAATATACATATAGGGGACTCGGTCCAGCACGACTTAAGATGGTGGGATGTAATCGCCTATATACTGGGTGGACATTCAAAGCAACTCTAATGTGATGGTAAAAATATTATCCATGTGTTAAACCACCTTTTACCGTGCAGCGTCCAAAAAAAATCCTTTAAAAAAATAAAATAAAATAAATGTGCATATGTAAAAAAATGTGCAAGCTTGTGAATTTCATCCATAGTGGCAGAGGCAGAACTCTGGGATGCAACGGAGTCATCTGCCGCCGGGCTCCTGCTCTGAAGGGGGGCACCTCTCCTCCCATTCTGTGACACCAGTAAATTAAGTTAATTGATAGCTGCCGCTATCTTTTCAGTGGCCGACTTCCTCACTGGTCCCTGCACCTTACAAATCACACCCTCTTTATTATACACATTTTACAAGTGTCACACCCAGGATTAGAACCCATGACCTATTACATGGAAGCAGACACCTTACTGAAGAAGCTGTTTGTGCCTGTATAGGAAATATGAGAATTTTAACTATATTAATATACTTCTCTGACAATTACACGTAACTTCATATAGTTAGCATTCTCATGCTTCCTATACAGGAGCAAATAACTCCATCAGTAAAGTGTCTGCTGTCACACACACACACACACACACTTATCTTGATATAGGAAACAGTGGCAAATGCAGGATTTCTAGAGGTGGGTTTCCAAATGCAGAACAATGAGGAACATTGGAGCAAGTACGGGTGTCTGGGGGAGCGGTAGAAGAACCCAGTAACAACCCTGGACATTAATGTAAACAATGGTCCTTTTGTACACTGGAAACTGTATTGAATACAGTATCAATATTTAACATTATAGATTGGCTATAGTATAGGCTGTATCAAAATATAGTATAGGCTGTATTAAATCATATACAGTAAATAAGATAAGTGATCAGGAAAAAGGTTAAACATACCATAATATATAAATAAATAAATAAATAAATAAATACACAAACAGAACCAGTACTGCACTTTCTAACCACACATTCTCCCACCTCATGGTAAGGCTCCTCTCTCTTCTTCCTGGTAGCCTCTCTCTGGTCCAGTGCACTGTTTGAGGACTCAGGTTCATACACTCAGCAAACTTGGTAGAAGAAGCTGCTACCACTGGGCATGTGCAGCAGCTCTGCTCTGTCCCTTACACTGCATGAAATGGCGGCAGCTCTTGTAATCGTATTATATACCATTGCTATTGTTGTCATAATCTGAGCCACTTGCCAAGAGGAGTGGGGTTTCCAGGCAACCAGAAACCCTCCTGCGTTTGCCTATGGGAAATATGGGGGCACCAATATTTATCTTGCCTCCGGGCAACTGGGACGAACTTACGCCACTGCATAGTGGTTACCCCTAAACATCAAATGAGGGGGCTATAAGTGTCTCCTACTCCTAATGCGGATTCCCTCCTACAATAAATCCCTCTGTAACAATATTATCTAAATCTATAATGTTAAAAAATAAATAAATACAGTGCTTCAACAAGTGCCCAAAGTTTCCAAGTGCATGTTTGCTGTGTCACTCATGACTAATAGCGTCCATAATAAGTCCTGTATGTCCACTACCATATATAACATGGACCTTATTAGTCCCCATAAAAAGCCCCTTGTGGGCAGTAAAACCATCACTGTACCATTTCACTAGCTCAGAATGTTATTACTTATTACACTATACGCTCATATGGTTCTCTTGCTAAATAGCTCTTTACTTATATGGTCCTTTCAGAATACGTTCCATGGCATGATTTAATTCAATCCACGTATCCACTTTGCCTCCAGTCGGAGCAAGTTGCCTTCTTGGTCCCCGCCCCCTAAACTTTTGGGGACATGGTCTATAATGAATTGTTTAAGATCCTTCATTTCATGTCCTTTCTCGGCAAAATGCTTTGCCACCGGTTGGTCTGCTCCTTTCCCTAGTAGGGCCTGTTTAATAGATAACCTATGCAAGGCCATTCTCTCCCTCAAGGTTCTGCTGGTCTTGCCAACATTGTAAATATGACATGGGCATGTGATCACGTACACTATATCTGTTAAGGTGCACGTCATCACATGCCTCATGGAATACGTGCGGCCTCTATGTGGGTGCTTGAACTGGGTGCCCGCAATCATGTGAGTGCAGGTGGTACACTTCTGGCACTTGTAACACCCTGGGGGCCTGCCCAAAAAGTTCACTGGGGCCGTCCGTCCGGGATTAAAACCTGTAATGTCCGTTCGGACCACCTGGTCCTTGATGTTCCTGCCCCGAGTGAAACACATCATGGGTCGTGTATTTTCCAAACTTTGCAGTTGTTTATCCGTAGACACCACTGGCCATAATGCTTTCACACGTATGTACAGATGGATCCACCGTTATCTTGAGTAGTTTTCTCTGCCTAGTCACAACATGACTTATTAGCATAAACCCTTCATCTATTGTTCTCAACTGCAATACAATACAGAGAACAATACAGCAGGGGAATAAGTCATTACAGCAGGGGATTAAGTCTGACTGGCCAGTCACAGTTAATCCTATTAACAGTCAAGATGAATGTGGACCCATCTGCATGTATATATATATATATATATATATATATCACCCCCAGCTCCATATATAAATCTGTTTATCCAGCCATCCGTCATCCGCCCCTGCCCCCCCCCCCCATACACGCACACACATTTATTTTTCGTGGGGGGGGGGGGTGCAGTAGGCATTCTGCCTAGGGTGGCAAGAAACCTTGCACCAGCCCTGCTGGCATGACTGACGAGTCCTCTCCTAACCGGGATTCCTACAGAGGATGCTTGAGTGGTACGCCTGTTGAGTCAATTATTCATCCCAAAGGGGAAGTCCGAAGACCACTTGTTCTACTTCAACTAAGCAATTGACTGTCCAACAGTACTTTGCGAGGAAGATGAAATATGACAGCAGTTACTCTTTTGCAAAGCGGATTACAACTATGCTGGTGTTAGACGTGCGTCCGGTATCCGCCATTCGTGCAGTGGGATTTAGACAGTTGATAGACGTACTGTGTCCCTGATACCAAATCCCGTCTAGATTCCACTTCACTAGGAAAGCAATTTCCGGACTATACAGGGACATTGAGAAAAATGTCCTCAGTGTCCTGAAAAATGCGGTTGTACCCAGTGTCCACTTAACCATGGCAAACTAAGGACTACATGACTGTGACAGCCCTCTGGGCACCAGTCGCAGCATCTCACAAATGCCATCTCGTTCCTAGACAGGCTACGCTGTGTATCACTGGTTTCTGTAAGTGGCACACCGCTGTCAACCTTTTACGGAAACTGAGGGAAATCATCGCACAATGACTTACCCTGCTTAGACTCTCCTGGGGATTTGTGATATCAGACAACGCCACCAATATTGTGCGTGCATTACATCTAGGCAAATTCGATCACGTCCCACGTTTTGCACATACAATTAATTTGGTGGTGCGGAATTTATACGGCAGTACCACTGGACATATACGACAGTACCACTGGACTGGATTTATATAGCAGTATCACTGGACTTATACGCCAGTACCACTGGAATTATATGGCAGTATCACTGGAATTAAAGGGCAGTATCACTGGAATTGTACAGCAGTATCACTGGATTTATATGGCAGTACCACTGGACTGGATTTATACGGCAGGATCACTGGATTTATACACCAGTACCACTGGAATTATAAGGCAGTATCACTGGAATTATACGGCAGTATCACTGGGTTTATACGCCAGCACACACTGGATTTATATGGCAGTATCACTGGAATTATATGGCAGTATCACTGGAATTGTACGTCAGTATCACTGGATTTATATGGCAGTACCACTGGACTGGCTTTATATGGCAGGATCACTGGACTTATACGCCAGTACCACTGGAATTATAAGGCAGTATCACTGGAATTATACGGAGGTATCACTGGATTTATACGCCAGTACCACTGGAATTATACGGCAGTATCACTGGAATTATATGGCAGTATCACTGGAATTGTACGGCAGTATCACTGGATTTATATGGCAGTACCACTGGACTGGATTTATACAGCAGTATCACTGGATTTATACACCAGTACCACTGGATTTATACGGCAGTACCACTGGACATATACAGCAGTATCACTGGATTTATATGGCAGTACCACTGGACAAATACGGCAGTATCACTGGAATTATATGGCAGTACCACTGGATATATATGGCAGTATCACTGGATTTATATGGCAGTACCACTGGACATATACGGCAGTATAACTGGATTTATACAGCCGTACCGATAGACATATACGTCAGAATCACTGGACATATACGGCTTTACCACTGGACATATACAGCAGCACAGAGACACCACCACTGGACTGATGTAGGACAACACAGCACCACTGCAATGGACTGGACTTATACAGCAGTACTGGACATATGGCAGTGGAGTTCACCACCACTGTGACTGGACTGATGCAGCACAAGACACCACCACTGTACTGATGCACCACAACACAGCACCACTGGACTGGACTTATACAGCAGCACTGGACATATGGCAGCAGAGGACACCACCACTGTGACTGGACTGATGCAGTACAAGACATTACCACTGTACTGATGCATGACACGGAGGATGGAGACACGTCCTCTCGCTACACTCTCCAATGCTGGAGTGAAAATGTCGGCGATGTGCGGCTCCTTATATGGAATCCAAACCCCACGAGAATCCGATAGTGGAATGATGATGTTTTGCTTCATTCTGGTTTCCGAGTCATGCGGGAAAACCCGAGCCTGACTCGGATCCGGGCTCGGGTAGTGAAGTTCGGGGGGGGGGAGGGGGGAGGGGGGGGATCAGTTCTCATCTCATCTCATCTCTAATATATATATTACATACAGAGAACCCAGCACTCTCCTCAGTAACCTCATTCACTTCAAAACTTTAATATGTAATTAGATAAATAATGGGGTTTTAGTTCATGAATTGCACAGTGCATTTAAGCTTGCAACCAACATCACGGGACCCCGTTTCACTGCAGGTTGTACTCTATCACATACATTTTTCACATAGATTTATTGGAAACCTAGCATTTGCTATCCAATAGGAGAAAATTTGCTTACCTGGTTTAAAGCTCACCTACCAACAAACTTTTGGCTTTTTAAGGTAAGACAATCACCAACACTATACTCATGTGCCTACTTGGTTTAAAGCTCACCTGCTAACTGACAACTGGCTTTTAAAGGAGAAACAGTCACCAGCACACCACTGAAACAGCAGACACAGGTTTAAATTAAATGAGATTAGCATGGGGGAGCATGGGAGAGCTATGATCACAAAAGGGCTAATTAAAAATTAACCCATGTGTAACCCATCCCTGGGAATGGCGAGTGCGGTGTATTCCTGTATGTGTAGAATAGTAACATAGTAACATAGTTAATGAGGGTTCAACCTGTATTCTGTATTGAGCTGTGCACATTATAATGCACCAGCTAAAGTAATGGTTTAGTACCAATTGACAAGGGATCGGTATGAAATACCTCCAATCAAAATCCCGACGTTCAAAATCCTGACACCAATTGACCGATGGTCAAAATCCCGACAAGGTCAAATCCCGACATGGACAAAATACCGACATTTAAAATACCGACAAGGTCAAAATACCGACATGTAAAATGCCGACAGGTCAAAATACCGACATGCTATTTTTGTTGTTTTTTTGTGTGTATGTCGACATAAGTCACCATATAAAGTGTACTGCGTCCCTTCGCATGGCTCGCTGCGCTCGCCATGCTTCAGGCACGGTGCCTCGCTGCACTCGGCACACTATTATATTCCCCCTCCAGGTCCACTGGGATGGTAAAGTATGAACAAGTCGGTTTCAATGAAAAAAATCATGAAAAACTCTGAGTAGCTCCACACTTACTCGGCATCTGCGATCAGTTCAGTGCTTGTCGTTCCTGGTTTGACGTCACAAACACACCCAGCGTTCGCCCAGACACTCCTCCGTTTCTCCAGCCACTCCCGTGTTTTTCCCAGAAACGGTAGCGTTTTTTCGCACACACCCATAAAACGGCCTGTTTCCGCCCAGAAACACCCACTTCCTGTCAATCACATTACGATCACCAGAACGAAGAAAAAACCTCGTAATGCCGTGAGTAAAATACCTACCTGCATAGCAAATTTACTTGGCGCAGTCACACTGCGGACATTGCGCATGCGCATTAGCGACTAATCGCTCCGTTGCGAGAAAAAATAATGAGCGAACAACTCGGAATGACCCCCTTTGTCGGGATTTTGACCATCGGTCAAATGGTGTCGGGATTTTGAACGTCGGGATTTTGATTGGAGGTAAACTGACTGCATCCCATTGACAACTATATTTCGTACCACTCCCAGATATTAAATGTCAATATACT
Source organism: Pseudophryne corroboree (assembly GCF_028390025.1). Lineage (NCBI taxonomy): Eukaryota > Metazoa > Chordata > Amphibia > Anura > Myobatrachidae > Pseudophryne > Pseudophryne corroboree. The sequence continues at coordinate 495,163,122 of NC_086448.1, read as the reverse complement.
AAATGCTATAGCCTTGGATACTTTTTTCAGCTAGAAAATTGTCCAATCCATTTTTAAATGCATTTACAGAGTCCGCCATTATTACCTTCTCTGGCACGGAGTTCCAAATCTTTATTGCCCTTACGGTGAAGAACCCTTTCCTACGATTTGTACGGAATTTTCTCTTCTCTAGCCTCAGTGAGTGCCCACGTGTCCTATACAGAGTTCTATTAATAAACAAACCTCCTGCTAACTCTTTGTAATGAACCTTTACATATTTGAAGATATTAATAATGTCTCCTCTTAGTCGCCTCTTTTCTAGTGTATACATATTTAACCTAGTAAGCCTTTTCTCGTACTCTAGTGTCTCTAACCCTTTAATATGTTTAGTAGCTCGCCTTTGAACTCTTTTGAATTCCGCAATATCTTTTTTTTTAATATCGTACCCAAAATTGAACACAATATTCCAGGCATGGACGTACAAATGATTTGTATAGCGGCAGGATTACATCCTCGTCCCTTGTCTCAATACCTCGTCTTATGCACGCAAGGACTTTACTTGCCTTCTTTGCTGCATTTTGACATTGGGGGTCCCTGCAATCCGATCGCTTGCTGCAGTTTATCGCAGAGCAGCTATCGGGTCGGATCTGTGCATGCGCCGGTGCCGCAGTGCACCCGGCGCATGCTGGACGGCCGAAGGCCTTTGTTCCCTTGCGATCACCTCTGCCTGATTGACAGGTAGAGGTGGTCGGTGGGCGGGAAGGGGCGGAACGGCAGTATTTGGCTGCCGTTATGGGGGCGTGGTCCGGCCAAGGCAGGTGTGGCCGGACTGTGCGCGGGGGGGGGGGGGGGGTCAGGCCGCAGCGGCTGCATAACATCACATGCAACCACTGCGACCAGGGGCAGCGACGAGCAACTCCCGGCCAGCCGCAGGAGCTGCGCTGGCCGGGAGTTACTCAGCAAGTGCAAAAGCAAAGTGCTTTTGTACGTGTGTGTGTGTGTGTGTGTGTGGGGGGGGGGTTGACAGACATGCGGGCGGACTTGCCCTGTGCTGGGCATCCCCCCGCATGTCTGGGAACATGATCGTAGCTGTGCTAAATTTAGCACAGCTACGATCAACTCGGAATGACCCCCATTGTGCACTGTTATTAAGCCTATGAGCACCCCAAAATCTTTTTACACTACTGTTACCCATATATTTTCCCCATTAAGTGTGTAGGATGCAAGTTTGTTTTTTAACTTTGCATTTTTCAATATTGAAGCTCATTCTCCATTTAGATGCCCAGGCTTCAAGTTTATAAGTAATTCTGTAAAGACTCCACATCGCTTTCTGAATTAATTACCTTACACAGTTTAGTATCATCAGCAAAGATTGACACTGTGCTTTCCAGGCCTATTCCTAGATCATTAATAAATATATTTAACATTAGCGGGCCAAGTACGGACCCTTGTGGTATTCCGCTGACTACTGGTGCCCAGCTGGAGAACATCCCATTGACCACTACTCGTTGTACCCTGTTATCCAGCCAATTACCTATCCATGTACAAATAGTATTTCCTAGGCCAAGTTCCCTTAATTTGATGATCAGTCTCCTATGAGGCACTGTATCGAAGGCTTTTACAAAATCTAAGTAGACCACATCCACTGCTTATCCATGGTCAAGATTGTCGCTCACTTCCTCGTAGAAGCTAATTAAGTTAGTTTGACATGATCTGTCCCTCACAAACCCACCCTGACTCTTGCTAATAAACTTAGTATTCCGTGGATAATACTCTATGCTATCCCTCAAAATTCCTTCCAATATTTTACCCACTATAGGTTAAACTAACTGGTCTATAGTTCCCAGGATGATTTTTAGATCCTTTTTTAAATAATGGCACTACCTCAGCTATACGCCAATCATTCGGTACCATACCTGATCTAATTGAACTATAGAAAATCAAGTATTGCTAGCTGTGACCTAAGCTCCATGATAACCCTCAGGTGAAAACCATCTTGGCCTGGTGATTTATTAATATTTATGTTGCTTAGTCTCTCCAGGTCTACTTCCTCACTTAAACAAGCATCTAGCCAAGAATCATTACCTTCACTGTCATTATGCACTACTATCACCATCTGATCCTCCCTGGTGAATACTGATGGGGAAAAAATTGTTCAGTATTTCCACTTTTTTTGTCATCGTTTATCAAGGCTCCCAGTTCATCTTTTAATGGGCCTACGTTCTCCTTTTTTAACCTTTTATGTATTTATAAAACTTTTTAGGATTGGTTTACTCTCTATAGTGATTTGCTTTTCATTTACAATTTTAGCTGCTCTTATTACTTTTTTGCATCTTATGTTGCATTCCTTGTAATACTGGAATGACTCCTCCCCTCCACTAGATTTAAATGCTTTGAAAGCACGCCTCTTTTTAGTCATTTCTTTTTTGACCTCCTTATTAAGCCACATTGGTTTGCGTTTAGTACTCCTGCGTTTACTGCCCATGGAAATGAATTTGTAAATATTGCTATCAAGCATCGCACATTTCTGATGTGTTTTACCATGAAACAAAACTTCCCAGTCAATGTTGTTTAGTGCCTATCTCAGCATATTGAAGTTAGCCTTTCTAAAGTTTAATGTTTTGGTTGATCCATTATAGCTATGTTTCTTGAAACTGATGTAGAATGTGATCATATAGTGAACACTGTTTCCCAAGGTCTCCCCAACTGTAATGTTTGATATAATGTCCACATTATTGGTAATAACTAGGTCCAGAATATTTTTACCTCTAGTTGGGTCCTCGACTAATTGAGACAAGTATTGATCCTTTAATGTGTATAGGAACCAGTTGCTCCTAGCTTTTGCACATGAATCGTTACTCCAATTTATAGTTGAAATCCCCTATTACTAGGATGTCCACCATTCCTGCAGCTTTTTCAACTTGCTGTAAGAGTTGTTCCTCCTCATGTATGCTAATATCCGGTTGTTTGTAGCACGTGCCAATGACTAGTTTTTTTGCTTAAATGCCCCCACTTGTGATCTCAACCCATAGCGACTACACTTTATCTCCAGTCCCCTCGTAAATAACATCTATTAAGTTTTGTTTTAGAGATGGTTTTACATAGAGACATACACCTCCTCCCCTTTTGGTAGCCCTGACCCTCCTGAAAAGTGAATATCCCTCCAAATTTGCAATCCAGTCATGAGAGTCGTCCCACCATGTTTCCGTAATACCTACAGTATAATATCATACTGAGTTTTTGAAAAAAGCCATTCCAATTCCCCCATTTTACCTGATAAGCTTCTTGTGGTCGCAAGCATACATTTTAGCTTAATATTTCCCTTGCCCGTTTGTTTTAATGGTATCTTACCATTACCTACAAGTGCCTTTCTAGAATTACACTTACCGACTGTTATTCTCCACCATCCCTTTCCACCCCACCATACATAATACAGCCTTCCTCACTACTATCTCTATTTGACCTATCAAATCTTTCTACCCCCCCCCCATGTACATATTTTCCCTTATGCTATGGACATCATTTTCTATATACCGTACTGTTGAAACATAATCGTCATCATTTTATAATTTGGGAATACCATGGGCAATACCTATGTCAGCAATTCCTGTGTCAATACCCATGCAAATACCCTTGCTGTCTGATCTTTCCCTCACCCTTCACCCCCCCCCCGTCATGTTCACTACCCCCATCCTTACTGTTCTCACTGCCTGACCCATAGCTTCTAGCTAAACAGTCCCCACAGGCTCCTAGTTTTAAAGCTCCTCCAACCTTCTAACTATCCTGCCCCCCAGCACCGCAGCCCCTCCTCATTCAGGTGCAATCCATTGCAACAAAAAAGATGACTGAGAAGTCCGCACAGTATTCCAAGAACACAAACCCCTCCTTCCTACACCAGTCTCTAAGCCACCCATTTACCTCCCTAATCTCCCTCTGTCTCCCTGGGCTAGCGCTTGTATAGCTCTCTCACTATCCATCTTCTGTCAGGTGATTGCGTAGGTGTCTAATAGCTGCAGTGCACATTTTTTTTAATAATCATGTGTGCAAGTAAAACTTAACCCCATTAAAAAGCACTGTAATGGTAATGTTAAAATTTAGATTATATATATGTTTTCATTACAGGGCCGGCAACAGAAATCTTAGGGCAAGGTACACTGATAACTCTGAGGCCCCCCCACGCCTGTATTTTGTACTGCCATACAGTGCTGTAACTAGACATTTTAGCACAAACAAATCAGGCCAAACATATAGGGGCGTGGCTTCATGGGGAAGGGGTGTGACCACAAAGCTCCCTTTTATACATTATGTCAGGCAGAGCTCACTTTTTAGACATTAAGGCAGACAGAGTCCCCCTTTTTGCACATTATGGCAGAGTCCTCTTTTTACACATTAAGACAGACAGAGTCCCCATTTTTACACATTACGGCAGAGTCCCCCTTTTTACACATTATGGCAGCAGAGTCCCCTTTTTTACACATTATGGCAGGCAGTCCTGCTTTTTTTACACATTATGACAGGCAGTCCTCCTTTTAGACATTATTGGAGGGGGGGAGGGGAGAGAGAGAGTGTTATACTCATCTGTGATGATCCGGCATGCCAAATTTACAGGGCAGATGCAATGTATGCACATGCATCCATGATATGTGCCTGCACGCTGCCCACCCCAAACCAGGCTCAAAGCCCCAAACAAACTTCTGTTGGAGAGAGGAGCGCGCCTGAAGTGCACACACTTGACTTACCAGACACACAGCCACTGGCGCCACTAATAGACCAGGCTCAGCCTCCGAGTGACCAGCTTAATGCACCCCACTGCAACAAGCTGACAGCAGTCCCGCAGTCCTGCTCCTGCGCTCCTCACAACAGAGACAGGGAAGACGGGGAGGACCTGGAGAGGAGGGGAGTTCCAGACGCAGCGTCGTGTGTGACTAGTGCAACGTCATTGCACTGCACACGGGGACTGGCTGACAGCTGACCTGGGGCTGGGCTGGGGCACTGAGAGGTGACCACAGAACACGGGGGTTGGGGCGCTGAAAAAAAGAAACGGGCAGTTACTGATTACTTTCAACTACACAGCGGGCGGCCCGCAGCTGGAGCTATGTCGCAATTTATATACTTATTTAAATCTATGACATGCTGCTGCCACCGCTGGACCTAGGGGCCCCTCACAACATTGGGGCCTGGGACGGGTGTCCCCTTTGACCCCCCCTGCCACCAGGCCTGTTTCATTATTCTAGGTCATGATCAACTTGTTCCCAAATACTTTAACCTGTAACTGCTGTCAGAGACGTGTGTGATGTCAGCACTCACTTCAGTTGGGCGTGACATGGTTTTCTAATACAGTGTTAATTAATGCAACCTTTTGGTTTGTTACACAATGATCACACTCCTACAGCATAAATTCCACTCATTATTAATTTTCCAAACATCTGCCACCACTATGGAATAATTTAGGAACTCTTAAGATCTCCTCATGATTCCCTGTTGCAACCCAATTATTATTAAACAATAATCTGTGACATTATAACACATAGAGTAAATGTACTGAAGCATGTACTTGGCTGAATACACAGGCTCTGGGTCTGAAAAACAACAGAGCGCAAACTAATTTAATGAAATGTTTTATTTGAAAAGATTCTGAACAATGCTTAAACAATTACAAAAATAAGTAATAGTCATACAAGATATTACAAATAAGTTATTTATGAAAACAAAATGGAGGTTTGGAGAAACAGATCACTCGTGACTCATTAAATATGAATTTGGATTGTGGACAGGATACAGAATTTCCAGAAATAACATTCATGCAGAATGACCCTGTCGGGATTGAGTTCTTACTTCATCCTGTTCCTGCATTTTATGCTGTCAATTGGCTCTGACAGACCCTTCTTCCTTTGTGTTTTTTGTTTGTGTCAATGCAAATTAACATCCTCTAGGAGTTACACAAAATATTTTGTCATAAGGTTAGATTTCTACAGGTAAGTGGGTTAGGGTTTAATCAATACTTCAAGCAGAGGCACTTTAAGAGAGGAAAGGGCCCGTGTGCAGTCCTTGCACCCATTGTAAATATGCCAGTGACTTCAAGGAACTGTCATAAGTATTCACCTAACTCTCAGTACAGGAGGTTTGGCCATAAGATAAATAGGTCAGGGAATATTGGACACATTGGTCTTCAAAAGGGGTTATTACTCAATTGCCTGACATGGTCAAATTAGATGTGACCACACCAGCAAGGGCATTATCTGATCTGATTGCAAAACCATACAACCAGACAGACAAAACATGGATTGAATATCCACACAGGATCCCCACCCTTCACACCTAGAAATATTTACGGTAGGATCAGGAGGGTACTATATACCATATACAGTAGTATTTATATACAAATGTAGGTCACGAATAAAGCAGGTTGTTGGTGCTCCCCTAAGCCAGATAAGCAGCGTAGAATACATGTAGAGAAAACAGGGGGGCACTCTTAGACAGAAATCAACTGAGTTATGTGTGCATTAGTGACATTTTTTTTTAACTTAGGGGGTCATTCAGAGTTGATCGGAGCAGTAAATTTGTTAGCAGTTGGACAAAACCATGTGCACTGTAGGGGGGCAGCTATAACATGTGCAGAGAGTTAGATTTGGGTGAGTTATTTTGTTTCTGTGCAGGATAAATACTGGCTGCTTTATTTTTACACTGCAATTTAGATTTCAGTTTGAACACACCTCACCCAAATCTGTCTCTGCACATGTTATATCTGCCACACCTGCAGTGCACATGGGGGGTAATTCCAAGTTGATCGCAGCAGGAATTTTTTTAGCAGTTGGGCAAAACCATGTGCACTGTAGGGGGACAGATATACCATTTGCAGAGAGAGTTAGATTTGGGTGGGTTATTTTGTTTCTGTGCAGGGTAAATACTGGCTGCTTTATTTTTACACTGCAATTTAGATTGCAGATTGAACTCACCACACCCAAATCTATCTGGCTCTTTGTAAGGGCTTGTATTTTAAAGTGCTGCTTGGATTTGTAAGTGTGAGTTGGTAACAGCAAAAGGTGAGTTCTGATTATTCTCTGTCTATCCATATAGGGATAGTAATATTGTGAGAGAAAGTTAATCTGAATCTGATTTTTGTATCTATACTGTTTTGTTTTTTTGTGTTTGTACCTGTACTGGGATTTTTTTTTGGAGGGGAAAAAAAGTGTGAGGTGAAAAGCCAGAGGGAGGGGGTTGAATCAGGTGTGAGTAATCAGGGGGAGGAGGGGCTGACTAAAGCAGCTGGTTGAGCCTATATAATCAGTGATTAGACACTTTGGAGCTTGCTCTTTGTAAGGGCTTGTATTTTAATGTGCTGCTTGGATTTGTAAGTGTGAGTTGGTAACAGCAAAAGGTGAGTTCTGATTATTCTCTGTCTATCCATATAGGGATAGTAATATTGTGAGAGAAAGTTAATCTGAATCTGATTGTTTGTATCTATACTGTTTTTTTTGTGTTTGTATCTGTACTGGGATTTTTTTTTGAGGGGGGAAAAAAAAGTGTGAGGTGAAAAGCCAGAGGGAGGGGGTTGATTCAGGTGTGAGTAATCAGGAGGAGGAGGGGCTGACTAAAGCAGCTGGCTGAGCCTATATAATCAGTGATTAGACTCTTTGGAACTTGATCTTTGTAAGGGTTATGTATTTTAAAGTACTGCTTGGATTTGTAAGTGTGAGTTGGTAACAGCAAAAGGTGAGTTAGAATACAGAAAAAGGTGAGTTTTATAATACACAATCAGGAACACACATATTTGCAGTACCATTAAACTTCTGGTGAGGCTGCAAGGGGCTGACCTTGTGAGTGAGTGAGAGGGTCTCTTACTTGGAGTTGCAGAGGGGCTGTGATTGTGCGTGTGTGAGGGGCATTTTTTTTAGCAGGAGCTGGAAGCCGAGTAAAAAGGAGGTGCAGTGAGCTGGAACAACTGCAACTGCTAAGTGGAGTATAGGTGCCGCATTAGAGAGTACTACGGCTGCATAAAAGTGAAGGACCAAGAACCGCACAAAGATAGATAAGTATAAGCCAGCTTAATTATTGTATAAGTGAGATTGTTTGTCTTCTACTTTTTATTTTTGCTGCTTTTTCTTTGAGAGTAACAAGGAGTTAGACCTTACAAACAATATGGGAGGGGCTGTGATTGGAGACCTCACTCAGTGAATGTCGTGCAAGATGTATGCAACCCTGGAGCTACCGGCCCAGTGTGATTACATCTACACGAGGTGTGTGTGAACTGTTGCCCTGGAAGCCCAGGTAACTGATCTAGAGCAAACCGTTACGCGAGTGAGGGAGATTCACAATCTCGAGCGAAGTTTAGACAGAACGGTGGAGGAGTTGCGGGAGGGGTCACTGGTAGAAGAGGATGATGATCAGGTAGCCAGCTGGGTCACAGTTAGAAGGAAGAAAAAGAGGGGGATGCTTGACATCTCCGAACTATCAAACCCGAACAAATTTGCCCGACTGGACGAGGAGTCAGAGGATGATAGTGAAGAAATGACGGTGCCGGAGGAGACTGCTCCCTCTAGCATCCAGAGGAGCAGTCCCTCTGGCGCTGTTGGAATAAAAGATAGTGAGGTACCTAGTCAGATGGTGGTGGTAGGGGATTCTATCATCAGGAAGGCAGATAGGGCAATCTGCTACTGGGACCGTGATCGCCGTACAGTCTGTTGTCTCCCAGGTGCTCGGGTACGGCACATTGCGGACCGGGTAGATAGATTGTTGGGAGGGACTGGGAAAGACCCGGCGGTCTTGGTGCACGTTGACACCAATGACAGAGTTAGCGGAAGGTGGGATGTCCTTAAGAAAGACTATAGGGATTTAGGAAAGAAACTGAAGGCAAGGACATCTAAGGTAATATTCTCAGAATTATTACCCGTGCCACGCGCTAGTCCAGGGAGGCAGAGGGAGATTAGGGAGGTAAATGTGTGGCTTAGGGATTGGTGCAGGAAAGAGGGTTTTGTGTTCCTGGAACACTGGGTGGACTTCTCAGTCAGGCGCCATCTCTTTTGCCGTGACGGATTGCACCTGACTGAGGAGGGGGCAGCGGTGCTGGGGGGAAGGATGGTTAGAAGTTTGGAGGAGATTTTAAACTAGGAGCCTGGGGGGAGGGTTTAGCTAGAAACTACGGGTCATGCAGTGAGAATAGTGGTGATGGCGGTAGTAAACGAAATGGGGGAGAAGTTGGGGGGAGGGTAAGAGCAGGCGGTAAGGTTACTAACATAGGTACTAAAAGAGATTTTACCAAAGCACTAACCAATGACAATTACAGGTCATCATTGCTACATAAGGTGAAAGATGTCCCTAATGTAAGGGAAAATACTTATCTTAGTTGTATGTATGTAAACGCCAGAAGCATTACTGGTAAAAAGGGTGAACTAGAAATACTTGCAGCAAGCAAACAGTATGATATTATAGGCATTACTGAAACTTGGTGGGATGAATCTCATGATTGGACAGTCAATCTAGAGGGCTATACACTGCTTAGGAGAGACAGACTAAATAAAAAGGGTGGAGGGGTGTGTCTTTATGTAAAGCCGTTTTTAAAACCTGATATACGGGAAGATATTCAAGAGGGGACTGTAGACATTGTCGAGACATTATGGGTAGAAATTGCATGCGAGGAAAAAGGAATAAAAAAGTTAGTATTGGGTGTATGCTATAGGCCGCCTGGTATCAACGCATCTGATGAGGAATTGTTACTAAAGCAAATTGAAAGAGCAGCAGGAGTAGGAGACATAGTAGTGATGGGAGATTTTAACTATCCAGAGATAAACTGGAAAAACGATTCATGTGATACTGCTAGGGGTAATATGTTTTTAAACACACTTAATGATAACTACTTAGTTCAACTAATTGAGGAATCAACTAGGTACAATGCAATCTTAGACCTGGTATTAACAAACAATGGGGATTTGGTATCAGGTATTATAATAGGGGAACCCATAGGAAACAGCGACCACAATATGGTCACATTCAATATCAGTTTCCATAAACAGCCCTATACTGGCTCAACTAGGACTCTAAACTTTAGCAAAGCAAATTTTGAAAAGATGAGGGTATTTTTCAGGGATATTGACGGGGAAGGTTTGTTTTTAGGAAAAAATACTATGGAGAAATGGGAGGTACTAAAATTCCTGCTAGCTAAAAATACACTCAAATTTATTCCTACGAGCAGCAAAAAAAGGAATAAAAATCATAAACCGATGTGGCTTAACAAAAAGATTAAGGAACTTATGGGCAAGAAAAGGCGAGCATTTAAAAAATACAAATCTGACGGGGAAGCAGAGTCATTTCAGCACTATAAGGAATGTAACAAAATATGCAAAAAGGAAATAAGAGCGGCTAAAGTAGAAACTGAATAACTAGTAGCAAAGGAAAGCAAAGCGAATCCCAAAAAATTATTTAAATACATTAATAGCAAGAGAATAAAGAAGGAGAGTATAGGCCCTTTAAAAGACAAGTTGGGAGTCTTAAGCAAAAATGATAATGACATAGCGGACACACTAAATGATTTTTTTTCAACAGTATTTACTAGAGAGGACCCAATTCAGGGACTAACATATAATCTCAATAATGAGAATATCCCACTGATAGGTACTTAATTAAGCGAGGAAGTAGTCTGTGACTAATTAAAACATTTAAAGATTAATAAGTCACCAGGTCCCGATGGTATTCACCCAAGGATTCTAATGGAGCTTCATTCTGAACTTGCAAAACCGCTATTTTTGATCTTTAAGGATTCAGTAATATCAGGTATGGTTCCCAAAGACTGGCGTATAGCGGAAGTAGTGCCTATATTCAAAAAGGGAAGTAAAGCTGAACCAGGTAATTATAGACCAGTTAGTCTTACATCTATAGTGGGGAAAGTATTGGAAGGTATTCTAAGAGATAGTATTCAGAAGTTCCTTGAAGTCAATAATGTAATTAAAAGGAATCAACATGGGTTTATGAAGGACAGATCCTGTCAAACCAACTTACTTGGCTTTTATGAAACAGTAAGCGCAAACCTAGATCAGGGTAAAGAGGTGGATGTAATCTTTTTAGATTTTGCCAAAGCGTTCAATACTGTACCACACATGAGACTTATCTACAAGCTACAAGAATCAGGGCTAGGAAGCACAATATGCACTTGGGTCAAAAACTGGTTAGATAATAGGGAGCAGCACGCTGTGGTTAATGGATCTTTTTCAACTTGGACTGAAGTGCTAAGTGGTGTGCCACAAGGCTCAGTATTAGGACCGCTATTGTTCAATATTTTCATTAACGACCTAATAGAAGGTCTAGAGAGCATGGTGTCAATTTTTGCAGATGATACCAAATTGTGTAAAGTTATAAATGCGGAGGGGGATGCTGAGTCGCTTCAGAATGACTTAGTTAAATTAGTAGCTTGGGCAGCGATATGGAGAATGCGCTTCAATACAGACAAGTGTAAGGTAATGCACTGTGGTAACAAGAACAAAAATAACACCTACCTACTAAATGGGGTAAAATTAGGGGATTCTGTACTGGAAAAAGACTTAGGTGTCCTCATAGATAGCAAACTATGCAGTAGTACCCAAAGTAGGACTGCAGCAAAGAAGATTAATAAGATATTAGCATGCATAAAACGGGGAATTGATGCTAGGGACGAGAGTATTATACTCCCGTTATATAAATCACTTGTGAGGCCACACCTTGAATACTGTGTACAATTCTGGGCACCTTACTACAAAAAGGATATCCTGGAGCTAGAAAAGGTTCAAAGGCGGGCGACCAAACTAATTAAGGGTATAGAGACGCTGGAATACAAGGAAAGGCTTGCAAGACTAGGCATGTTTACACTGGAAAAGAGGATATTAAGAGGGGACATGATCAATATTTACAAATATATAAGGGGACAATATACAGATCTTGCGCAGGACCTGTTTTTGGTTAGATCAACACAGAACTCGTGGACATTCGCTCAGGTTAGAGGAGAGGAGATTCCACACAATACGGCGTAAAGGCTTTTTTACGGTAAGGACGAAACGTGTTTGGAATTCCCTGCCTGAGGGGGTTGTAATGGCCAACTCAGTCAACACCTTAAAGAATGGGTTAGATAAATTCCTAATGGATAAGGATATCCAGGATTACGGGGCATAGTCACACACTATGGTTATTATAAAAAAGAAGGGTTAATCGTAACAGCAGTCAGCAACTTCAGTCAAAATTTTATACAAAATAATTGTGCATAGGAGACCACAAATAGGTTGAACCCGATGGACAATTGTCTTTTTTCAACCTTAGATACAGTACTATGTTACTATGTATCTCTCTCTGCACATATTATATCTGCCTCCCCTGCAGTGCACATGGTTTTGCCCAACTGCTAAAAAATTTCCTGCTGCGATCAACTCAGAATTACCCCCATGGTTTTGCACAACTGCTAACAAATTTTCTGCTGCGATCAACTCTGAATTAGGCCCTTAACCTTTAATACATTACATTTAAAAGAAGATGGAGGAAACCCAAAAAGAGGACACGTACACACAACATTAATGACAAACATACAAGTGTATATACACAAACATGTATATGTCCAGTAATCATCCACTATATGTGGTATATTTGCAAGTAGGCTTTAAATACCGTACAGAAAATGAAAAAAGGGAAAAAATCCACAATTCACAGCTGTAAATATTGACCACCAGTTAGTGTGATATCCTATCGCAAAACCACATTAGTACACACTTATCTTTTGCTTGTGTGTGTACCTATTATTCCCAGCTAATATGAAGGCACTATTAAGCTGAGCAAACATATTCCTGCAATTTATCACTATTCACAAGGCTTGTAGACCAAAACAGAGCAAAGTATGCAGATTGGTAAGGAGTTAAATACTTATTATATACAAGCTTGACATCTATGTTAATCAGATAGACATTGGGGTAAATTTACTAAGCTGGGAGTTCTATTTAAGATGGTATATTGACCATAGCAAACCAATCAGATTCTACTTCTCATTTATCTAGCACCTTCCAGAAGATAATACCTGGAATCTGATTGGTTGCTATGGGCAACATCCCATCTTAAATAGAACTCCCATCTTAGTAAATTTACCCTATTGTGTCATTGCACTGTACATAGGGGGTAATTCCAAGTTGATCGCAGCAGGAAATTTTTTAGCAGTTGGGCAAAACCATGTGCACTGCAGGGGGGCAGATATAACATTTGCAGAGAGAGTTAGATTTGGGTGGGTTGTTTTGTTTCTGTGCAGGGTAAATACTGGCTGCTTTACTTTTACACTGCAATTTAGATTGCAGATTTAACTCACCACACCCAAATCTATCTCTCTCTGCACATGTTATATCTGCCTCCCCTGCAGTGCACATGGTTTTGCCCAACTGCTAACAAAGATCCTGCTGCGATCAACTGAGAATTACCCCCATAGGGTCAAGGGTGTTTAATACTATTTGATCATTTTGACACAAAAAGATACAGTACAATCTCTGCACAAGATGGAAACACTGTTGTTAAGTATGAATGAGTAAAGGAAGTGAAAAAATGTAGTGGCTCTTACCAGTCCCTGTAAATAAAAGGGATTAGGTTAGTTTGGTACAAGAATACTCATAAAGTCTTTATGTTGTGTAATGGTGAGCAGTACAAAGGCAAATTGCCTTGGTTGGTATCTGAATGTATAGGGAAAAATTGCACTCTGAGTCCAGATGTGATCAAGCCCTTACGGGCAAAAAGCGCCATCAATACCCACCTTGACCCACCACCATGTTGCCATTGTTCACATGGAGACCACTGACCCCAGACGCACACTGCTGCAACACTCAATCTCCATTGGAGGGTATCAGGAGACTGTGGACCACTGAAGCGCTTTGCCACACTGCTCCTCCTCTGTGCATGAGGGGATCCCAGACTCCAGCTCAGCAATACTGCACCACTTATTCCCTGACTACCCCTTGGATACAGGTATCTCCACTTTATCTTTTTCAGGACATCCTCTCATTGGCGATCGTGGAGGGAACACTCTGCAATACCTAGTTCACCAGAAGGATCCATTCCCCCTAACGCCGAAAGAAGAAAGGTCCTCTTATAACTAGAGATGAGCGGGTTCGGTTCCCTGAGAACTGAACCCTACCGGACTTCACTACCCGAGCCTGGGTTGGGTTTTCCCGCCTGACTCGGAAACCAGAACAAGGAAAAACGTCATCATCCCGCTGTCGGATTCTCGAGGGTTCTGAATTCCATATAAGGAGCCGCGCGTCACCGCCATTTTCACTCCGGAATTGTAGAGTGTAGCGAGAGGACATGTCTCCGTCCTCAGTGTCTGTGCGGGAGGGAAAGTGGGGTAGCGATTCCAGTGCTGTTTTGTGCTGCTCAGTCCAGTGTAGTGTCTTATGCTGCATCAGTCCAGTCACAGTGGTGGTGTCCTCTGCTGCAATATGTCCAGTGTAGCTGTATAATTCCAGTGCAGTGGTGCTGTGTTGTCCTGCATCAGTACAGTGGTAGTGTCTTGTGATGCATCAGTCCAGTCACAGTGATGGTGTCCTTTGCTGCCATATGACCAGTGCTGCTGTATAAGTCCATTGCAGTGGTGCTGTGTTGTGCTGCATCAGTCCAGTAGTGGTGTCTTGTGCTGCATCAGTCCAGTCACAGTGGTGGTGTCCACTGCTGCCATATGTCCAGTGCCGCTGTATAAGTCCAGTCCAGTGGTGCTGTGTTGTGCTGCATCAGTTCAGTGGTGGGGTCCCTGTGCTGCTGTATAAGTCCAGTGGTACTGCCGCTAAGTCCAGTGCTGCCGTATATGTCCAGTGATACTGCCGTATAAATCCAGTCCAGTGGTACTGCCATATATGTCCAGTGATACTGCCGTATATGTCCAGTGATACTGCCGTATATGTCCAGTGATACTGCCGTATAAATACAGTGGTACTGCTGTATAAATCTAGTCCAGTGATACTGCCGTATATGTCCAGTGATACTGCCGTATATGCCCAGTGGTACTTCCATATAATTCCAGTGATCCTGCCATATATGTCCAGTGGAACTGCCATATAAATCCAGTGGTACTGGAGTCAAAACGATCAAATATTATTAAACACCCTTGAGCATATGCACAGTGCAATGATACAATGTCTATCTGATTAACATGGTGAATGATTACTGGACATATACATGTTTGTGTATATACACTTGTATGTTTGTCATTAATGTTGTGTGTACATGTCCTCTTTTCGTGGTTCCTCCATCTTTTTTTTAATGTAATGTATTAAAGGTTAAGTTTTAAACATTTTTTCACTATTGCACACATAACTCTGTTGATTTCTGTCTAAGAGTGCCCCCCCCCCCAAAAAAAAAGCCTTATTTTCTCTACATATAGTCTACACTATACAACTACTCAGATACACAGTGTGTACAGCTGCAGAGAAGAGAACCTTACAGCAGCTGCCGCTCTCTGAGGATCCTTCCAGTCTCTCTGCCTCCCTGCACCATCCCCAAGTTGTTGTAGTGCTGCTGATCACTGCTGATCAGTCAGCACAGCAGGACCTCCCTCACAGAAGCTGCAGACAATAGCAGCCAATGGGAAAATTAAAGTTGCGATGTTCTAGATGTGCTGATTTACTGTTTGAAAAAAATTATTTCTATCTATCTATCTATCTATCTATCTATCTACACAGTATATAGCAGTCGTACCTGTTATGAGCTAACATTTATATTCATATCTTGTAGAATAAATTTATAGTTTAATTCTAGGGCTGCTGACTCCCAAATGTCTTTTGCCAGCAAGGACTACTAGAAATATACAAAAATATAATAGAGTAGCGCCCACTTAATAGTACCAATAGCCTAAATATTCTTCCTAATTCACTTGATGTTAATATATCTTATACAATGATGAGAATGATAAATATACTGAGTATGATCTATATATTTAAATACAGGATATTTATTAAGATACAATAAAAATATTAAAAATCACATTTGTGTCACTTATTTTTTTACAAAGTATTTAGGTTAATTTTTGTTTGCGTTAGAGAAAAGTTCTCGGTTGTTACTTTAGAGTTAAGTGGGTTTCCTGGCAGATGCCTTAAAATCACAGGGCTAAATTTACTAATTGGCAGTTTTGGTGCCATTTAGAAACTGTCAGAAACGGTCGACAATCGATGGTAGTTTCTGTGTTGAATTGATAATATTTACCAAGTAGCCCTTTTGGTGTCTAAACTAGAATCCCTATTGTTCACCAGCGGTTCCCAAATGACAATCATATCGTATGTTGTATGTTCTATTTGGCAGTGGTTTCTATTGAAACCACTACCTATTAGAAGTAGAGATGAGCGGGTTCGGGTCTCAGACAACCAAACCGTTCCGAACTTCGAGCTCTGAACCCGGTTTTCACGCCTGACTCAGAAACCAGAACAAGGCAAAACGTCATCATCCCACTGTCGGATTCTCGTGGGATTTGGATTCCATATAAGGAGCCGCGCGTCCCCGCCATTTTCACTCCGGCATTGGAGAGTGTACAGAGAGGACGTGTCTCCGTTCTCTCAGTGTCCCTAGTGTCCATGGCTTGTGCTGAATCTCTCCAGTCACAGTGCTTGTGTCCTCTGCTGCCATATGTCGGGAGCAGTCCAGTGGTGCTGTGTTGTGCTGCATAAGTTCAGTGGTGGTGTGTTGTGCTGCATCAGTCACAGTGGTGGTGTCCTTTGCTGCCATATGTCCAGTGCTGCTGTATAATAAGTCCCTTACAGTGTTGCTGTGTTGTCCTGCATCAGACCAGTGGTAGTGTCCTGGGCATCAGGAAGTCCAGTGACCATTCACAGTGGTGGTGTCATCTGCTGCCATATGCCCAGTGCTGCTGTAAAATTATCTGTGTTGTCCTGCATCAGACCAGTGCTAGTGTCCTGTGCATAAGTCAGTCCAGTGACCATTCACAGTGGTGGTGTCCTCTCATGCCATATGTCCAGTGCTGCTGTATAATAAGTCCATTATATTACTGCTGTGTTGTCCTGCATCAGACCAGTGGTAGTGTCCTGGCCATCAGTCATTACAGTGACCAGGTAGTCACAGTGGTATATGTTGCTGCTATATGTCCACTGCTGTCGTATAATAATAATAATAATAATAACAACAACAAGTCCCTCACAGTGTTGCTGTGTTGAGCTGCATCAGACCAGTGGTAATGTCCTGGCCATCAGTCATTCCAGTGACCAGGCAGTCACAGTGGTATACGCTGCTGCTATATGTTGTCAAAGTCGAAAAATATTTTAATGCATGCCCCATGTACTAACCCCATGCACATGCCCGCTGCTCGTGCACTCAGTCCTCCGTGAGTGCACATATCCGCAATTTGCGTAGGATCTCTCCGGCGATCATGCGCGTGATATGGGTATTTACGGCGGAGTTTGTGAGCGCGTAGAGGGTTATTAGAACATTACATATTTAACCCAAATAGTGCAAATTGTACACATAGCCCCCTGCACCACATCAGAAAGAAATAGCTGTCTAAAATGATAACAGAACAAAGGGATTCACCTTTACAGGATAGGAGGGGGCAGAACTAGGTTACAAGGTGGTGTTTGGTATCCAGCTGTAGGGTATTTTAAGGGAAACATTCTGGTGTTGGTTTGAGAAAGATCGCTTGTTCCTGTGTATAGTTATGTGCAAAAGTAGAATATGAACATTGGCTGTGTTTACTGTGTATTGTGTATGCGGGGGGAGTCCAGAGGAGACCACCCACAGGGGCAGTTGGGGAGGGACATCGCCCACCTATTCAAATCCACCTATGACCTCTCCTGTAATGTAAATGACCATCCCTGTGTCCAATGGACAAAGAGATTACAGTATCCATTGTGTTATGTTTTGGATGAAGTGAATAAAGAGAGCCTACAGCAGGCTTAGTCAGACAGAAGGCTCACAACGTTATCTATCAGATGGCGGAGGACCGGATCTGGGTTGCGCTTGCGAATATTCTCACGTACGTACATTCCCTGTAGCCATTATTTCTGTTTAGATTTACTTGTTAGTCTGTAGTGTATAACTTGTATTGTTTTACCTTTTTGGAATCAATCCACGGAGGCCTTAGAACTCTGTGGTTTCAACTACAAACGGTGTTGTGTTTTCACTTTCCTGCCTGGGCTTTAAAGTAGATTTACCTGTTTAAGGTGTATTGGTATTGATAAGGTGTACGCACTGCGGGTACTTTATACCGCCAGCGCTACTTAAGGTTTAAAGGTATTACATTGTTGCAGTACTTTGCTGCTAAGGTTTAAAGTATAAGCATATCGTTACATTGTGTCATTAACAAGGTTTTAAGGTGTATTAATTGTGAGTGCGCACGCTGTGTGTGCTTTGTACCCACAGTGCGGCGTTTGTACGCTGAGTGCGTACACGGTACGGGACTCTGTGCGCAAATAGCGTACGAAGTACGTAGCGTGAGCTAGCGACCGCAGCAGCTCCATGGTAAAGGTGTGTTTAAAGGTATAGCTTTATGGTTTAAGATAATATCGACATTATCAATTAGGGGATATGTCCTGGTTTTCCTCATACCCACAGCAGGTTAAAGCAGACTCTATCTATCAGCAAAAGGGCGGACAGGTATCCTACGTAAGCTTTTTTTTGGCTGTAGAATACACTGGTAAACCCTATTTCATTGCTGATAAGATGGTGTCTGCTCTGCAAGGTTTGTTGGGATGCTGGTGGGATCCGGAAGGTAAGAACGCAAAGCTATTTTAAAATCCGTAAATTTCTGTTTGGCGCCAATGCGCACACAATACAAGCATACACCTGTACTCTGCATATCTGATCATTTTGTTGCAAAACAAGGTTCAAATGAGTCATGTTGTGTTTGATTCAGATTGGATTGCTTATCTGTTAAGTAGGGTAAAAGTACATTTAAAAGTTGCTGCAAAAGCCTTGATATAGTGGTTTTTTTTTTAACTCAGGCCTAAAATAACTTCAGGGTCTTGCATGGTGTGTGATTTCTTTGTGACAAAGGAAGCCGCATGGTTTGTCCTCCATTTTGGACTAACCACATGGCCTGTCCACCATTTTGTGTAACCCTCATGGATGTGGAAGGGGGAGGAGCAGCGGCCATGTTGGGAAGGTCATTTTTCTAAATGGCTGATTTTCACTGCCAAGAATAATCAGCCCTCCCTGGTCAAAAAGAAATCACCATTTATGAGTTACCAATGCATTTAGTTAACCCATGCCATAGTCAATTACAAATAGTTTCAGATGGGGCTTAATGAAAGTTAATAATAAGATGAATACTTGATGTAAGAACGACACACAGATATAAACAAAGTTTTTTTTTTCTTTACCTCTAGGATTCAGTTAACTCTGCTTGCTGTAAGATAGCCATTTAAATGCAAATTAACCTGTGTAACTGCTTTTTCCTAGCAGTGGGAAAAAAACCCACCTTTACAGGCAGTCAAAAGCACACAGCATTCATATGCAAATTAGAAGCACTTAATGAGTAAATGAGTCTCAGGAGACCAGTGAATGGTACATATATATAATATTATAATTATGTATGTTTATATCAATGTATGTTCTGCAAGATAGCTATCCAATCTGAATCATACCATTTGAATTATTAAGGATTACTAGATTCATTTTGACATGTACTGAGAAAATTTGTTGCTATTTAGTTAAAATATAGAGTTAATAGTTAAGGAAATAAGTGTAAGACGCACACGCAGCCTGGCCTAGTAAAGGTTTATACAGTAGAAACTGTGTGTAGTGTTAAGTAAGCGATTATAGTTAAATATCACTTACATATATAGAAGTGTGGGATTTGTAGTACTGCGGATGTACGGCCTTTGTACACGTGTCTCGGACAGCGTGCGGGACTGCGTACGCAACATAAAGGCCTACGCACGTGGCGTGTTTACGCAACATGCGTAACAGTACGACCGCTAAAATACAAATCACACAATAGCATTGTTATAGTCTAAGCGCAAGACGGTAGCCACGTGATAATAGCACAAATTTGTTTAGTTTCCAATATTTAGTTTAAAAAAAAACTTTTTTTCTGTATTACCTCTGGGGAAAGCTATCAGTTAACAGGAAAAAAAATTTCTGATCAGAAAACTATAGAATGTTAGTGTGGGCTGAATAAGGTGAATGTATTGAATCCCACTTGGTGAACTTGGTGATCTTAGTGATCTTGGTGAAGCTTGGTGAAACTTGGTGAAGCTTGGTGAAGCACGGTCTAGGTGAAAACGTGGTGAGCACGGTCTTGGTGAATACGTGCAACGGAGTGTGATAATGTTTTCGTGGTATTACGCTCCGGCTGTTTTGGAGCACAGTGTGAAGACTCCAGTGATCCTACCACTTATAGATAGCAAGTGTCTGTAAGCGGTACGATTGGACCGCACGGTTGTATGGGCAACATGTGATGCAACGTGATACGAAGTTTTGCATATTTGTGCGTAAATCTCGTCATCGTACGCGTTATAGGAAGCACATGCAAGCGTGATTTGTGTAAAGTAAAGGTTTAGGGAGTTTTCGCTGGTCTCTCAGGAAAATCTCCAGAGGCAGATATTCACTGGGTACCCAAAAGGCCCAGGGGATATAGGTCGAAGTAGGGCCTGCAACGGCTACACGTGTCTGCTAAAGAAGGCGGATCGTGATACTCGGAGCAGAAGAAGTTAGTGGAAGAACTTTGAGGACTTCCACCGGTAGACTACTGTGTTTGGAGCATTTTAGGAAGTTTTCCCGTGTTAAAAAGGTCCACAATGGAAGCCAAGTGCACAACACAGGGACGTTCCTCAGTCAGGATTCAGACTGCAGATTTCAGACCCAGGGGGTCAGCTCGGTTAGTAATGTGGGGGAAGTATGGTCCCCACACTGAGACCTTTTGTGATTAATGGACACGAATGACTGTGGGGGATAAAACACCATTTCCTGGGATAGGTAGTTTTGACTCAGAGGTATTGCATAATCTAAGGCTTAGGATCTGTCTGATAAAATCCCAAAAACAGAGGATCAGACACACAAACTGTTTACATTTATGGCAGCAAGAGGGTGATATGCAGAGGGAACTAGCTTACACAGCTGGTTCCAACCCTAGCAGGAAACTGATAGCAACTGCACCACCACCACCATACATTACAGGAGAGAAAGTGGCTACAGAGAATAGGATACTAATATATGATAAGAGTGAACTTAATAAATGTATTAATACTAACCCGTGCAAGTTGTATCCCATCTTAAACTTCCCTCAGGACTGCCACCAAGAAGATGAGCCCAGCACGATATCGGCACTCTCTCTAGCAGCCACCATACAAGACACCCAAGTGGGCACGGCCCAACCAGTAAGAGCAGTAGCAAAGGCCCCTAGTGGAGGGACAGGTGAGGTCGTGTCCACAGGTAAGTACGGTACAGTACATTATGCAGAGACAATTGCACCTCACATTGTAGAAGCAACCCAGAATGATGTAATTGAACTGAATCCTGTCAGGGTGATCGCAGTCCCCAATGGGAAGACTGATGCTCTGGGAATCACTCCCGTCAGGAACATTGCTATGCATTGTCCCTGGTCCCGGACAGAATTGAGGACATTTATGTCTGAATTTCCCGATCCCAGGAAAGATCTAGCCGCATGTCAGAGGTTTATTAGAGAACTAGGTAACGCCACCGAACCCAATAACAAAGATTGGCGGACAGTGCTACGGGCATGTTTGCCCTCTAATATTGACCCTGTGAAGTTCATTGCTGACTGTAAATTAGATGCAGAGGTACCTCTCACTGATGAATACAATCAGGAGAACGTAAAACAGATCAATCTGCAGTTAGGAGTATATTTCCCAACTGTTGTCAAGTGGAATAAAATCTCCATTAGACAAAAAGAAGGTGAAACTGCTTCTGACTATTTCCATCGAGCACTGCAGGAAATGGCTAGATACACTGGGGTCACGGAGATTAAGGAAAATGTGCATCATAGGGAGGTAGCAGTGTCCGTATTAATGGACGGTTTAAAAGAAACGTTGAGAACAAGGGTACAGACCACTCAACCAAGTTGGAGAGGTATCTTGGTGGCTGCATTAAGAGAGTCCGCTATTGAGCATGATCGGAACATCATTAGGCACAGGGAGTCACAGGGGGATAAGCTGATGACAGTAAGTATAAAAGCCCTGACAACGAAGCCACATCAGCCTAAACCCCAGACCCCTGATGGTAAGTCGTATGTGGTAAAATGTTATAAATGTCAGAGGGAAGGACATTACACACGGAACTGTAATTTTAAAGACCCACATAAGGTATATCGACCCCCTAGACCAGAAAATGACACACAGTATGACGCACGTAATTGGAATCAGGGATCACATAGTAAAAATTTTGGCCCGCACCTGTAGTCTGCAGCCAGTGAAATTGATTGCTAGCCTAGGTAGTAAACCTGAGGTCACAGTTGATGTAGTTGGTAGATCATTCCTTGTAGATGCATGGGTGGCCAGGTAAACTCTGTGATTTATCTTTTAAAGTTTCCTTTTCATCTCTGACGTTCACCGACAGAACTACAGCTCAAACGTCACATGTCTACTCGGTCTTTTCAGAGGTCTGCCCAACCCCAGTATATCTCACCAGCATCATTGTGCCTGGCCATGCACAGAGGGTGGAGAGTGGAAATACTGGTGGAGGAAGACTGTGCTGAGATACCAATAGACATGATGGTGTGACAGCCTGATGGTGAACGCAAATCTGAAAAATTTTCTTTTTATTATTCTCTCTCTATTTTTGTTTTTTCATGTTCTACGGATGGTTTATTTCACACAACAGTAAAACACATGGTAACGCAAGATTTATGTTCCCTACAGAAAGGTCGCTGACTCGGAGAGAACATCGTATCACTGGAGTGTCTGTTCCAGGAAGGTTGAGAGGCAGCACTGTTGAAACGGCACCTGAGCACAGAGAACAATAAGACCAGAGGCGGTTGTCGCACCAGTTTTTCTTTTTCCCTTTTATTATTTTCTCCACCTCCCATCACCCTCCTTTCCTCCCCCCTTCTCATTCTTTTCCTCTTCCCTTAACAAGATGGACTTACCCCAAGAGACTGCATTCCGGGTTTTCCTGTTGACCCTGTTGTTGACCAGAGCAGTCTGTTTCTGTGAGAGTACCAGAGAGGTCAAGAAAGGATCTGGAATGGGTTCTGATGACAAGGACGGATTTGTAGAATTCCAAGAGCAACACATCCATCGAGCAAAGGCGAGTATCAGAAAACGATCTAGTAGTCAGAAACTAGGAGGCACTGTGAAGGGTTATTGGCTGAGGAAAATTGTATCTGTAGAAACTGTGAAAACATAGTTGAGGACGGGTGCATCCAGAGATGTCAGTCCAGCCTTAATATCAACATGGACCGTCATCCATTGAGTGACTATCACTCATTAGTGGGTAAGGTTTTAAACCAAACAGAATGCTGGGTGTGCTCACAAGTACCTCAAGGTCAGAGCAAGTCAGGACTAGTACCGTATCCCTTAACAATAGATGAGGTACTTGAATTAAGGGGTGGGAGACCGATGGACAAGAAATTTAATATTTCTAGGCCCCCTAGTTTGAAGCTCCACCAATATCATGTGGATAGATCCTTAGTATGTTTCAACATTTCCAATCCCCGAAAGCCGGGAAATTGGGAAGTGACATGGAATAACCAAACCATGGCATTTTCACACAGAGCCGACAGAATGCCCGTAGTCTCAGAACTTATACGCCAAATAGCCGATGGTGGAAGGTATTTTTGGTACAGGTATACTCTAGGAAGTAGGACCATGCGGGTTGGAGAAGTATCTCCAGGGTACTGTGCGCATATCATACAGCCTGATACGTGTGCTGAACAGATGAGAGAATTAGGGGTAGGATTTTTCACTTGGAAGGTTTGCAATATGGTAATGTCATATTCTGTCCCATATGTTCTCCCCGATGATGCATATTTCATATGCGGGAGGAAGGCATATAAGTGGCTTGCCCCAAACTCAGAGGGATTGTGTTACATTGGAAGAGTGTTGCCAGAAGTAATGACCATAACCCATAATAAGATGAAAGACATTCACCGCAATGCTCAAGCTCCTTACACTCACACTCACTATGAACACATCGTTAAGAGACACCTTATAGATAGGACAGAGCACGCAGCCTCTGATTTGATCCACGAACACACCGGGATTCAATTCCTACTCGCGTTAGATATCACCCGTACCGCCAGAGGAATTATAAATTTTAGGTATATTCATGCGCTAGCGAACCTGATAGATAATATCACCGAGATGTATGATGACACCTTCAGGTATACTGGGAGGGAGTTGCAAGCTTACAAAACGGAACTGATCCAGCACAGGATGGTTCTCAATTACATCACAGCGGTGACAGGCGGGTACTGTGTCACCCTAGCAACTCAGTATGGTGTGAAGTGCTGCACGTATATTACAAACAGCACTGATGACCCAACCGAGGTCATAGATCAAAAGATGGACGATATCTTGCAGTTGAAATGGGAGTTCCGAAGGAGACACAACCTTACCCTGACTGCTGTGAGTAATGAACTGACCGGCTGGGTCTCATGGTTGAACCCACGCAATTGGTTCTCTGGTTTAGGAGAATGGGCTCAAAATGTTATCGTGAATGTAGGAAAGTTTCTCCTTTGTATCCTGGGAGTCGTCGTAATGATTGGTTTGATATTTAGATGTGTTCGAATTTTAATGCAGTGCAAGCGCATTAAAATGAAGTGATGAGTTTGAGGTGCAGGGGGCATTGTTACAACAACTGATTTAATTTATGACCCATCGATTGAGACAATGTTGTGATAAGACGTGATTCCACGGTCCATTTCTTTCACCCGTTTCTCCTTTGTTTTTCTCCCAAGCAAAAATACATCGATTCGGAAGAAGACTTTGATGGACATTCTACAGACTTTGATGGACATTCTAAAGACTTTGATAGACACTTTAAAGACTTTTAAAGACTTTTTATGGACACTTGAAAGACTTTGATCACCACCCACAGCAAGGATACACCCATACGGACAAGACTTCAATCAACACCCAAGGACGATTCCACAAAATGTTATGTGAATGTATTTGTGATACGTGTCTTATCTTCATCTCTACAATCTTCAGGTAGTATCACACATAGTCGACAGGTGATATCCACATAGTAGCATTCACATATGTTCCCCCTCCATGTATCATCAGCTAAATGTGCACCCCTTTTGTTGGAACAAGAAGCCGAAAAGAGCTCGATAGTGTTTGTTGGCCCACTTACAGACCCTTAATACGGGATAAGAAGGATTTAATGTATACTTCGCAATATCTCGAAGCTTATTTAGAACATATACGGCACGATGATACATGCCCCTCAGACATGGATTTCATACATACATGCTTTTACTTTTTCACTAGGTCATACATTTCCCACCTACACCTCTCCTCCTACCATCCAATCTGTAGATATTGTATTGTATATTTTTCTGTTTAATGTTTAGACAGTGGCAGTTATTGTTGACTGCCAAAGTCGAAAAATATTGTAATGCATACCCCATGTACTAACCCCATGCACATGCCCGCTGCTCGTGCACTCAGTCCTCCGTGAGTGCACATATCCGCAATTTGCGTAGTATCTCTCCGGCGATCATGCGCGTGATATGGGTATTTACGGCGGAGTTTGTGAGCGTGTAGAGAGTTATTAGAACATTACATATTTAACCCAAATAGTGCACATTGTACACATAGCCCCCTGCACCACATCAGAAAGAAATAGCTGTTTAAAATGATAACAGAACAAAGGGATTCACCTTTACAGGATAGGAGGGGGCAGAACAAGGTTACAAGGTGGTGTTTGGTATCCAGCTGTAGGGTATTTTAAGGGAAACATTCTGGTGTTGGTTTGAGAAAGATCGCTTGTTCCTGTGTATAGTTATGTGCAAAAGTAGAATATGAACATTGGCTGTGTTTACTGTGTATTGTGTATGCGGGGGGAGTCCAGAGGAGACCACCCACAGGGGCAGTTGGGGAGGGACATCGCCCACCTATTCAAATCCACCTATGACCTCTCCTGTAATGTAAATGACCATCCCTGTGTCCAATGGACAAAGAGATTACAGTATCCCTTGTGTTATGTTTTGGATGAAGTGAATAAAGAGAGCCTACAGCAGGCTTAGTCAGACAGAAGGCTCACAACGCTATCTATCAGATGGCGGAGGACCGGATCTGGGTTGCGCTTGCAAATATTTTCACGTACGTACATTCTCTGTAGCCATTATTTCTGTTTAGATTTACTTGTTAGTCTGTAGTGTATAACTTGTATTGTTTTACCTTTTTGGAATCAATCCACGGAGGCCTTAGAACCCTGTGGTTTCAACTACAAACGGTGTTGTGTTTTCACTTTCCTGCCTGGGCTTTAAAGTAGATTAACCTGTTTAAGGTGTATTGGTATTGATAAGGTGTACGCACTGCGGGTACTTTATACCGCCAGCGCTACTTAAGGTTTAAAGGTATTACATCGTTGCAGTACTTTGCTGCTAAGGTTTAAAGTATAAGCATATCGTTACATTGTGTCATTAACAAGGTTTTAAGGTGTATTAATTGTGTGTGCGCACGCTGTGTGTGCTTTGTACCCACAGTGCGGCGTTTGTATGCTGAGTGCGTACACGGTACGGGACTCTGTGCGCAAATAGCGTACAAAGTACGTAGCGTGAGCTAGCGACCGCAGCAGCTCCATGGTAAAGGTATAGCTTTATGGTTTAAGATAATATCGACATTATCAATGTCCACTGCTGCCGTATAATAATAATAATAATAATAATAACAACAACAACAAGTCCCTCACAGTGTTGCTGTGTTGTGCTGCATCAGACCAGTGGTAGTGTCCAGGCCATCAGTCATTCCATTGACCAGGCAGTCACAGTGGTATATGCTGCTGCTATATGTCCACTGCTACAGTATTACAGTATAATAATATTAATAATAATAATAATAATAACAACAACCACAAGTCCCTCACAGTGTTGCTGTGTTGTGCTGCATCAGACCAGTGGTAGTGTCCTGGCCATCAGTCATTCCAGTGACCAAGCAGTCACAGTGGTATACGCTGCTGCTATATGTCCACTACTGCCGTATAATAATAATAATAACAACAACAACAACAAGTCCCTTACAGTGTTGCTGTGTTGTGCTGCATCAGACCAGTGGTAGTGCCCTGGCCATCAGCCATCAGTCATTCCTGTGCCGCATATTGTGTTATATAACTCCAGAAACATAATGAAGAACAAAAATTTGGAGGATAAAATAGGGAAAGATCAAGAACCACTTCCTCCTAGTGCTGAAGCTGCTGCCACTAGTCATGCCATAGATGATGAAATGTCATCAACGTCGTCTGCCAAGGCCGATGCCCAAAGTGATAGTAAAGGGCATGTAAAATCCAAAAAGCCAAAGTTCAGTAAAAAGACACCAAAAAATAAATTTTATTGGTCTTAGGAGAAACGTAAACTTGCCAATAAGCCATTTATGACATGGAGTGGCAAGGAACGGCTGAGGCCCTGGCCTATGTTCATGACTAGTGGTTCAGTTTCACATGACGATGGTAGCCCTCATCCTCCCACTAGAAAAATTTAAAGAGTTAAACTGGAAAAAGCACAGAAAAGAACTGTGCGTTCTGAGATGGTATCACAAATCCCCAAGGAGAGTCCAAGTGTGTCGGCGGTTGCAATGCCTGACCTTCCCAACATTGGACGGGAAGAGGTGGCTCCTTCCACCATTTGCACGCTCCCTGCAAGTGCTTGAAGGAGCACTCACATTCCAGGATGAGGATATGGGTGTTGCTGGCGCTGAGGAGGAAGTTGACGATGAGGATTCAGATGGTGGATGTGGTTTGTTTAAGTCAGGCACCGGGGGAGACACCTGTTGTCCGTGGGATGAAGAAGCCCATTGTGATGCCTGGGCAAACTACCAAAAAAGCCACCTCTTCGGTGTGGAATTATTTCTCCACAAATCTGGACAACAGGTGTCAAGCCATGTGTTGCCTCTGTCAATCTGTAATAAGTAGGGGTAAGGATGTTAACCATCTAGGAACATCCTCCCTTATATGTCACCTGCAGCTCATTCATCATAAGTCAGTGTCAAGTTGTGAAACTTTGGGTAAGAGCGTAAGCAGTCCACTGACACCTAAATCCCTACTTCCTCTTGTACCCAAGCTCCTGCAAGCCACACCACCAACTCCCTTAACGTCAACTTCCTCCTCAGTCAGGAACGTCAATAGTACTGCAGGCCATGTCACTGTTAAGACTGAGGAGTCCTCTGCTAACTGCGATTCCTCCGTAGGATCCTTAAGTGATACGCCTGCTGTTGCTGCCGCTGCTGTTGTTGCTGCTGGGAGTTGATCGTCATCCCAGAGGGGAATTCGGAAGACCACTTGTACTACTTACAGTAAGCAATTGACTGCCCAACAGTCCTTTGTGAGGAAGATGAAATATGACAGTAGTCATCCTGTTGCAAAGTGGATAACTGAGGCCTTGACACTTATGTTGATATTAGACGTGCGTCCGGTATCCGCCATTAGTTCAATGGGACTTAGAGAATTGATGGAGATAGTGTGTCCCCGGTATCAAATCCCATCTAGGTTCCACTTCTCTAGGCAGGCGATACAGAGAATGTGCAGAGACGTCAGAAAAAGAGTCACCAGTGTCCTACAAAATGCGGTTGTATCCAGTGTCCACTTAACCATGGCAGACTAAGGACTATATGACTGTAACAGCCCACTGGGTAGATATATGGCTTCCCGCAGCAACAACAGCAGCGTCAACAGTAGCAGCATCTCGCAACGCCAACTCGTTCCTATGCAGGCTATGCTATATAACACAGCTTTCCGTAAGAGGCACACAGCTGACAACCTCTTATGGAAACTGAGGGACATTATTGCAGAATGGCTTACCAAATTGGACTCTCCTGGGGATTTGTGATATCGGACAATGCCACCAATATTGTGCGTGCATTACATTTGGGCAAATTCCAGCACGTCCCATGTTTTGCACATACAATTAATTTGGTGGTGCAAATTTTTTTGACAAAATGACAGGGGTGTACAGGAGATGCTGCCGGTGGCCTGAAAAATTGCAGGCCACTTTCGACATTCTGTCACCGTGTGCTGAAGACTGGAGCGACAGCAAAGACGACTGAGCCTGCCCTGCCATCAACTTAAGAAAGAGGTGGTAACGAGGTGGAATTCAACACTCTATGGGGGTCATTTTGAGTTGATCGCTCGCTGCTGATTTTTGCTGCGCAGCGATCAGGTGAAAAAACTGCATTTCTGCGCATGCGTATGCCCAGTAATGCGCATGTGCGACATACGGGTACAAAGCTCTTTGTGGTTGTGCTTAGGTTCTAGCAAAGTTTTCCTTCGCACTGGCGGCCGCAAGAAGATTGACAGGAAGGGGGCGTTACTTGGTGTCAACTGATCGTTTTCAGGGAGTGTTTGTAAAAATGCAGGCGTGTCTGAAAAAACGCAGGCGTGGCTGGGCTTTCGCTGGGCGGGTGTATGACTTCAAATCCGGACACAAATAGGCTGAAGTGATCGCAAGCGCTGAGTAGGTTCAGAGCTACTCTGAAACTGCACAAACTGTTTTTGTAGAGCTCGGCTGCACATGCGTTCGCACTTCTGCTAAGCTAAAATACACTCCCCAGTGGGCGGTGGCATAGCGTTTGCACGGCTGCTAAAACCTGCTAGCCAGCGATCAACTCGGAATGACCCCCTATATGCTTTAGAGGATGGAGGAGTAGCAAAAGGCCATTAAAGCCTATACATCCACCTATGATATAGGCAAAGGAGGGGAAATGCACCTGACTCAAGCGCAGTGCAGAATGATTTCTGTCTTGTGCAAGGGTCTCCAACCCTTCGAACTTACCACACGTGAAGTCAGTTCAGACACTGCCAGCTTGAGTCAGGTCATTCCCCTCATCAGGCTTTTGCAGAAGCAGCTGGATAAATTGAAGGAGGCGCTAAAACGGAGCGATTCCGCAAAGTATGTGGGACTTGTGGATGGAGCCCTTCATTCGCTTTGCCAGGATTCAAGGGTGGTCAATCTGTTGAAATCAGAGCACTACATTTTGGCCTCAGTGCTCAATCCTAGGTTTAAAGCCTACGTTGTATCTCTCTTTCCGGCAGACACAAGTCTGCAGAGGTGTAAAGACCTGCTGGTGAGTAAATTGTCAACTCAAGCGGTACGTGACCCGTCAACAGCTCCTCTTGCAATTTTTTCTGCCACTGGGGCTGCGAGGAAAAGGATAAGATTTCCTAGCCAACCCGCTGGCGGTGATGCAGGGCAGTCATGAACGAAAGCTGATATCTGGTCCAGACTGAAGGACCTGCCAACGATTACTGACATGTCTACTGACACTGCATATGATTCTGTCACCATTGAAAGAATGGTGGAGGATTATATGAGTGACAGCATCCAAGTTAGCATGTCAGACAGTCCGTATGTATACTGGCAGGAAAAAGTGGCAATTTGGATGCCCTTGCACAAACTGGCTTTATTTTACCGAAGTTGCCCCCCATCCAGTGTGTACTCCGAAAGAGTGTTTAGTGCAGCCGGTAACCTTGTCAGCGATCGGCGCAGGAGGTTACTTCCACTAAATGTGGAAAAGATGATGTTTATCAAAATGAATTATAAATTCCTCTGTGGAGACCTTTACCAGCAATTGCCTCCAGACAGTACAGAGGGACCTGTGATGGTGGATTCCAGTGTGGACAAATTAATACTCTGTGAGGAGGAGGAGGATGTACACAGTGAAAGGTGTGAGGAATCGGAGGATGAGAATGAGGTGGACATCTTGCCTCTGTAGAGCCAGTTTGTGCAAGGAGAGATTGATTGCTTCTTTTTTGGTGGGGGGATTAATTGCTTCTTTTTTTGTGGGGGCCCAAACAAACCAGTCATTTCAGCCACAGTCGTGTGGCAGACCCTGTCACTGAAATGATTGGTTTGTTAAAGTGTGCATGTCCTGTTTATGCAACATAAGGGTGCATGGGAGGGCCCAAGGACAATTCCATCTTGCACCTCTTTTTCTTCTTATCATCAGTTGCTGTTTGGGGACTATTTTTTTTAAAGTGTCATCCTGTCTGACACTTCCGTATATGTCCAGTGGCTCGCCTGTCAATCACTATGAAATCGCATCCTTCCAATCGCATAGTGAAGGGTCGCACATGCGCACTATTGCTGCTGCTCGTGCGCAGATGCCCGGGATGCATCTGTGCGTGCGAACACAACAGCTGCATCCACCTCTTAATAAGGCCCTATATGTATTGTGTCAGGTTGTATTGTATTCTTTTGTAAAATACATAGTGGCAGATGTACTGTACTAAGCCTTGGAGAATTATAAAGCAGAGAGAGATAAACAATCATCCAATCCAGTGGCTGAATTGTTGTGAGAGTTGGGCCAAGGTGCAAAAATTTTATTTGACCTCCCCCCCCCCCCCCCAACAAGTTCACAATATGCCACACGGCAGTAGGTGAGAGATATAGGCAGAGGGTGACATAGTAAGGCAGAAGGAGGCTGAGGGTGGCATAGAGAGGCAGAGGGTGGCAACGGAAAGCAAGTGGAAGTAGATGGTGACAGTTGAAGTCAGGGTGAGTCAGTGGGTGACAGAGGTACAAGCACAATGCACTGTGCTAAAAACAGTTTGCATGTAATAATAATAATAATAATAATAATTTTATTTATATAGCGCTCTTTCTCCAATAGGACTCAAGGCGGTTAACAGATACATAGCATAATATAGTACAGAAAATAACGAAGTACATTTTCATAAAATACAGAAGCAGGAAGATACTAAAAGGGACATTATGGAAATGCTTGAGTAAACAGGAAAGTTTTCAGTCTACTTTTGAAGGATTCTATAGTTGGGGCCTCTCGCACTGTGCGGGGAAGTGAGTTCCATAGAGTCGGAGCCGCATGACTAAAAGCTCGACCCCCAGATGAATTACGGTAGATTCTAGGTACTGCTAAAAGTCCTTCATCTACAGATTGCAGTAATCGAGTGGGGCAGTATGGGGTCAGAAGCTGTTTCAGGTACCTTGGGCCCTGGTCATGTAATGCTTTGAAACTCAGTAAGCCAACCTTGAAGATGATTTGCCATTTTACAGGCAGCCAGTGAAGGGAGTAGAGGATGGGTGTTATGTGGCTAGAACGGGGCTGGTTGGTTAACAGCCTGGCAGCTGTGTTTTGCACAAGCTGTAAGCGTTGCAATTCTTTTGCTGGGAGACCAAGGTAGAGGGCATTACAGTAGTCTAATCGAGATGATACAAATGAATGTATGACTTTTGGCAGATCATCTAAAGGAATTAAGTGCTTGATTCTGGCTATGTTTCTCAGGTGAAAGAATGAGGATTTGATTGTGGCTGATATCTGATGTTTAAGTGTCAAGCCACCATCCAGGACAACACCAAGATTCCACACACGATCACTGGTCTGTAATTCTGAATCCCCGAGTGTAAGTCCAGTTGGTTGGCTATGTCTTGTCCTTTGATGTTGCAGTCGTATCATAAGGACCTCTGTTTTATCTGGGTTCAGTCGCAGCCAACTGGCACTCATCCACTCCTGTAGCTCAGCTAGACAGCCATTTAGGGTTGCTATTGGGTTAACAGTGCCCGGAGCAAAGGACAAGTACAGTTGTGTATCATCTGCATAGCAGTGGCAGACCAGGCCATGGCGCCTGATTATTTCGCCCAATGGGAGCATGTATACTGCAAAAAGCATGGGGGATAGTATAGAACCTTGTGGGACACCACATGGCAATGGCACTGGTGGTGATGAGTATAATCCAGACGATACTCTCTGTGACCTGCCTGTGAGAAATTATTTGAACCATTTTAGGACTGTGCCATCCAGACCACAGAAATGTATCAGTCGCTCAATCAGAAGCCCATGGTCCACGGTATCAAATGCTGCAGAGAGATCCAGAAGGATTAATATTGAACAGTCACCTCTGTCTCTTGCCATCATAAGATCATTTAACACACACACCAGGGCTGTTTCAGTGCTATGTCTTCTCCTGAATCCTGATTGGCATGGATCATAAATATCATGGGTTGTCAGGTGGGTTTCCAGTTGATTTGCAACCACTTTCTCAATAACCTTTCCTAGGAAAGGAAGATTTGATACCGGTCTGTAGTTGGTCATGCAGTCGGGATCTAAATTAGGTTTTTTAAGAAGCAGTCTAACAATTGCTTCCTTTAGGGGTCCAGGAAAAATGCCTGTCTGCAAAGAGCATTGAACAATTTTTGCAAAGACAGGACCAGTTATATCCATACAACCTATCAGAAGCTTGGTTGAGGCTGGTTCCAGATCACAGGTGGTGGGACGCAAAATCCGAGCAATTTCATCAGTGTCCTTTACATCCACTGTGTCAAAGCTGGTCCATGAAGGCAGGTAGCTTATATTGGCAGGCTTTGTAGTTTGGCACTCCTTTGATGGCACTGTGGAGATTCCAGCCCGGATGGTGGATATTTTATCTGCAAAGAAGTTTGCAAACTTGTTGCATCTTGCCTGGGAGAGGGTTTCATTAGTCTGAAGGCATGCTGGTTTGCAAAGCATCTCCAGTGTGCGGAAAAATTGAGCTGGCCTATTGTTTGCTGCTGTGATCTCATTTGACAGGAACTGTGATTTCTTACGAGTGATTGTCGATTGATATTCTTCGTTATGCTTTATTAGTTTTATTTTGTCAACCACTAGGTTTGTCTTCCTCCATCGTCTTTCCAGTCTACGCCCCCTTTTCTTGAGCTCACTAACACTGTTGTCAAACCATGGAGCTTGATGTTGTGGTTTTTGAGGTCTTATACGCACAGGGGCGATAATATCAATTGCAGCCATAACATCCCTATTATAATAACGGACTAGGGAACAGGGATCTTCACAGACACCCAGTATAGCAGAGAGATCCAGATTTGCTGCAAGAGCCTGGGGAGTCATACCCCTCCTTGGACGATACCTGGTCAACTCCACGGGCAGAGATCTTATTTGAGGGGTTGCAACTGAGAACCAAAGGGAGTAGTGGTCTGACCAGATGACTGGGTTTATTTTTAGGTCAGTGACTTCTAATCCAATCTGAAAGACAAGATCGAGAGTGTGACCACTTTTATGTGTGGCAGAAGGAATGATCTGTGTGAAGCCCAGACCATTCATTGTGCACAGGAGGTCTTGGCCAAGGCGTGAGAGCTCATCATCCACCCATGCATTGAAATCCTCGAGGATGAGCCAGAAGTACTCTGAAACCTAATCATGTCGAACTCCGGGCAGCAATGCACTCGAATGAGCGAGTAATTTCAATAGGGTGGACCCTAAGTTTAAGTTCTTTTTTTGAAGCAGATAGCCACCCCGCCACCCCTGCGGTCCATTCTTGGGTTGTGGATGACAGAGTAGTTTGTTGGTACTGCAGCCTCCAATATAGGTGCTGCATTTTCATCTAGCCAGGTCTCTGTAATACAGGCTAGATCTGCAGATTCAATAAGGTCAGCAATTGTTGCAGTCTTGTTTCTTATAGATCTGGCATTACAAAGGACTGACCTGATTGGGCATACCAGAGGGCCTTCAGTTTTCTTTATGTTAAGTGCAGGCGCTCTGGGTATGGGGGTCACAAAGCGAGAGTTGACAGTTCTGTTCTTCCAAACACAGGGCCGTCTTTTGGGTATCACTTCTATTTGATTGTTCTTTGAATATGGGGGTGAGCAGGTGGGCAAAGGACTTAGGTGGTTACCGGGGGAAATAAATTTCCGGCCTGCTCGCTTCCCACGAATACGCCTGTGTTTTCTTTTTAAAATGCCAAGGGATTGGAGAATAGAAGCCTGTGATGGTGTCATAGGAACTGCAGAACGTGGTGGGCGGAGTGAAAGAATGATGCTGGAGGAATCCGTATACATTTGGTCATCAATGACAGATTACTATAAGTATGAGCTGCATATGATGATGAGAGAGTGAGAGAAAGCAGTGTTTTTTTTATTTTGTTTGTTTGTTGTTTTTATTGTTGTTTTTTTCCTTTTTGTGTTTTGTTTTCACCCAATTCGGTATGTGATCCAAAATTATAATGGGTATATGAACCAAGTTATTGCTATAACCTATTGGGTATATTTGAAGCAAGTGATAAATAAAATAACTGCTGATTTAGTCAATTATCCTTGGATAGGCAGTCTTGTGGAAAGGTGTTAGAAGCCAATTCCTACTGTGTAGGTGTGAAAAGTCACAGTGTGAGAGGCCTTTGAAGTAGATTTCTTATTGGGGTAGTGATAACGTGTCCTGGGAAATGGATCCTGATTTGAAACAGTGAGCCTTCAGCAATTCAGAGCCTGAATATACTGATATTAGTTGATTAATGCAATAAGTCAGTTATTTGTTGCTCAGAGAATAGAGGTGGATGATGTCTAAGTGAGGGGCTGGATGTAGCCAAAGATAGGTTGTAGTCCACAGTACCTTATCTGGGTAATGTCCAATGCAGAGTACAGCAGCTGCTAAACTGAAGGACTTCTCAGTGGAGGTATGCAGAGGATTCAATCCAGGATTCAATCCAGGATTCAATCCAGTGTGTATCACAGCGCAGGAATGCAATCCGTTGGTTTTGATGAGATGTCCGCGTACAGTAGTACAAGTTAAAGGTAAGTCCTTGGATATTTATGATGATTCATAGGTCAGTTGTGGTGAATTTAAGCTGTTTTATGGAGATGATCATAGTAGAAGGCAGAAACACAACATCCTCTACTCAGTCAGGCAGACTCTGACAGTACTAGTTACCAGGGCCAGCCTGAGCTGAATTTGTTTGGTAAGTGAATATATATTTTGGTGCCCCTTAGTGCAATATATAGGTGCGTGGTTACATGTAAAAGGGGATTGGCCACAGAATAATAAAAATTCACCTTATATCACACAGTAGTGCCTCTTACAAACATTACACCACAAAGTAGAGCCACTTATACATGTTATGCCACTGTAGAGAGCCCCTTATACAAATGATGCCATGGTAGAGCCCCTAGTATATGTTACACATTGCCCATCCCTAGAACTACCACTGACTGGAATGTAATAAGAATGTTTAACAGCTGGTTTATACATATTATTCAGACAGAGCTCTAGATAAACTACTCATTTATAAATGGCATAACTATTGACAAGAACACTAACACACATACATATGTATAGGGGGTACACTGACATACACACACAAGGACTAGGAGTCGTAGCACACACAAACAGATTGTATATGGGCACACTGACACACACACAATGTACAGGTGCCAGGTGCACACTGACTCACACACATATATTGTACAGGGACCAGGGGCACACACACACACACACACACACACACACACACACACACACACACACACACACACACACACACACACATTGTTCAGGAACCAGGGGCACACTAACACACACACACACACACACACACACACACACACACACACACTGTATAGGGACCAGGGGCATACAGACACACATTGTACAGGGACCAGGGATGCATACCCCCCACCCGGATGAAGAGAGTGTGGGAGTCCCCGGATGAAGATAACATATGCCCTGCGGGTGTCCATAGAGCACATCTTCATGTGGGTGGAGAGGAATATGCTGCAATAATCGATCAGTTGGGCCTGAGAAATGAGAGGCAGTGCCACAGGTGATCCGTCCAGCAGCGGGAAATTACGCTCCTGCTGGCTTGGCATCAAACTTGAATGTATACTTTGACTAATGGGCTAGCCGGTTATGCCTGTTACACCAGTTGTGGCTGCCTTTAATTCACAGACAGCAGTGAATCAGAAAATAATTACAGCTGTCTGTTAATAAGAGGCAGTATATAGCTGTGATCATCAGCCCTGATAGGTGACAGGACTCCTCTATTAGTCAGTCACACACAATGTTCGCCCTGCCTCCCTAAGTTAAGGAGGGGGTCCATCAGACAGTGGGGCCCATCCTGCTCTCTGCACTGTGCCATTCATCTGACATTGCTCAAAATGGTCTGTGGGGAGGGGGGCGGGGGGGGGGCATGGGAATATGCATTATTACACAGTGAATTATGATGGGGGAGGGAGGTTTTACACATCAGTGAGAGTTCCAGTGATGCAGTGATAGACTAGCAACAAGGATCCCATCACCTCCCTCACCCTCACTCTAACCTCCATTCACTTGCACTAACCTCATCTCACCTGCAATAACCTCCCATTACCTGCAGTAACCTCTTTTCGTACCAAGCAAAGGACAAGATCACTCCAGCCAGCATCATAATTGCAGCTACTCCCACCAACTGCTGCACAAGCTTCATCCCAGCCAACCAATGAGAGCTGCCGGATCCCAGCTTACTGCCAGGGGTCCGGTGCTGCAAGGGAGAGCAAGGGGAGGGCTGCAGAGAGCCTCAGGCTGGAGTGCCGACCCCCCGGAGAGCCAAAGCCTGGTATTGACCTCAAGCATGGCTGTGCCGGGTTAGAGAGGGAGAGTGGAGTAGTCTAGGCAAAGGCCCATGGGAGCTACTGTGACTATTTATGCACAGCAAATCATCTGAGGCCATTTTACTTTTGCTGCCTGAGCCTCTGACCACCAGCTAAGCTCCAATAGCGGGATCCACTATCCAGCCAGGCATAGTTTGAGCCAGCCCAGCAGAGGTGGTGATTGGACCGGCCAAGGGGGAAGTGATCTGCTGTTCCAGTGTTCCACTCCGTCCCTGCCAAGGGTTCATGTGGGCATTATACAAAGATGCAGCAGTATATACTACTGGAAATTTGGTGAGTTTTAACCAGAGATGTGCGGATAAGGTAAGCATGTGAGCCACTGCCTCCCCTATCATACAATATTTACTCCAGAGTTTTTACTATAAAAACTATTAGAATAACCCCCTAGTGCCTAATGGCTAACAACCCCCCCTAGTGCCTAACCCTAACTCCCCTATAATGCCTAACCTAAACTCTGCTTCCCGGCCCTAACCCTAATAACCACCCTGATACTTACCGGCGGGATGTCAACTGTTATTGTCTTGATGTCGGTGTTGTGAGAGGTGTCGGGATTCCGTCATCAGTCACCTGACCACCGGCATCCTGTCCGCCGGGATGCCAAACATATCCTGTCTGGCGAATATTGGAGTATGACAAGAGAGGCTCTGCCTCAACTTCCTCACCTCACTGCACTTCACTGGTAATGACAAGCACAGGTATACTGTAGGTCCATGAAAGCGTGGAACACAGATTGCTGTTTAAAATACAAGAAAAATACAGTAAACATTAGAAGTTCTGAAAATGCTTTGAAAGGGGATCACATAAATCTCCCAGTTAAAGAAAATAAAAAATAAGTCATGTACAGTATATGCCCTTATTTATCAAAGAGTGATACATTTCACTGTGAGTGATAAATTGCATCAGCCAATCAGCTCCTAACTTCCATGTCACAGGCTGGGTTTGAAAAATTACAGGAGCGGATTGGCTGGTGCAATTTTATCACTCACAGTGAAATGTATCACTCATTGACAAATAAGGGCAACAGTGTTCTAACTGTGATTAGCCAATTATTACTAATAAATGTTCTGCTGCCCATTTTCTCATATACAGTATGAAAAATATTTAACATTAGAAAAATACTCAAAAAATACAGACATCCAAGGGATCCCTAGTGTATCCATGCAGCATCCAAGGGATCCCTGTTGACTCCATGCAGCATCCAAGGGATCCCTAGTGTATCCATGCAGCATCCAAGGGATTCCTGGCATCTCCATGCAGCATCCAAGGGATCCCTAGTGTATCCATGCAGCATCCACGAGATCCCTGGCATCTCCATGCAGCATCCAAGGGATCCCTGTTGTCTCCATGCAGCATCCAAGGGATCCCTAGTATCTCCATGCAGCATCCAAGGGATCCCTAGTGTCTCCATGCAGCATCCAAGGGATCCCTGTTGTCTCCATGCAGCATCCAAGGGATCCCTGTTGTCTCCATGCAGCATCCAAGGGATCCCTAGGGTATCCATGCAGCATCCAAGGGATCTCTGTTGTCTCCATGTAGCATCCAAGGGATCCCTAGTGTCTCCATGCAGCATCCAAGGGATCCCAGGTTTCTCCATGCAGCATCCAAGGGATCCCTGTTGTCTCCATGCAGCATCCAAGGGATCCCCAGTGTCTCCATGCAGCATCCAAGGGTTCCCAGGTGTCTCCATGCAGCATCCAAGGGATCCCTGTAGTCTCCATGCAGCATTCAAGGGATCACTAGTGTCTCCATGCAGCATCCAAGGATCCCTGGTGTCTCCATGCAGCATCCAAGGGACTCCTGTTGTCTCCACGCAGCATCCAAGGGATCCCTGGTGTCTCCATGCATTTGGTATGGACATGTTAAAATTTTATACCCAGCAGTTTTGTACACATTTATGACCAGGAACATTTCCATATGTATGAAATCTGGCAGTCAGACTGCCCCAATCCCTCTTTTGTTTCACAGTATACCCTGAGGATTTTGATACTGTAAATATAGGTAAAAATATTAGAAAATATGATATACAGGTTGAGTATCCCTTATCCAAAATGCTTGGGACCAGAGGTATTTTGGATATCGGATTTTTCCGTATTTTGGAATAACTGCATACCATAATGAGATATCATGGTGATAGGACCTAAATCTAAGCACAGAATGCATTTATGTTACATATACACCTTACACACACAGCCTGAAGGTAGTTTTAGCCAATATTTTTATAACTTTGTGCATTAAACAAAGTGTGTGTACATTCACACAATTCATTTATGTTTCACATACACCTTATACACACAGCCTGATGGTCATTTAATACAATATTTTTAATAACTTTGTGTATTAAACAAAGTTTCTGTACACTGAGCCATCAGAAAACAAAGGTTTCACTATCTCACTCTCACTCAAAAAAGTCCGTATTTCGGAATATTTGGATATGGGATACTCAACCTGTATTATTTTTATATTTAATCCATATAAATGATTAAACACCTAATACTGTATATTTTGGAATGGCCAAGTTATCGCTCACACCACAATTCCACTGAGATGCTTTTGCATTAGGAAGACCTTGAAATGTGCTTAAATGAATATCCTCAAATGTCAGTGAACTGAAGTTTCTTCAGGTTAGTGCTGCTAAAATAGTTTTACAAGATCATGGGGTGTACAGTACTTTCCAGACTTTATTTTTCTTTTTACTTTTCTTATACTATTTTAGCTGGATAACAAAAAAAAAGTAAAATCTGTTATGTACAGTATATTACATGACATGAATTTTAGGACTTGCAGAGGTGTAGATGTTTCTTAATAATATCCTCTAGTGTAAAAAATATAAACTAGAAGAAGATTGTAGTTTCTGTATCACAGATATGTATAAAATTGCATAAACACACATATACGCTACCTATCGTACCCACTGCATATAGTTTACATATATACCATAAATAGAAACACACATACAGTATACTGTATACTGAATAT
The DNA here is from genome assembly GCF_028390025.1 of Pseudophryne corroboree. Classification (NCBI taxonomy): domain Eukaryota; kingdom Metazoa; phylum Chordata; class Amphibia; order Anura; family Myobatrachidae; genus Pseudophryne; species Pseudophryne corroboree. The sequence continues at coordinate 495,122,705 of NC_086448.1, read as the reverse complement.
ATACTTATCACATGCTTCCTGATTTAAAGCACACCTGCTCACATGCTTTTAAAGGTGAGAAAGCCACCAAGCATTTCAGCCATAAAACACCTAGGAAAGCAGCTAATACAAATTACATACGTTCCAATTGTCCCGATTTTCACAGGATAGTCCCTTTTTGGGGATTGTCCCACTGTCCATCCCGCTGGCCGCAGTGTCCCTTGGTGGTGTGGGGAGTGCTGGTGGTGGGGCAGTTGGGAGGCTCCTGGCGCACATTAAGCTGCAGCTCTGCAGTGAGGAATGGATGCTGTACACAGCATCTATTCACTGGAGGCAGAGAGGCTGGGGGCACGGCTAGCAGCTCACAGAGCGCTGGGCATGCCCCTATTGTGATGAAAACAGGGGAGCATGGCTCGCGATCACAGGCATTCCTGCAAAGCCACACCCCCTTTTCCTGAGATCACACCTCCTTTTTCCAGGCACTTGGCACGCAGAAGTGTCTATATTTGCCCGTGGACGATGTTGGTTGGTATGAAGTTAGATTAAATTAGCTAACACTGTGATGCATGAGAAGATGTGATCACAAACAGATAGATTAAAAAGTCAATAAAATAAACAAAAGGCATTGAACCATTGCTCTGGACACTCTTATATCTGGGGTACATGTGGCAAGTGACTACATCATTTAAATAAAAATCACAGAGGCTCTGCACTCATCATAATAAAGCAATGGGGATTTAGTTCATATTTTGATCAAAACATTTAAGCCTGCAGACTTTGTCAAGGGACCACAGTTTTTTTCTGCAAGTTCTATACTATCACTTAGAATTATAAAAATATATAATTAATGTATATGTAATGGGAAAAAGTATATCATATTCCAGAGATTTGTATATTTGACAACTTTTAAGCCCCCATAGAAACCTAGGGTGGTTGCTTTCACAATTGAAAAAGGAGGGACCGTAGCAGATATCCATTTTATACTTCCTGGGAATGCTTAATCAACAGCTGTTTTTGGAACCAAGGGGGTAATTTAGATTACATTGCTGCAGCAGCAGCGATCGCAGCCTGAATTACTTTGTGGACTGCACACGTGCAGCGGCCGCACTGCGTGTGCGCACCCCGGGAGCCCAGTGATATGCTATCAGTATCTCACTGTCTGCAATCGCCTCTGCCTGATTGACAGGCAGAGGCGGTCATGGTGCGGGAAGGGGCGTGCCAACAGCGTTAGAACGCCATTGGCGGGGTGCCGTCTGGACAAAGGAGGTGTGTCCGGACCATTGGGGGGACGTCACACGCAGCCAATGTGACCCGGAATACGGCTGGTAGCTCCCTGACAGCATGCAGGAGTTGCGCAGGTAAGGTGCTACTCGCCAGGTACTAAAGCATCACCGACATGCAATGCTTTTGTACCTGTGTGGGTGGGCAGGGCCTGACATACGGGGTGGACTACCGTGTGCTGGGCGTCCCCCCGCATATCAGAGTAAATTTAGCACGTCTACGATCAACTCTGAATTACGCCCCCCCGTTAGGAAACATGCCTGAATTGTTGCTGGCCAATTGTTGCGTGCATTAGGACACCACTGCACACACGTCAACTTAGTGGGTTCTAGGAGATAAAGTGTCTTATTCAGCATGGATCACATCAGCGTTACAATTGCATACTGAACTATTTATGTTCAATACGCACGCGCAGTAGCTGTACTGCGCATGCTCACAAAGTGAGATGCGATAGCATCCCACTCATTTGTACGCCTCTGCCTGATTGACAGTCAGAGGGGTTCACGGGGCGGCACGGGGCGGCGATGAGGCGTTGCAGGGGCATCGACTCAGCGTTGCTGCAGCGTGCCATCGGAAAAGGGGGTAGGTTCTGGCAGGCCATGTGATGTCACATGTGACCTGAAAAATGGCCACTCTGGATGCGATCACAATTGAATTGCGATCGCTGCCGGGCATTTGCATGCTGGGCGGCCTTGCCCAGTGCTGGGCGGCCCCCGGCATGCGATCGCAAAGCAGTCAAAGTTTTGCTAAAATAGCAAAACTGCAACTGAAGCTGAAAAAGGTCACAAGTGTGGTTTATATAAACAAGATTCAGCAATCCAGCCCCCTTTATGCTCTTATCACAAGATAAGTATTTTATATACTGCATTCACCAATTGTGCTAATGTAACCTTCAAATACTGCATGATTAAATTACTACTGCCTGATTAGTATCACTATAATAACTACTGCACTTCCTGATTTATAAAATTATAATAACAACTGCATGCTTTGTGTAACCTTAGTAAATACTGTCTGATTTACAGTATATAATTATAATAACTACTGCACTTCCTGATTTATAAAATTCTAATAACAACTGCATGTTTTGTGTAACCTTAGTAAATACTGTCTGATTTACAGTATACAATTATAATAACTACTGCACTTCCTGATTTATAAAATTCTAATAACAACTGCATGTTTTGTGTAACCTTAGTAAATACTGTCTGATTTACAGTATATAATTATAATAACTGCCGCCTGATTACTTTAAACTAGTTGCACTGGGCCATTTTTTCGGGTTTTGTGTTTTGGTTTTGGATCTGGATCTCCTTCGTGTTTTGGATCTGGATTGGTTTTGCCAAAACCACCCTTGCGGGTTTTGGTTTTGGATCTGGATTTTTTTTTTAAAATCATCAAAACAGCTAAAATTACAGAATTTGGTAGGTCTTTTTGTTCCTACAGTATTATTGGTATTAGGAGCATATAGCACTGCGACTGCAGCCAGTCTGTCATTCAATTTGCCAATCAAAACTAAGTACCAACCTTCCTGATCTTCAATTTATATTTTTAACGTAAAGATGCAGGAATGAGGAATCAGTATAGCTACTCCTGCTTTTTTACTAGGTCCATTACAAGTGTAACAATGAGGACATTTGTTATTAAAGAATGCGGGGGGTGGGGGGGGTGTATACATATAAAATGAGCTTCCTGGAGTGCAACAATATGGGCTTTGCATTTGGCAAAATGATTTAGCGCAAGTCTCCTTTTATTGGGGGAATTTAATCCTTTGATATTGAGGGACAGGACATTAACCATTAGGGAGCGTGGGTTGCACAGGTAGGAGGTTCATGAGACAAATATCCGACTCATTGAAACAAACGTGTGTACCATAATTAGAAGAATGAAGAAAAACATAGAAAAAACAATATGTAGTAATGAAAACAGGAGGCAAAAAAAGAAAATAAACCAAACAAAGCACCTATGGTGACGCATAGGGGACTAGGCAGAGGCAAAATAACTTCTAACAGCCTCCGTCGCTCCCAGTTGCATTCGTGCCAACACATTGTGGATCGCCATTAACTAAACAAGACTGCAAAACTGTATATTATATAAGCATTAGTAACTGACACAAACTTAAAAAGGGTCCAGTATAATAAACCTACAAAGAGATCAAAAATAGCAAGGCCCAACATAAAATATCAAACAAGGACTTAGTACATACTAGATCATGCATGTTACCCGGATGCCTTACCTCAAGTGAAATGGGGACTAACACCGATATATACAACATTCTAAAACAGGGATGGGGTACCTTCGGCCCTCCAGCTGATGTTGAACTACACATACCAGCATGCCCTGCAACAGTTTTACCATGGCCAAATAGCAAAACTGTAGCAATGCATGCTTGTATGTGTAGTTCCACAACAGCTGGAGGGCCAAGGTTCCATATCCCTGTTCTAAAAGAACACATGTAGATACCCCAAAAAGTCAATTTGTCAATCCTAGGAAATAAAATAACCACTAGGATACTGACAAATACTGTATCAATTTATCAATCATTATTATACTTATCTACACTAGATAAGCGACATCCAGGCGGCCAGTAGTTTAGTTCCTTCAGCCAGGGATGAGGCAACATACGAAGCACCACTTCTGCGGATGATCAATTTTGCCGGAAAGCCCCACTGATATGGAATGTCCGCCAACATGTGGGCTTTGGTTACTGGATAAAAGGGCCAGCGTGCTGCCAGCGTAGCAGAATATAAATCCCCAAATACTTGCTGGTCATCCAACACTGAAGACGTATTGTCCGACTGTCTCACGGCTCGGAGAACCTCCTCTTTAACATGGTAGTAGTGGAATCACAATAAAGTGTCTCTGGGGGCATCCTTTGTCGCATTCCTTGCTTTTGGAAGATGGTGAATCTCCATCATCTGGGTGGTAGGCAGCAGTTTCATAAATGGATCCGTGACAAAACTTTTAAGGTCAGCATTGGGGATTGATTCTAGGTACCTTCACCTGTCCTCCAAGTGCCGTAACTTCCACTTGGAGATCCTCATGTAAAGTAATAAGGTGATTAAGGGACTTGACGACCTCCTCCAGTTTGTTTTCCAAATGATCTGTTCTATGACCCAATGTGTAAACGGATTGTTGGCACGTGTGTAATACCGTCGTGAAGTCTTGTGAAATATCCGTTTTAAATAGTGCAAGAAGTTGCTTCATAGCGCCAACGATTAAAAGTGCGTCATCGCCCATATTATCAGGGACTGGATCCAATGAGGTAGGTACGGCAGACATCCGTCTAGTGCCTTTTTCCATCGCTGGAGCAGTAGAGCAACTCTGCACAGGGGATGGCTGTTTAAAAAAATTCACAGGATGAGCCCCAGTTGAGTTCTTTGGACACTTGGGCATCATGACGTGATGAGGGATTGAGTGTAGTCAGGGAAGTGAGAGAATCGAGTAAACAATAATAACAGGATGCTAGGCACCAGGTATTGCAGCATATAATATCAGCTAATCATGTTGTCATGGAGCAATAGAGGCATAAGAACATCATCAGGGAACAGACATATTCCCCATTAGTATAGCTGACATAGGAAACTGGACGTCAGCAAGTAGGCTGATATAGAAATATATAGGTAAAGAAATCCTGTTGATGCAGGGCATGCAGGCAATGTGTCACTTCCAAGGCAGAGGATGAAGTCCCCAACACGGAGCGGCCATTATGGGAACCCTACTGCACTACTGCCAGTGAAAACTATTGAGCCTTGTAGCATACACAGCCCTGGTCCTAAAATGGCCACCACCCCCACCACCTAATAGACCAGGGACAGTGAAAAGCAAACTATGACCGCCCTTATGTCTAAGCAGAGGATTTATATATGTGCCTAGAGAGATAGCGTAAGAATGGGCTGCAGCAACGTGGTCCCCTCCAGCCCTTCCTCCAACACTGGCAGAGAGGTTACTGACAGATACTGCTGCCTTCCAGGAGCTCTCAGTAGCTTAGACTGCCTGCACTCACCGCAGCTATCTCGTACCTCCAGCAGCAGAGTGGTGTGTATCAGACTCCTCCACCTCTCCCAACAGTCCAGCGAGACTCCATGTACAGCAAAGCCCTCAGTGGAGACACAGGGAGAGCAGGAACAGTATGCTGCAGGCTGTCTGGCCGCTCTCCAGGCTGCAAGTCCAGCACTTCTGGAACGTCACAGCACCGGGATACAGCTCCAAGTCAAGGCTGTGGCAGCAGGGCACGGAGAAGACCGCAACCCGCAAAGAGACAGGAGGTCACTTCTGGCTCTGCGGACTCCACTGCACATGATCGGTGAACAACCGGAGAGCTCTGATGCTGGTCGAACGGGGCTCAGCCCCAGGCAAAGGGCCCTTTTTGACGTCCACACCAGAGCTCACTAAAAATGCAGCCTCTATCAATGGCTGCCAAGCCATGCCCCCTACAGTATTATTAACCTCAATAACATTAATTTTCACTCATTTACAGTCTATTCTGAACACCTCACAGCTCACAATATTGTTTTTAGGCCAAAAGGTTGCACTGTGGTAGCTTGATAACTAATCTAAGTGACAGTAGTGGGCGGCACAAACACGTAGCACATCTAGAAGTAGCACTGAAGTGGCAGACAGGATTGAAGTTTTACAAACTATGCCCAAAAATGCTCCAAAGAGCACAAAATGCAAAGAAAAGAGTTGAAAGATGGAATTGTCCTTGGGCGCTCCCACCCATCCTTGTGGGTATAAACAGGACATGCACACTTTAACAAATCAATCATTTCAGCGACAGGGAGGGCCACACCTGCTTCTGAAAAAGAAGCAATTGATCTCTCCCTGCACAAACTGGCTCTTCAGAAGAAAGATGTCATCATCACCCTCCAATTCCTCACCCCCATCAGTGTGTAGATCCTCGTCTTCACAGACTATTAATTCTTCCCCGCTGGAATCCACCCTCACAGGTCCCTCTGTTCTTTGTGGAGGTAATTGCTGGTAAGGGTTTCCCTCATGGAATTTGTAATTCATTTTGATGAACATCATCTTATCCACATTTTGGGTAAGTAACCTCCTACGTCGATCGCTGACAAGGTTCCCGGGTGTGCTAAAAACTCTTTCTGAGTACACACTGGAGGGTGGGTAACTTAAGTAAAACAAAGCCAGTTTGGGCAAGGGCCTCCAAATTGCCTTTTTCTCCTGCCAGTATTAAAATGGTCAGTCTGACATGCCTATTTGGATGCTTTTACTGAAATAGTCGTCAACCATTCTTTCAATGGTGACAGCATCATATGCAGTACCAGTAGACATGTCAGTAATTGTAGGTAGCTCCTTCAGTCCAGACCAGATGTCAAAACTTGTTCCTGACTGATCTTCATTACCGCCAGTGGGTCTCTTAGGAAAATTGAGTTTTTTCCTTGCAGCCGCAGTTGCCAGTGAAAATGAAGGAGGAGATGATGCCGTGTCAACTTCTGCTTGAGCTGACAACTTTCTCACCAGTAGGTCTTTGCACCACTGCAGATTTGTGTCTGCCAGAAACAAAGATACAGCATAGGCTTTAAACCTAGCGATTGTCGCTGAAAACGGAATGATGACTACACTCGGATTGGTTGCTGCTGTAACCCATGAAAAAATTACCAATCAACTGTAGAGTTTCAGTGCATTGGGTGGGTTTAAGATCTCTCTATAGTAAGCACTGGATATTATAAGTTGTCTGAGTTTGACATCAATAGCCCTACAGTGTATAAGTTTGTCCTTTAGACAGTGAGGGTTTAGAAGGAGCTAGGTGGAGGTAGGGGATAGGAAAGAGAGTAGTTCTGTTGGTGGTTTTGTTGGTTAGAGTTTGGGGATTTGACAATATGATTACTGATTGATTTTTCTTTGTGCATTTGTCTGTGTTTTTTATATTCTATTGTATATTACATTTTTTTTGTCTTTGTGATTTCTATCAGTTTGATTGTCCTGTGTTTTTTCTGTGTGACTTCTGTGTGCTTGTGTCTGTACTGTTTTTTTCTCTGAGTGGTAGGAGGGTGGGAGTTGAGTTTAGTGAGGAGGGGAAGGCAGATGTTCCACCTGGGTTAGTGGAGGAGGGTGGAGAGGAGGAGGCAGCAGCATGTGCCCCTGGCAAGACCAAAACTGGCCCAATATGTTAATTTATGAAGAGAATTGTGCACTGGTACATGCAAGCACTTCTCTGATGTGAATGGATGGCATAAGGAAAAGCTGGTGGAGGAGCAGATAGGGAATGGGAAGAGAGAGAGTGGGTAGGGGCAGATAGGAACTGGGGAGAGAGAGGGGGAGATGTTGGGGTAGATAGGGACTGGAGAGAGAGTGGAGTGGTAGGGGCAGATAGGAACTGGGGAGAGAGAGAGGGGGAGATGTTGGGGTAGATAGGGGCTGGGGAGAGAGTGGAGTGGTAGGGGCAGATGGGGACAGTGGAGAGAGATATGAAGGTTTTTTTCCAATAAATTAACCTCTGTGGTGCTGTCACCGGTCACTGGAGGGTGCCCGATGGAGCTCCTTTTGGAACACAGACACACACACATCCTATGTACTACCCACCATATACTGCCCCTATATAACTGCATCCCCATCCTCTTCCAAATTATGCACCCTTCATCTTATACTGCCCCTATATACACACACACCCACATACCCCTCCATAGAGTGCCCCCTGTAGTGCCCCCTATATACAGGGCACTCCCCTCCTCCATATACTGCTCCTGCCATATAATTTATACTCTGCACCTCCCCCTCCATATGAGTATACTGCAACCCCAGGATACATGCCATCCCGGGACTAGGCAAAAAGTAGCCACTAACCAGGAATCAGATGCAGGAACCACTAGACGGTCCCACAGTGTTCAGAAAGGAGGCACTGGGATCACGTGTGGCTACTTACTGGTGGATGGAGAAGGTGATCAGTCCAGCAGGAAGGGGTGAGACCCTGTGTGCGGTGAGCAATGCAGTGACCGGGAAGAGGAGGGGTCAGTGCTGGGGCTGCAGATGAGTAGGAGGAGTATAACTGGCACATACACTCACAGTCACACACACACATGATAGAGCCCTGGCTCCTAGCAGCAGTTCTTCCAGAAACCTTGGCAGCTCCTGTGTGAGAAGTGACCGCCCTATTATCTGGCCCTGGTGTCTGTCATTTGGATGGGCTTTTAACTAGTTGTGATAAAAGAAAACAAAGTAGCCAGTTGTGAAAAACATCTCAAATGTGGCAAAGGCTTTAACTTACACATACTGTAAATATAACGAGAAATGTCTTTAAGGAAGAGAAAGAAAGGGGGGGTGGGGGGGGTGGGCAAGGGGATAGATACAAAAGATGGTTGTGAGGGAAGGTAAGGGGAGGGAAGGAGGGAACAGCTTTCTCTTCAATAACCCTGTTACCAGTGTACTGTACATGTGACATCGATGGGAATCGAGGAAAGCCAAGGAAGTGCATTCCTGGAGTGCAAGGATCCTCCAATAGTATGATAATTAAGAGCTGTCTAAGATGCATTTATACTAGTGATATGCACCGGAAATTTTTCGGGTTTTGTGTTTTGGTTTTGGATTCGGTTCCGCGGCCGTGTTTTGGATTCGGACGCATTTTGGCAAAACCTCCCTGAAATTTTTTTGTCGGATTCGGGTGTTTTTTTTACAAAACCCCCTCAAAAATAGTTTAAATCATATAATTTGGGGTCATTTTGATCCCATACTATTATTATTATTAACCTCAATAACCATAATTTCCACTCATTTCCAGTCTATTCTGAACACCTCACACCTCACAATATTATTTTTAGTCCCAAAATTTGCACCGAGGTCACTGGATGACTAAGCTAAGCGACCCAAGTGGCCGGCACAAACACCTGGCCCATCTAGGAGTGGCACTGCAGTGTCAGACAGGATGGCAGATTTAAAAAATAGTCCCCAAACAGCACATGATGCAAAGAAAAAAAGAGGTGCAATGAGGTAGCTGTGTGACTAAGCTAAGCGACCCATGTGGCCGACACAAACACCTGGCCCATCTAGGAGTGGCACTGCAGTGTCAGACAGGATGGCAGATTTAAAAAATAGTCCCCAAACAGCACATGATGCAAAGAAAATAAGATGTGCACCAAGGTCGCTGAATGGCTAAGTTGAGCGACCCAAGTGGCCGACACAAACACCTGGCCCATCTAGGAGTGGCACTGCAGTTTTCTAGCGAGAGGATGAGTGCTTCCATCCTCATGTGAATCTGAACCACTAGCCATGAACATAGGCCAGGGTCTCAGCCGTTCCTTGCCACTCCGTGTCGTAAATGGCATATTGGCAAGTTTACGCTTCTCATCAGACACTTTTAATTTAGATTTTTGGGTCATTTTACTGAACTTTTGTTTTTTGGATTTTACATCCTCTCTACTATGACATTGGGCATCGGCCTTGGCAGACGACGTTGATGGCATTTCATCGTCTTGGCCATGACTAGTGGCAGCAGCTTCAGCACGAGGTGGAAGTGGATCTTGATCTTTCCCTATTTTACCATCCACATTTTCGTTCTCCATTTTTTTATGTGTGGAATTATATGCCAGTAATATATCAATAGCAATGGCCTACTGTACCGTACTGCTATATATATATACTGGTGGTCAGCAAAATTCTGCACTGTCCTCCTACTATATACTGCGCACAACTAAAATGCAGCACAGGTATGGATGGATAGTATACTTGACGACACAGAGGTAGAGCAGTGGACTACTGTACCGTACTGCTATATATATACTGGTGGTCAGCAAATTTCTGCACTGTCCTCCTACTCTATACTGCGCACAACTAAAATGCAGCACAGGTATGGATGGATACTAGTATACTTGACGACACAGAGGTAGAGCAATGGACTACTGTACCGTACTGCTATATATATACTGGTGGTCAGCAAAATTCTGCACTGTCCTCCTACTATATACTGCGCACAACTAAAATGCAGCACAGGTATGGATGGATAGTATACTTGACGACACAGAGGTAGAGCAGTGGACTACTGTACCATACTGCTATATATATACTGGTGGTCAGCAAAATTCTGCACTGTCCTCCTGCTTTATACTGCGCACAACTAAAATGCAGCACAGGTATGGGTGGATAGTATACTTGACGACACAGAGGTAGAGCAATGGACTACTGTACCGTACTGCTATATATATACTGGTGGTCAGCAAAATTCTGCACTGTCCTCCTGCTATATACTGTGCACAACTAAAATGCAGCACAGGTATGGATGGATAGTATACTTGACGACACAGAGGTAGAGCAGTGGACTACTGTACCGTACTGCTATATATATACTGGTGGTCAGCAAAATTCTGCACTGTCCTCCTGCTATATACTGCGCTCAACTAAAATGCAGCACAGGTATGGATGGATAGTATACTTGACGACACAGAGGTAGAGCAGTGGACTACTGTACCGTACTGCTATATATATACTGGTGGTCAGCAAAATTCTGCACTGTCCTCCTGCTTTATACTGCGCACAACTAAAATGCAGCACAGGTATGGGTGGATAGTATACTTGACGACACAGAGGTAGAGCAATGGACTACTGTACCGTACTGCTATATATATACTGGTGGTCAGCAAAATTCTGCACTGTCCTCCTACTATATACTGCGCACAACTAAAATGCAGCACAGGTATGGATGGATAGTTTACTTGATGACACAGAGGTAGAGCAATGGACTACTGTACCGTACTGCTATATACAGTATATACTGGTGGTCAGCAAAATTCTGCACTGTCCTCCTACTATATACTTTGGAAAATGGGGAGAAAAAAGAAGGCTCTTGTGTGGGCGCACTCTTGTAGAAGAAGTAAATTTGATATGATAATTGAGATGAAATATTTAAAACATTACTTTTATTAGCTTTTTACGATATAAAGTTCTTCCCTGAGATCTATCCTTCTAAATGCAAGATAGAAGGCATCTTGATAAATAAAATGTTCTGGTCTCTTATCGGTAAAGAGTGTGTGGTAGGGTTGTAGACATTAATTGGTCGTACACCCGTTCCCCTTGACCAGTACAGACTTGCTGTATTAATGGAACCACGGGGTGGTCAAGACACGAAAATATATCAGGCTATACTCTTTGGCTTATAGGAGATTAGGGTAATGATCAAAAGTCACTCCTCTAAATGCAATACAGAAAATTGGCATGCACCTATCTGGATTCGAGACAATGAAAAATGGAGAAAAATTAAATGAGCATCACGGCAGTGCCAGTGACCATAGGTCTTAGAGATTACTGGATAGAAAATAGCATAGCATAGCAGTTCCCCCCATAGCAGTTCCCCTAATTTGTAAGAAAAATTGGTCTTGAAAAACAAAATAATTTTTGGAGAGAACAAAAGTGAGTAACTGTAAAAGAAAATCAGAGAAGTCATTAGAACCAATTTGGTCCAAAAAGAATTTGGCTGCAGACAAACCTTGATGATGGTTGATACTAGAGTAAAGTGCCTCAACATCTAGGGTCACTAGAAGGAAGTCATCCTCAAAATGGATGTCGTGAATCTTTCGCAGTAGGTCGGCAGTATCTTGTAAATAAGATGGTAAGTCAAGAACGAAATCACGTAGGTGTAAATCTAGAAATCGACTCGGCTGTTCCAGAAGTCCTCCATTACCCGACATTATCGGTCTACCTGGTGGCACCTGGATGTCTTTATGAATCTTCGGTAGAAGATAAAAAGTCGGAGTTCTTGGATTTTGGACAGTCAGATATGCTGCTTCTTGTTTTGTAATGGTTCCCTGTGTGGCAGCCTCTTGTATCAAAGAGGTATAGGCTTTTTGGAACCTTTTAGTGGGGTCGTTGAGAAGTTTTTGATAGCAAAGGGGGTTGAACAATTGTCTATGTGCTTCCGTGATATACATCTCTAACGGCCATAAAACAATGTTGCCACCCTTGTCCGAAGGTTTGATAATTACGTCTCGCCATGTTTCCATCTCACGTAATGCTTTCCTTTCTTGGAAGTTGAGATTTCTAGATGGATATTGATGGGTAGTTTTAATTCGGACGTAAATATCGTCAAATTCTTTCGACACCCTGTTAAGAAACACCCTAATTTCCGGGCTGGTATTGTCGGGTGGGAAAAATGAAGACTTGGGTTTACATTTGGGTCGGCAAGGAATGCTATCTAGTGTGTTTGATTCCACTAATAGGTCCTCCAGGGCTTGGACTGTTTGAAGTTCGTCAGGGGATAAATCTGTGATACTATCACTGTCATGTATTGTACGGTGTTTTGCAAAGAACTTTTTTAGAAGGAGTTTTCTGCCAAATAATCTAAGATCTTTCTCCCAGGAAAATCTGTTGAATGATCTAGAGGGTGAGAAAGAAAGGCCTTTGGCCAAAACATCCATGTGTGCAGGTGAGAGGGATCTACCAGATAGGTTTATGACCTGTAAGGAGGATGAAGACGGGTGAGTTATCGTAAGGTCTTCCTCTGTCGGGCCGGATACCTGGCGGTCTTCGATGTGTCCCAATCGGGGTTGCGTCTGTCGCCTCTTCTTTCCCCCCCGCCGGGTTTTCCTTGATTTTTGTCCCGGCCTCTTTGTTTCGAACCCTGGCCTAAAAAACGTGGGGAAAATTCTCCTTCTCCTTGATTGAATCTGGCGTTGTCTGAAGTTTCACTGGATGAATCTCCACTATTAGAGGATTCGAATTCTGAGAAAGTCGAGTCGTCCCTCTGTCTTCGATTCCTGCTCTGGGGTATGGAATTCCACCTGAAGATGTCCCCACGTGAGAAATCTCGTTTGTCCCTGATAAATTTGTTCCGCTTACGATCTACTATTGTTTGTTCATATAGTTTTAGTTCTTTTTGGTGTTTCTCAAAAGCTGTCTGAAAAGACAAATCTTTTTCCCAAATTTCTAAGTTATGACCCAATTCCTCTATTTCTTTTTCCACTTGATCTATGAGTAGTGTGTCATGTTTGACCAGAAGATGTAATAACTCGTGGGAGCACTTCAAGAGTGCTGCCTCCCACTCTGTCTTCAAATTCTCCGTAGCCAGTGGAAAAGAGGGGAATATTTTGGGTCTCAACCCCCGGGGCACGATCTTGTGTTTGATGTAGTTCTGTAATGTGGTAACGTCCCACGATAGGCGAGTCCTTTTCTGCAAACTTTTTTGTAATCTCGAAAAAGTAGTCTTCCAGTCAGAGTCAGTGGGGGATTCTTCAAAGTTTTCTGAGAAGAAATCCCCAAAAGTCTCCGGGTTTTGTCGTTTTGTTAGCTCCGCTTTAAGTGAAAAAGTGGTCATAATAAAGACTGTTACAAAAGATTGAGTGGAAATGTTACTGCTAAAATGGACAGATCCGGGAAGGAAGACGTTATCATATAGTGAGATAGTAATGAAAGACCGTGCCAAGGATCAGAGACTGTTTTTGCAACAGTAGAAAATACTGTATAGAAACCTAGGGCGATCCGGCACCGGATTGACTGAGTAAGAATAATGCTAAAATTAGGAAAAAGAAACCAAATTTGGACAGTATATTTTTTACCCTTAATAAATAAGGGAGAGAAGGGGCAAAAATAGCCCTTTCAATATTGTGTATACAAATATATACGTATAAATGTTAATTCTGTCCTCGTTGGTGGTGCACCCAGAGCCAGAAAGTATGCAAACTTTGGAAAATGGGGAGAAAAAAGAAGGCTCTTGTGTGGGCGCACTCTTGTAGAAGAAGTAAATTTGATATGATAATTGAGATGAAATATTTAAAACATAACTTTTATTAGCTTTTTACGATATAAAGTTCTTCCCTGAGATCTATCCTTCTAAATGCAAGATAGAAGGCATCTTGATAAATAAAATGTTCTGGTCTCTTATCGGTAAAGAGTGTGTGGTAGGGTTGTAGACATTAATTGGTCGTACACCCGTTCCCCTTGACCAGTACAGACTTGCTGTATTAATGGAACCACGGGGTGGTCAAGACACGAAAATATATCAGGCTATACTCTTTGGCTTATAGGAGATTAGGGTAATGATCAAAAGTCACTCCTCTAAATGCAATACAGAAAATTGGCATGCACCTATCTGGATTCGAGACAATGAAAAATGGAGAAAAATTAAATGAGCATCACGGCAGTGCCAGTGACCATAGGTCTTAGAGATTACTGGATAGAAAAAAGTGGTGATACTGCTGTTGGTGTTGCTATCACATAAGTGAGGAAAATCCTAATCTACAACACCAGGTATTCACAGGTGGTCTCCCTTCCTGATACTGACCTGGCCCAACGCTGTTTAGCTTCCAAGATCAGACGAGATCGGGCGCTGGCAACGTGGTATGGTAGTAGAGAGTTTTATGTGAACACCAATGAGAGTGCACCTATTTAGGAATGTTGAAATTTAGGACCGACAGAAAAGTTATTGAAGAAGAATCGTGGAAATGTGTGGATCTGCTTTTCACGTTAGATCCGATTCCAAAATTCCCACTCACGTGGTGCAATGTACCGGAAATCGTGAATGAGAGTCCACGAAAATTGGTGATCTAAAGAAGATGAAGTTGTCAAAAATGGCACTGTTAATTACAGTCAAAGAAATCCCTGACTGCTTGTATATTATGGTTTGTCCAAACAGACAGTAATTGACAAGGAATACTGAATAAACAAGGTGAATACGAAGTCACGCTATTAACACAATTATTTGAATCTCAAGAGGAGGTTTGGAGTCTGTCAAATTATGTGCTAACATGTCAAATTCACCCAAAACTGCACACATATATATCTGTTATCCATATGCATTAACTGATAAGTCATAGGATATTAGCCTTCAGACAGGATGTTAAATGCTTAACACATGATAGGTATATGCTATTTATATTCATACATCTATTTGCTGAGGAGGCAGAAAATAGGAAGAGATAAGAGCAAACACACTCTGAAAAATAACAGGTATATGTTAATCATATGCATTAACTGGTGAAACCTGGGATATTTGCTGCTAGATTTCAAACACAGGGCTAGATGCTAAATATATAATAATTGAGACCCCTGATCGGTTACCACTGTAATACACATTAAATGTGAGATAATCTAAAGCAGTTCTGCTGAGGTTTGCAGTGGAGGTTGCTATCCGTGGCATACAGCCACAGGATAGTGGGGCTTACGGTTTCACCAGGGAGATAAGAAAGCCAAAAAGAGCAAGAAGATAGATGTGGCTGATGCCAAGATGAGGTTGTGTCGACGAGACCCCCTTTCTGGATGCGGAAGACGCGTTTCGCCCTAAGGCTTGTTCACTTCCGGGTTCCGTATAGTCCGGTGTGGGGAGCGGTCTTTTATGTCCGCCAAAGGTAGAGCTGTCCAATCCGGAGGTGTCGTGTGACAGATGTAATCTGCCCGTGTGGGCGGTTGCTAGGAGACCGCAATAGTAACGACTGATCCTGAAGGTAATCACACATCGCGAGATCGCCCGTGTGAGCGGTTGCTAGGAGACCGCAATAGTGACGACAGATCCGGAAGGCTGAAGGTAATCAAACGTCGTGAGATCGCGGACGCCATATTGGATGTGGGAATAATAACAGTTGTAGTTACTGTTTGTGTGGGCGGTTGCTAAGAGACTGCAGTGGCGGAGCTGTAACAACAACATGCCCGGAGGACTGAGAGCAAAATAAAGTCGTGAAATCCCCATTATGGATTTGGGAATAATGTGACATAAGTTGATGGCAAGTGCCTAAATTAATGAAGTTAAAATGCTTAGCTGTAAAAGTAAAAAAGTTGCAATTTGATGGTAATGAGAAACGACATGATTAAAGAAAAGTATATATGAAACTTGCATGGGGGATAAAATAGACGTGCCTGAGACGAGCAATAGTGAGTGGATGGTGAATGTAGGAGTTGGAGGATCACGAGATAGTGAATGCCATATTAGAGGTGGGATTGGTGTGATTTGGGAAAATACATTATTGCTGTATTAGAACATTGGAAAAAGTGTACAGTGAACAAGAAAACAACACAACATTACAGCGTTGGGCCAGGTCAGTATCAGGAAGGGAGACCACCTGTGAATACCTGGTGTTGTAGATTAGGATTTTCCTCACTTATGTGATAGCAACACCAACAGCAGTATCACCACTTTTTTCTATCCAGTAATCTCTAAGACCTATGGTCACTGGCACTGCCGTGATGCTCATTTAATTTTTCTCCATTTTTCATTGTCTCGAATCCAGATAGGTGCATGCCAATTTTCTGTATTGCATTTAGAGGAGTGACTTTTGATCATTACCCTAATCTCCTATAAGCCAAAGAGTATAGCCTGATATATTTTCGTGTCTTGACCACCCCGTGGTTCCATTAATACAGCAAGTCTGTACTGGTCAAGGGGAACGGGTGTACGACCAATTAATGTCTACAACCCTACCACACACTCTTTACCGATAAGAGACCAGAACATTTTATTTATCAAGATGCCTTCTATCTTGCATTTAGAAGGATAGATCTCAGGGAAGAACTTTATATCGTAAAAAGCTAATAAAAGTTATGTTTTAAATATTTCATCTCAATTATCATATCAAATTTACTTCTTCTACAAGAGTGCGCCCACACAAGAGCCTTCTTTTTTCTCCCCATTTTCCAAAGTTTGCATACTTTCTGGCTCTGGGTGCACCACCAACGAGGACAGAATTAACATTTATACGTATATATTTGTATACACAATATTGAAAGGGCTATTTTTGCCCCTTCTCTCCCTTATTTATTAAGGGTAAAAAATATACTGTCCAAATTTGGTTTCTTTTTCCTAATTTTAGCATTATTCTTACTCAGTCAATCCGGTGCCGGATCGCCCTAGGTTTCTATACTCCTACTATATACTACAATGCAGCACAGATATGGATAGTATATTTGACGACACAGAGGTAGAGCAATGGACTACTGTACCGTACTGCTATATACAGTATATACTGGTGGTCAGCAAAATTCTGCACTGTCCTCCTACTATATACTACAATGCAGCACAGATATGGATAGTATATTTGATGACACAGAGGTAGAGCAATGGACTACTGTACCGTACTGCTATATATATTCTGGTGGTCAGCAAAATTCTGCACTGTCCTCCTACTATATACTAAAATGCAGCACAGGTATGGATGGATAGTATACTTGACGACACAGAGGTAGAGCAGTGGACTACTGTACCGTACTGCTATATATATACTGGTGGTCAGCAAATTTCTGCACTGTCCTCCTACTCTATACTGCGCACAACTAAAATGCAGCACAGGTATGGATGGATACTAGTATACTTGACGACACAGAGGTAGAGCAATGGACTACTGTACCGTACTGCTATATATATACTGGTGGTCAGCAAAATTCTGCACTGTCCTCCTACTATATACTGCGCACAACTAAAATGCAGCACAGGTATGGATGGATAGTATACTTGACGACACAGAGGTAGAGCAGTGGACTACTGTACCATACTGCTATATATATACTGGTGGTCAGCAAAATTCTGCACTGTCCTCCTGCAATATACTGTGCACAACTAAAATGCAGCACAGGTATGGATGGATAGTATACTTGACGACACAGAGGTAGAGCAGTGGACTACTGTACCGTACTGCTATATATATACTGGTGGTCAGCAAAATTCTGCACTGTCCTCCTGCTATATACTGCGCTCAACTAAAATGCAGCACAGGTATGGATGGATAGTATACTTGACGACACAGAGGTAGAGCAGTGGACTACTGTACCATACTGCTATATATATACTGGTGGTCAGCAAAATCCTGCACTGTCCTCCTGCTTTATACTGCGCACAACTAAAATGCAGCACAGGTATGGGTGGATAGTATACTTGACGACACAGAGGTAGAGCAATGGACTACTGTACCGTACTGCTATATATATACTGGTGGTCAGCAAAATTCTGCACTGTCCTCCTACTATATACTGTGCACAACTAAAATGCAGCACAGGTATGGATGGATAGTATACTTGACGACACAGAGGTAGAGCAGTGGACTACTGTACCGTACTGCTATATATATACTGGTGGTCAGCAAAATTCTGCACTGTCCTCCTACTATATACTGCGCACAACTAAAATGCAGCACAGGTATGCATGGATAGTATACTTGACGACACAGAGGTAGAGCAATGGACTACTGTACCGTACTGCTATATATATACTGGTGGTCAGCAAAATTCTGCACTGTCCTCCTACTATATACTGCGCACAACTAAAATGCAGCACAGGTATGCATGGATAGTATACTTGACGACACAGAGGTAGAGCAGTGGACTACTGTACCGTACTGCTATATATATACTGGTGGTCAGCAAAATTCTGCACTGTCCTCCTACTATATACTGCGCACAACTAAAATGCAGCACAGGTATGGATGGATAGTTTACTTGATGACACAGAGGTAGAGCAATGGACTACTGTACCGTACTGCTATATACAGTATATACTGGTGGTCAGCAAAATTCTGCACTGTCCTCCTACTATATACTACAATGCAGCACAGATATGGATAGTATATTTGACGACACAGAGGTAGAGCAATGGACTACTGTACCGTACTGCTATATACAGTATATACTGGTGGTCAGCAAAATTCTGCACTGTCCTCCTACTATATACTACAATGCAGCACAGATATGGATAGTATATTTGATGACACAGAGGTAGAGCAATGGACTACTGTACCGTACTGCTATATATATTCTGGTGGTCAGCAAAATTCTGCACTGTCCTCCTACTATATACTAAAATGCAGCACAGGTATGGATGGATAGTATACTTGATGACACAGAGGTAGAGCAGTGGACTACTGTACCGTACTGCTATATATATACTGGTGGTCAGCAAATTTCTGCACTGTCCTCCTACTCTATACTGCGCACAACTAAAATGCAGCACAGGTATGGATGGATACTAGTATACTTGACGACACAGAGGTAGAGCAATGGACTACTGTACCGTACTGCTATATATATACTGGTGGTCAGCAAAATTCTGCACTGTCCTCCTACTATATACTGCGCACAACTAAAATGCAGCACAGGTATGGATGGATAGTATACTTGACGACACAGAGGTAGAGCAGTGGACTACTGTACCGTACTGCTATATATATACTGGTGGTCAGCAAAATTCTGCACTGTCCTCCTGCTTTATACTGCGCACTACTAAAATGCAGCACAGGTATGGGTGGATAGTATACTTGACGACACAGAGGTAGAGCAATGGACTACTGTACCGTACTGCTATATATATACTGGTGGTCAGCAAAATTCTGCACTGTCCTCCTGCTATATACAGCGCACAACTAAAATGCAGCACAGGTATGGATGGATAGTATACTTGACGACACAGAGGTAGAGCAGTGGACTACTGTACCGTACTGCTATATATATACTGGTGGTCAGCAAAATTCTGCACTGTCCTCCTGCTATATACTGCGCTCAACTAAAATGCAGCACAGGTATGGATGGATAGTATACTTGACGACACAGAGGTAGAGCAGTGGACTACTGTACCGTACTGCTATATATATACTGGTGGTCAGCAAAATTCTGCACTGTCCTCCTGCTTTATACTGCGCACAACTAAAATGCAGCACAGGTATGGGTGGATAGTATACTTGACGACACAGAGGTAGAGCAATGTACTACTGTACCGTACTGCTATATATATACTGGTGGTCAGCAAAATTCTGCACTGTCCTCCTACTATATACTGCGCACAACTAAAATGCAGCACAGGTATGCATGGATAGTATACTTGACGACACAGAGGTAGAGCAGTGGACTACTGTACCGTACTGCTATATATATACTGGTGGTCAGCAAAATTCTGCACTGTCCTCCTACTATATACTGCGCAAAACTAAAATGCAGCACAGGTATGGATGGATAGTTTACTTGACGACACAGAGGTAGAGCAATGGACTACTGTACCGTACTGCTATATACAGTATATACTGGTGGTCAGCAAAATTCTGCACTGTCCTCCTACTATATACTACAATGCAGCACAGATATGGATAGTATATTTGACGACACAGAGGTAGAGCAATGGACTACTGTACCGTACTGCTATATACAGTATATACTGGTGGTCAGCAAAATTCTGCACTGTCCTCCTACTATATACTACAATGCAGCACAGATATGGATAGTATATTTGATGACACAGAGGTAGAGCAATGGACTACTGTACCGTACTGCTATATATATTCTGGTGGTCAGCAAAATTCTGCACTGTCCTCCTACTATATACTACAATGCAGCACAGATATGGAGCGTTTTTCAGGCAGAGAACGTAGATATTTTCAGCACACTGAGCACAGATATTTGCAGCACACTGAGCACAGATATTTGCAGCACACTGAGCACAGATATTTGCAGCACACTGAACACAGAAACTGAGAGAACGCAGCCACGTCCTCTCGCTATCATCTCCAAAGCACGAGTGAAAATGGCGGCGACGCGCGGCTCCTTATATAGAATACGAATCTTGCGAGAATCCGACAGTGGGATGATGACGTTTGGGCGCGCCCGGGTTAAACGAGCAAGGCGGGAAGATCCGAGGCTGCCTCGGAACCGTGTAAAATGGGTGAAGTTCGGGGGGGTTCGGATCCCGAGGAACCGAACCCGCTCATCTCTAATTTATACAAATACCAATCGTAGGATTGAAAATGTTTTAATATGTTGGCCTGAACAGATATGTCTAGGGAGTCAATAAATCATTCCCATTTAGCATAAAATGTACATATATCAACACCTCTGTTAAGATCGAGGAGAGTGAATCTTCTGTCGAAATCAAGTCATTGCAGAAGTTTTCATTTTACCTCATTAATAGATGGGGAGAAATATTTTGTCCAATGACACAAAATTTATTTTTTTGCCACAGTGATAATAACCGTAATAAAGGGTAGGTCCCATGTCCCAGTTATTGAAACAAGCAAGTGGGTCAGGGGTCAAGTGCAGCATACAAATATCTTTAATAAAGAGAATCAATTTTGTTTTAAAATTTTCCCACAATCACAGAGGCAATGAATGAACCCTGCATTAGAAACGTGACATTTCCAAAACTCACCTGAATTTAAGGCAACCATATATTTGCAATTAGCAGGAGGAATATAGGCTTGACATAGAGTGTGTGTATATGCACTTCCTGCAGTAATCTGACTTAGAGGGAAAAAGGTAGAACTGAAATGCTGAAAGAGATCTTTTGTTGAAATAAGTGAAGGTATGTCTATGTGCCAGGCTGAAAATGCTTTGTCCCACTGAATATTGGAGGAGGTGTTTACTAGGATAGTATATAAATATTTTGTCTTATATGGAGATAGTTATATACTGTAATGTAATAAAAAAAACAATGGGATCTGAGTGAGATGAAGGGGATAAGGCAGGTTATAGGGAGAAAACATAGGACCTGATTCAGTAAGGATTGCAAATTCTGCTAAGAATTTGCAATCCTTTTGATTGCATGCCGGAGGCCACCAATTGCAGGGCAAGGCCGCCCAGCATGCTAAACACCGCCCCCCCCCCCCCTTAATCATGTTGAAATTGCGGTGCCACCACTATTTCAGTGCGATCGCTAAAAATAGGGTAGATTCCTGCCGCCATTTTACTGATCGCAGCAGCTGCGTGTGATGTCACGCAACTGACCCGATCACACCCACGCCATGCCCCCATTCGCGCCACCATGCCCCCGTTTTTATGCCGCACCCACGCAACGCTGCATCTCCTCCTTGGAAACGGAGCATTGCCACCCCCCCACACCCCCACCGGCACATGTGCCCTCTGGGCAATCATAAAAATTCCAGTTTATACCTTTCTCCCTACAAAGAAGTAAGATGAAACTTGTTAAGAATGGAGGAAAAGAGGTATAACCCCACAATTGGGCATATGGAAAGGAAAAATAATTCCTATGCAATTTTTTGTGTAGATATTAGTCCAGGAATAATAATTGTATTTGAAAATAATATTCAAGAAAAAATCCACTGGGACATCCTGTGTCTTGGAAGGGAGAAACACAGCAGGCAAATAAGAATGGAATAGGACGGCATCTAATGGGAAGTCAACGTAAATACATTGTTCTAACAACCAGTCTCATAAAAAATCTGAAAAAGACTGAGAAAGAGTGAGCACCAAGATCTGGGATCTTCAAACGCCCCGTAACCACATATCTGAATGAGTTTTGACATGGCAATTATTTGCCGCTTGCCTTTCCAAAGAAACTTAGACATCAAGAGTGTCTAGCAAAGCATATCAGATTTAAGAAGGCATATGGTAAAAACAATCTTTGAAAATACAGCATCACACTTTTTATGACAGCTGCACAGCCCAAAAAGGACAAAGGGACATATTTCCAGCAATACAAAAGTAACCTTGGAATCTAGCAGAGTATAATTAGCAGCATATACGTTATGAGAAGGAAGAAGTTATTTGAATTGGTAAATATTTTTTTAATTTGAGAGGGATTAAACTTAAATCCTTGTAAAATGGAACTAGATCTAAAATTTCCTATTTGTCTATATTAATTTTATAACCAGAGTAAGAGCCAAATGAAGACATAAGTTGCATTATCTCAGGCACAGATTGGAAAGTGTTGGATGTGAATAATAACATGTCATCCGCAAATAATGCGACTTTAAGAGAAAATGGGCTGATTGAAATTCCCAGGAATAAGGAGGAAACATGTAAAGCCATAGCTAACGGCTCAATGGCAATAGCAAACAAGAGAGGGGACAACGGCAGCCCTGTCTGGTCCCTTTTTTAATTAGAAAAGGGGAAGATAAGTAGCTATTAAAAGAGACTTGCAAGTAAGAACTATAGTATGAATTATAGTAAAGGGTATGCAGTAGGGTAATAAACTGCAGTGGAGAACCAAAATTACCTAATGTTGAAAAAGGTGTGGCCCAGTAATCAGGTCGTCTGCCTTTTCAGCATCCAATGAAAGGTTAAGACTGGGCATGAGAGCATCCAAGGTATGAAGAGAATGTATGGCTGTCAACTTTTTTTAGACATTTAGAGTCAAAAGATGGCCCCAAATAAAACAGGTTTGGTCAAGAATTCAACAGGGAAATTGTTCTATATGAGCCAGGTTGTTATGTGTGCAGCGGCTGCAAATCTGTCAGTTCTGCTTTCTGCATTGATTAGCACCTGGATCCGGCTGCTCCCTTCTGTTGTTCTCGTTTCCTAGCAACGGATCACCTGGACCTCATTACCTGCTATATCAGCCTGACTATCATGTGATTGGTCTGTCTCCCTTTAACTAGGGAGTATCCACATACCACTGTGCCAGTGATAGAGTTCAGTATCAGAGAGAGTCAGGTTCTAGTCTGGACTCCTTAGAGCCTGTTTCTGTGATCTCAGCACATGCCCATTGCACGCTGCACAAGTTCCTAGTCTCCTGTGTCCTGGTAACTGGTCCCAGTGTTCCTGCTAGTCCTGTATCCAGTTCTTCTTGAACCTGTATCTAATGCAATTATATATCCAGTGTGTCCTTCTTCTTGGAATCCCTGCTTCAATATATCCGTGCACCATTCCAGCCAGTCCTGCACCTTGTCTCAGTAATCCTGCACCTGTCCAGTTTTGCAAACAGCAGTCTAATCACTCAGACCTTTCTTCATGTTCATCTCCATTCAGAACCTGCAATTCTGTACCCAGACTCCAAACAAACTCCAGTGAATCCTGCCAAATTCCAGCTCTGCTATCCAGAACTTACAGCCTGCAAGTTTAAGTTTCCCTCTGTGTCCCAGCTCAGCTCTCATCAAACCTCTGCCATTAGCCCTGCTTGTCAGCTACTCTGCAATTAACCCCTGCCTTACCAGCTGCATTTCTCCAGGTAAATTATTCTGTTTATACCTTGTGGACTCCTGTGCATATACCAGGTGACCCAGGCAGGGGGCCACGACCTGCACATCAGGGGCAGCCAAGCCCAAATCCCCTTGCGGGGATCCCTGGTGAACACCCCCCAGTGTGTTAGAATCCGTGCCTCTACTCTGGGTCACGCCAACCACCTGGTATCTGCTTCCAGAATGCAGGTGCTTCCTAACAATATAACACAGGTAAAGCAAGGTCTCGTACAGGTTTGGGAAGCACCTTCATAATAGCTGAATTGAAATGAAGATGGAAAGAGTGATCAGTGAGCAGATGATTAAAGAATGTAACCAGGGTGTTACCAATCCTGGATGAGAGAAGTTTATAACAATCTCTACCCAGACCACCCGGTGAATAGCTGCCTGCACTTCTGTTAAAGATATGGGAAAAGTCAAGGATTGCACTTACTTATTTGGCTATTTGGGTTATTTGTGCATAAGACAACTAATTCCAAGGGTGAGAAGCATGGTAGGTAGGGTTCAAATCAAGCATGACCTCTATATTTGAGGACGCAAACAGAGAATCACAGAAATGCCTAATAACTGCAGCTATTTCACTATCATAGGTTGTGATAGAACTAGCTGGAGTCTTTAGCGGATGAACTAATATTCAGATTTGTTTCAGAATTTGTAAAATGTATAATTGACAGCAAATAAATATTTATCACCTACTGTATGGTTTGAATAAATTGCTGACATTTTTTCCATTAAGTAATGGTTTTTGGTGTAGGGCAAGGGCAAATTTATATTTTTTTTAGGCCTCAGCGAGCATGTCTTGGAGCTTCAAATAAGATGTTGGGTATTCTTTGTTTAGCGCAGCAACATAGGAAATTTTAGCACCTATAACGATAGCCTTAGCAGCCTGCCAGAATATGAGAGGATCTGTTTCTTTTATTATTTTTCCCAAGTTGCTTCAAGTCTATTTTTAAACTTCAAAAAGCGGGAGAGGTGGTATGAGAACTGCCAAGATCTACAGTAAGTGGGTCCTTATCTAGGGAGATGTGTAAGGAAAATCAGATCAAAGCATGGTTTTGTATAGCAATACACTTAATTACTTGCCTCTGAAACCCCAGGAAAAAGCGATTTAAACAACAGTACATACACAATTGTAGAAAGTGTGTGATTTGTTGCTGAAAGTCAAGTGAAATCTTTTCTAGTGTGTAAAGCTCTTCGCACATCCACTAGTTGGAGTCTGGAAGTGAACATAGGGATTCCCAGTTTAGGGAGAGTGGGTTGTCTAGGGTTACATTGGGACCTATCTAAGAAAGAAGAGAATATAAAAATAAAATCCCAACCAACCATTGTAGTGTTCAGTCAATTTTGACAATAACATTTGAAAACTCCTCCTGGAATGTACATTTTGGGCATAGACATTACACAAAACAAATCACATATTATGAAAGAAGACTGATGCTACAACAAATCTGCCCTCAGGATCAACCAGTACTGAGGATACAACCATTTGTAGAGAACGTTTGGCTAAAACAGCAACTCATCTGCCCTATATGGAGCAGATGCAGTGAGAGACCAATTGAGCATTTATAGTTTGGTTATCTCTGAGACAACTAGATTAGTCTTTTGGGGAAATATAATATCAGCACTTTGTTGGGAATGGAAAATCAAAACTTTGTCATTTAGCCTTTGAATTAATTCCCCAATATTTCATGAACCAACACTGATATCAATCATGGATTAAGGACAAATGTACAATGTAATCATAACAGCAGTGTACCAGCATTTGAATGAGAGTGAATAAAGGAGGGGGAAATGGAGGATGGGTAAGGGAAGAACAAAAGGAGAAAAAATAAATAAATAAATGGGGTGGCCACAACAATATAAGAACAATTTTAAAGTAAGGGAGGGTAAGTATAACATCAAAATGGGACTCCAAGAAAGCCATAATAAGAAATATTGCAGTAGTGCAAAACTAAAGTAACCGGAGAAGAGCTCCAACTGTATCCCATGTGAAATAAAATATATGCAGGGACGTAAAAAACAAAAACAAAGGAGAATTGTAATATAATATAAATTGTAACAGGAAAAGATGAGGGCTGTAAGTTGGGGATATACTAGCACAAACTGAGCAAACAGTAGGCAATTAGTATAACGGGGAAAAAAAAGGATATAACAGGCATACAAATTCATCCAGGATAATCAGTGGTAAATCAAAATACATATCACCCATCTGAAGGTAGTGGACACTAAGGCAAAGGAGTAAAGAGGGTCTGAAAATTAAATCAGGAGACTAGCACTTACTGTACAGTAGTTTGCATCGGGGAAGAGCATTTGATTTCAAATGTCCATGCTCAATTCAAGTAGGGAAAGAAGCAGGGTTGGAAATACTGTATTAGTAGAATGTTGCAGTGCCTCCTCCTGTAAGTAGGCGTGAGCTTTGTCTGGGTTGGTGAAGTCCTTGGAGGAATCACCAATAAACAAACAAAGCTTTGCAGGATATATCAGGGCAAATTCAATCATGTCTTGTACCAACTAAGAGCAAATAGGCTAGAAAGCTTTTCATGGTCTTAAAATCCTGGAAAATATAAAAGCGATACCCTTCCTACAAAATTGAGCAGTGTTTCCTAAAAGCTGTCCAGAAAACTACCTTGTGCAAGTAGTTCAAACAGCAAAATAGGGTGACTCTGGGTCTTGTATCAGAATATTTTTGAGGAGGACCAACTTTGTGCCCAACTTGGAGCCGTCCACCATCAGGGCTTTACATTTAGCTTCCCTTGGGGCACCAGTAGGACATGTTCCATATCTTTCAATTTTATTAGGTGCCACTGTTTTGATATATGTTAAAGTGTGTCTGTGGTTTATGTTAGTCATGATTATTGAAATGTCATATACAGGGTGATTCAAAAGTCGCAGTACACCCTTTTGTTTCAAAAACTGTGCAGGACATGGGGAAAGTGAATACTGCAGTAAGGTATGGGTGAGGTGGTCTATTTTTTAGGGTATTTACCGAACATGGGCACCATCTTGAAATCAGCCATCTTGAATCTAAGTCAGTTTTTTTTTAATTTTTGAATCACCCTGTATATACATATATATATATATATATATATATATATGTATCTTTAAATTATCCGGCACTCCTGATATGAGGAAAAACAGTGACCTGGGTGCCCGTGCTGTGTTTGTATAGTCCCTCTATTGCTGAATAAGCAAATGGCACGTCACTCCAGGTTACTGGAAAAAGGGTTTTAATGGTCCATGACAAATTCCATGGTCAAGCAATGGTTAAATATGCAGCATGGCAAATTCTCAGCGGCTCGTTTCAAGACCTAGTCTCGTCATCAGGATATATTACCGCTGCTTGTGTGCTACATGGCTGAAAAGAGCATTAAATGCTGTGGAAAACAAAGTGAGAAAACCAGTGTGTGATGAAAGCTTACCTTATATCCCCCAACTGTGTGTATAATCACGTACAGGCTGTGTCCGGAGATCGGGGTGGGCAGGTCCGTCCTCCCAGTGATGCATTTCCGGGGGCGGGTGTCGTAGGAGAAAGCTGGTTGCCAAGGCAACCTGAAGGGCTTCCCCGGTCTCCGGCATCTAGCCTGTAGTGAAAGAAATCATAACAGTGACAGGGTGCGCTGTGACATGCAGATCAGCATTAATGAAAAGATACACAGTGTGAGCTGACGTAGAAGTAACTAACAGGCATAATGGAATGAATGTGATATAGTTAAAAAGCATACAGGTTACCAATAAGAATGACCATTAAAAATAGTAATCATGCATATGTGATATATGAACTACTCAGATGTGCCCATGAGTGATAGTAAAATATAAACATCAAATAGTGGCAAAATGCTGAAAGCTATTGTAAATATAGCAATAATCTATAGATTTCTAGCTAACTAAAAGACGTTCCAGTTTATTTTTTCATTGAGTCCATTTGGATGAATAGTGTCCAATCTAAATATCCATTGAGATTCTAACTTGTGCAAAGCGGTCATTTTGTCACCGCCTCTTGGCATCTTAGGAAGTTGATCAATGATCTGATAGCGTAATTGTGATAAAGTATGTTTGCTTTGTTTGTAATGGCGTGCAACCGGTTGATCTATTTCTTCTCCCTGTAGTGCTTTGGAAATGGCAGAGCGGTGTAGTGCCATTCGCTCTTTAAACATACGGCTTGTCATACCGACGTAGTATTTATTGCACGGACATGTAATGTAGTAAATGACAAATCGTGAAGTACATGATAAGACTTGTCGGATCTCGTATTTCTTGTTCCTATATTGATGTTGGAACGATTTCCGTGGAATCAAGTAACTGCATGTAGTGCATGATGCACATCTATAACAGCCCGTTTTTTTAGTGATACCAAATATGCCTGGTTGTGGTGAGTAGTCAGTAACATCAGTTCTGACCAAATGGTCTCTTAAGTTCTTTCCCCGCCTAAAGCTTGTCATCGGTACTAATTTGGAAAGACTTGGAAGATTAGGATCTGTTTTAACGATCGTCCATAATGCTTTAGTGGCACGAGGTATAATTGGGCTGGTGGTGGAAAAGCTAGTAGACCAAATAAATTTGTTTTTAGTATCTTTGGTAGATTTCGGCCGAAGTAATGAACATCTTGGAATTTTTAGCACCCGTTCCTTAGTTTTTTGAAGTTGTATTGGGTCGTATCCTCGTTGTTGAAACTTCTGTATTGTTATATCTAGTGCCGTTGGTAATTCCTGTTCGTTACTAGTTATACGGGCTATTCTCAGCATTTGCGAATAGGGCAAGCCCTGTTTGAGGGCCCTGGGATGATGGCTACTTGCCTCCAATAAAGTATTTCTGTCCGTGGGCTTGTAAATAACTGCCGTTTCCAATCTTCCTGATGTTGCTGTAACTAGTACATCTAAAAAATGTATAGAGTTGTTACTGATGACAAAGGTAAATTTGATGGGGGATGGTAGATGATTGATGGTATTCATCATGAGAATAAACTCTTCCTCACTACCATTCCAGAGCATAAAACAATCGTCAATATACCTCGTATACCAAGTAATATGGCGATTGAAGTGTGTGTTCTGGAGAAAAAAATCTTGTTCACGTCTGAACATATATATAATGGCATACGCCGGGCTTGCCCTATTCGCAAATGCTGAGAATAGCCCGTATAACTAGTGATGAACAGGAATTACCAGCTGCACTGGATATAACAATACAGAAGTTTCAACAACGAGGATACGACCCAATACAACTTCAAAAAACTAAGGAACGGGTGCTAAAAATTCCAAGATGTTCATTACTTCGGCCGAAATCTACCAAAGATACTAAAAACAAATTTATTTGGTCTACTAGCTTTTCCACCACCAGCCCAATTATACCTCGTGCCACTAAAGCATTATGGCCGATCGTTAAAACAGATCCTAATCTTCCCAGTCTTTCCAAATTAGTACCGATGACAAGCTTTAGGCGGGGAAAGAACTTAAGAGACCATTTGGTCAGAACTGATGTTACTGACTACTCACCAAAACCAGGCATATTTGATATCACTAAAAAACCGGGCTGTTATAGATGTGCATCATGCACTACATGCAGTTACTTGATTCCGGGGAAATCGTTCCAACATCCATATAGGAACAAGAAATACGAGATCCAACAAGTCTTATCATGTACTTCACGATTTGTCATTTACTACATTACATGTCCGTGCAATAAATACTACGTCGGTATGACAAGCCGTATGTTTAAAGAGCGAATGGCACTACACCGCTCTGGCATTTCCAAAGCACTACAGGGAGAAGAAATAGATCAACCGGTTGCACACCATTACAAAGAAAGCAAACATACTTTATCACAATTACGCTATCAGATCATTGATCAACTTCCTAAAATGCCAAGAGGCGTTGAAAAAATGACCGCTTTGCACAAGTTAGAATCTCAATGGATATTTAGATTGGACACTATTCATCCAAATGGACTCAATGAAAAATAAACTGGAACGTCTTTTAGTTAGCTAGAAATCTATAGATTATTGCTATATTTACAATAGCTTTCAGCATTTTGGCACTATTTGATGTTTATATTTTACTATCACTCATGGGCACATCTGAGTAGTTCATATCACATATGCATGATTACTATTTTTAATGGTCATTCTTATTGGTAACCTGTCTGCTTTTTAACTATATCACATTCATTCCATTATGCCTGTTAGTTACTTCTACCTCAACTCACACTGTGTATCTTTTCATTAATGCTGATCTGCATGTCACAGCGCACCCTGTCACTGTTATGATTTCTTTCACTACAGGCTAGATGCCGGAGACCGGGGAAGCCCTTCAGGTTGCCTTGGCAACCAGCTTTCTCCTACGACACCCGCCCCCGGAAATGCATCACTGGGAGGACGGACCTGCCCACCCCGATCTCCGGACACAGACTGTACGTGATTAAACACACAGTTGGGGGATATAAGGTAAGCTTTCATCACACACTGGTTTTCTCACTTTGTTTTCCGCAGCATTTAATGCTATTTTCAGCCATGTAGCACACAAGCAGCGGCAATATATCCTGAAGACGAGACTAGGTCTTGAAACGAGCAGCTGAGAATTTGCCATGCTGCATATTTAACCATTGCTTGACCATGGAATTTGTCATGGACCATTAAAACCCTTTTTCCAGTAACCTGGAGTGACGTGCCATTTGCTTATTCAGCAATAGATGGACTATATATATATATATATATATATATATATATACA
Organism: Pseudophryne corroboree; assembly: GCF_028390025.1. NCBI lineage: Eukaryota > Metazoa > Chordata > Amphibia > Anura > Myobatrachidae > Pseudophryne > Pseudophryne corroboree. The sequence goes on along the minus strand of NC_086448.1, from coordinate 495,091,907 downwards.
CACAGATGGAGCCCTCCTCATCTTTGCCTTTAATAGGATTATCTGAGCCAGTGTAGTTGGACTTAATCCTCTGCTGCAATGATTTAATCCCCTGCTGTATTGTTCTCTCTGTATTGTATTGTAGCTGAGAACAATAGATTAAAGGCTTATGCTAATAAACCTTGGTGCACCTAGGCGAAGCAGAGAAGCCTAGGTGAGCGTGGCTCCATCTGTATATATAAAAATGTTTATATAGTTAGAAAATGTTTGTTATAAAAATGTGTTAAGTGCAATATCTCAGTTAAGGCCAGATAGTTTCAAATATTTTAAATGAAAGATCCACTTACTTCTATTTCATTTGAGGATCATTACATCACCTCCCCTCCAATTAGGAGTGACTTTCTGTATAGTGATAAATTTAAGTCCTATAGGATTTATGTTGTGGGCTTCAGAAAAAATGATTTGAGGCACAATGGGTGATCAATTTTTTATTTTACTGAGTTATATATTTTTGTCTATTCTGAGTTTTATTTTTTTGTTTTGGTTGGCGCACATATTGATTGTGTTTAATGATGCTATTATTCCAATTTTTCTAAAAAGAAGTTGGCATAGTTGGGTGCAAAGGATGTGCCCATTGCTGTGCCTTTTTTTAAGTTACCAAAAAAATCATTACAAATGATGTTTAAAAATACACTTGATATTTTCCATTAAAAAATTGATCTGCTGAATCGAAATGTTTGTCAAGGTGAATTGGCAGTCACGTTCGATACAGGTATATAATAATTTCACATCACTTGTACAAAGTGTGTATGAATTTTTACATATCAGGTTTTCAATTATTTGCAGTATGTTCTTTGCGGTCAATTCAATTTGCTGACAGTTGAAGAGCGCTGGGAATTAGCTCCCAAGCCTATTCAATACAGTGCCATGTGACACTTAATTGTCGGGATTTCTTCTCTCACACCCGGGGGGGGGGAGGCGAGCAGAAATGCTACAAAAGTGCTGGAGCATGGCCAGCGCAAGGCTGATTCTGTCGGGAATGAGAATCGCACCAGACAGTTAAGTCGGAGAATGCCCATTCTCCCAATAAATTAACCTGTTAAGTCCGGGAGAACGGGCATTCACCAACTTAATTTAAGAAGAATTGAATAGCGGTGGGAGCTAATTCCCATCACTATTCAAACTGTCAGCAAATTGAATTGACCATTTTGTGTCTTTTAGATAGCATTTTTATTGTCCTACCAATGCCTGTAAGACATGGATCTATATTCTTGGACAAATTTGAAGTAATTGTTTCAAAACCAGATATTATAGGATGTCTGGGTGGGTTCTCCTCATTTGTATGAAGTTTTGGCAAGAAGTAAAAGGTTGGGATCATGGTATCTTTGTACTACAGGCAATATTTAATAGTCTTTGTCAGTTATTTTTTTTTAATTAATGTGAGCCTGGTTTATTATGTCAGTTCTTGTTCAGTGGTGAAATCTTAATGGTAATCTTAATTTTACAGCTGCTGTGGCAAGCACTATCCATGTGAGTGTGTACTCTGCAAGGGGTGCTGATGTACATGACAAACTACTGTGAGTATCAGCTATAATACATCAATGCATCACTCATTTACAGGGTTCTAGCACTGCACTAGTAAGAATCGTGCTGCAGTGTACTGGTTTCCATCTGAAACCTTGAGCAGATTACACACCTATGTAGACCTTGTGACAGCAGCTGTAAAATTGTAAGTACTTGGTTTTATATTGGTTCGGTCAATAAATAATCTTTGATTCATTATTACTGAAAGAACCTTATCTTTATTGCATGTACTGTGAGTAGTGTCTCACAAATGAATTTTTTTTTTTAAATAATGGGATCCAAATGCATTGCATTATAATCTTTCCCATAAGCGGACTTCAGTGACCCAAGGCAACTTTGTCGTATAGTATCAATATCTGGCTATATTATACTTTACCCTCTATGCCCTATTGGGTCATCAATATATCCCATTTACTGTACAATTCTCAAAATAGCTCTTTAAAGAGATTTTTAAAGATACGTTTCCATTTCCATCTGTTTACAGATCTCGATATTCTTATATAGATAAGGTGTAGATAAGGTGGATATTCTTATATAGATAAGGTGCACTGTTCAAACATTTTTTTATCAAGAACTCCACAACACAATGCTCTAACTTTTTTTTCTCCCAGTACAAAGAGTTTTAGCAAAGAACCAAACAGTGAGTTTACAAATTATAATTTATGTTAACCTTTAAAAATACATTGATTCAATATTCTTGAAAACAGTCTCTGGGTTTATACATGGGTTTGTCTAAAAGCATCATGAGCAATCAACTCCCTTAAATGGAATGAATGTCTTTGTACTCATAATTACTTACATGTGTCCTAGTCATTTCCATAGGCCTAATGTTCACTTAGAAAAGAATCATGTAATTGAATATATATTATAAAACTAATTACACTAGCTTACAAAAAATGTATCTACAAACAATATTATATATATATATATATATATACATACATATATATATATATATATATATATGGAAAACAAAGGGGGGGAGATTATTGCGCCACTTGTGTACAACTCCAAATAATAAAATAATCACGTATAGTCAGATTAAATAACACTCCCTGTAGGTTTGGTATAGGGCGTCAGCTGTCCCCCAAATAAAACAGGGATGGTGGTTCCCTGTAGCAAAGGATTAATAACACACGAGGGGTGGGGGATAAAGCGACCAATGGTGTCTTAGAATATTTCGAAATAAAAGTGGATCTACACAGATATAATAAATCTAATAAGTAATAACCAAATAAAAAATGAATCTAAAAAAATTAATTTATTGATACATTAAAATAGACAATTATTAATTAAGCTAAAATTTGAGCAGCAAAAGATTTCTTAAAAGATGGGATAAAAGCAACAGACACAATGCATAGTAATACCAGTTAAAAATATGTTAAAATATGTAAAACAATTTTAACTTAACTTGGTATGAGGTCACTGCCAGGTAGCCCAACGCGTTTCATCAGTCAGACTTCATCAAGGGGTAAATGTAAAGTGGGACCAGACTTCTATTTATACCAGTGATAGTCTCATAGTAATTATGACATCACTTCCTGTTACTCAGGCATATGTTTGAACAGAGCATAAGAAACTTCTATTTAAACTTATACAATAACACAATTTGATAGTGTATGTAAACATAATATTAGATGTGGATTTAAAAGGCAGGTTTGGTGGTGGAGAGCTTTAAAAACTGTCATGTAAATGCGTCGGCGGACCTTTTCTGCCCCACTTCCGGTTTGGGGCCGTCGCGTCATTTCCGCCCCACTTCCGGTGCGCGATTGCGCATGCGCCCGCGGCTGCAGGATTCGTTTGGAGTTCAACAGTCCTAGGATGTTTTTTCTCAGTGAGTTTCCTTGCGGCGGCCATCTTTGTAGGGGTTTGCTCATATGTAACTTCATACGGCGGCCATATTTAGGGAGTCCATAATCGGGGACATTTATCTCAATTCTCCGTTATTTTAGACATACAAATAAATAGAAAATGGGATTTGATCAGTTATGGCACAGCTGTTAATAGCTAAATCACTAACATTTGTTTATTAGTATACATTAATATATATTGTTAAAGGTATATCCAGTAGTGAATTTAATAATATATAAAATATATGGATATATATGTAAAATAAGTATATAATTATATAAATATAAAGTGCAGGGTGCAGAATAAAAAATTAATATTTAATAGGAAGTGTGAGGCTTAATACTAAATTGACATGCTCATGTAGGCTATTTAACAATAGTTTGTTTACAGTACCTGATCTTCCCAGATAGTCTCCCTAGTCTGGTACTGATCAGGCCCGACACTGCTTCGCTTCCAAGATCGGGCGAGATTGGGCCTTTCCAGTGAGGTATGACTGTAATAAACTTTTTACCATACATTTGTCAGATTTAATATCTCATCACATAATTGGTGCGGAAGTGGTGTGGATGGGAATAGGGTGCTGTCGGTGGGTAGGGGTGGGTATCGGGAGGGGGGTGTGGATTTATAATAAAGGTATAGGAGGTGGGTGGGGGGGGGAGGGGGTGGGTGGGTGGGGGGTGTGGGAAAGAGAGGATATGAGGCGGGGGTATAACAGGATACAACCGTGATAATCCAATGGCCATATAGTTTCACAGGAACGGAACGATTTCGTAATAATCGTTAAATCCCTTCGGCTGGAGTGTTTGTAATTGAAAGATCCAGTACATTTCTCTGCGTGATAGTTTGTTGGCCAAATCGCCACCTCTTTCTCCCAGCTTCACTAGTTCAATAGCTTTAAAAGTTAGTGCCTCCGGATTGGAGTTGTGTACAAGGTTAAAGTGTTTAGACACTGCGTGGTTCTCCATTTTATTTTTTATATTGCGGACATGCTCTTGGATTCTCATTTTCAGTGGTCTCTTCGTTTTGCCCACATATTGTTTCCCGCAGTTGCATTCTAATAAATAAATCACAGATTGTGTATTGCAGTTTATGAAGTCTTTAATCTTGTATACCTCCTTCTTTTCTATGTCCGTGAATGTTTTCCTTGCTGGGTGTAGGTACTTACAGATGTTGCATCGGCCACATTTGAATGATCCAGTACACTTTGGCATTCTTGATTCCTCGTCAGCTTTCTTATGCAGCATGCTGGGGGCCAGGATATCTTTTAGATTTTTCGATTTCCTGAAGACGATCTCAGGGCGAGGAGGCAGTATTTCCTTGAGGACTGGGTCCATTAATAAAATTCCCCAATGATTGTTTAGTGAGTCTCTAATAACTTTCTCATGACGGTTATAGGTGGTAATAAACGGAACTGATTCTTTCTTGGTTTTCTTATTTTTATATTCTAACAGTGTTGATCTCTCAAGTGTTTTTGCTCTGGTGGCTGCTTCTTCCACAATGGTGGCTGGGTATTCTTTATTCTTGAATCTCTCTTTATACTTCTCTCTTTGGGTGTCGCATTCTTTCTGATTACTGCAGTTTCTCTTTATCCTGTTAAATTGTGAAAAGGGGATGTTATTTTTCCATATCTTCAAGTGGTTACTTTTGTAATGCAGGTAACTGTTAGTGTCAACCTGCTTAATGTAATTCTTGGTTTCGACTCTTCCTTCCACCCCCGTTAAAATCACATTGAGGAATTCAATTGACTCTTTGTTGATTTTAGAAGTAAATAAAAGATTCATTTCGTTGGTGCTCAGGAATTCCAGGAAATTGAAAAAGGATTCTTCCGTGCCATCCCAAACAATTAAAATGTCATCTATGTAACGACGATAAAAAACAATGTGGTTCTTAAAATCATGGTTACCATAGATAAAATCCTTCTCCCAGCTACCCATAAAAAGATTAGCAAAACTCGGTGCGAAAATCGTGCCCATTGCGGTCCCACAGCGTTGCAAGTAAAAATGATCTAAAAATTTAAAATAGTTGTGCTGAAGAATAAAATACATGACATCACAAATAAAATCTTTGTGTATAGTCGTTAGTGAGGTGTCATTTTCCATAAATTCTCTACATGCTGTTACACCTTTGTCGTGGTTTATGCATGTATATAATGATTGCACATCTATTGTTGCCCATCTATAGGTGTTTTTCCATTCAAAGTCTTTCAGGGAGTTAAGTACTGCAGTCGTGTCCTTCAAATATGACGGTAGCTCTTTCACGTATGGTTTTAAGAAGACATCAACATACTCTGATAAATTTGATGTGAGTGAATCAATGCCCGCCACGATGGGCCTTCCAGGTGGATTTATCAGGTTTTTATGAATTTTAGGCAAGAAATAAAAAATAGGGGTAGTGGGGTCTGATTTCATTAAAAATTGGAATTCCTCCTTTGTAAGTATCTCAGTTCGTAGACCGTGTATTAAAAGTGTTCTTAGTTCTCCGACGAACGTATCTTTGGGATCACCAGACAGTTTTGTGTAGGAAACATCATCTCCCAATAGTCTCAGTGCTTCCTTAGTGTACTTATCACGGTCCATAATCACCAGGCCCCCCCCTTTATCAGCTTGTTTAATAACAATTCCCTGATTTTTCTGCAGTTTTTTTAGAGCCTCACTTTCTCGGTTTGTGATGTTCTTCTCTTTAATTATTTCCAAATTAGTCTCACTAAGATCCTTTTTTACCAGTTCATAAAAAATACTTGCGTTGCTCCCCTTTGACTCCAATGGATAAAATTTGGAAGTCGGTTTGAGACCTGACTTTGATTGATTCTCGTAGTTGCTGATGACCGCATCTTCTTTCCTTGAGAAATGCCTTTTGAGTGTCAATTTTCTAATAAATTTATTTAGGTCGATGAAGGTCTCAAACTTGTTAAGCCCTCCCGTGGGTGCAAATGTCAGGCCTTTGTTCAGTAACGATATTTCTGGTTCCGACAGTGTGTGTTCTGATAGATTAAAAATTCCTTTGTCTTTTGTTTCCGTCACTAGAATGTTCTTTTTTTGTTGTCGTTCCCTCCTACTGCCCCGTTTTCCTCGTCTTCTGTATATCTTCGTTTGAGAGGTGAGGCATGGTGAACATCTTCCTTCAGGGGATTTCTTGTTGCTTCTTTTGGTCGTGTTCCTGTTCTTTGGGCTAAAAAAGTCTGATCACTGTTAGAATTAAGTCTTTGCAGTGCTGTGAATCTATTCTGCATCCTTAAGGTTGGTGATGGTGTGTTTGTTTCTGGATTCCGTAGTGATTTACCTTTGATTGGTACAGTTTTCCAGTATTGTTTATTTGTTCTGTTCGTTTGTTGGTTCGTGGTTCCAAACCTGCTCCAGTTTTTGATTTTTCCTTGTTCATAGTCTGTTTTGTCCCTCATAAACTTTTTCTCTTTGTTCTTAGTGACCTCTTCCTCGATACGTTCCATTTTTTTGGAGAGAACCTTCTCATTAATCTTGTAATCCTCTTTATCTTTGAAGGGTTCAAGTTCCGTTTCCTTAATTTTGATATTCTTCTCCAATTCTATAAGCGAGTTCTTCTTTTCATCAATCAGAAGTTTCATTAGGTCAATGGAACAATTGTGTAGTGTTTTATCCCATTTTTCTAAAAAAGCTGCATCCAGGTTGCCGAATGTGGGTTGTTTTAGCAGTCTAAGCCCCCTAGGGATTCTATCAACTGAAATGTAATGCTCTAGGCCCTTTATATCCCACCATGTTTTAACTTCTTTAGTAAGGAGTCTTTCTATACCCCAAAACAAATCATCTAGATCATCTGGTGGGCAGGGTTCACTAGATTGGCGTTTTTCATTAAATATTTTTTGGCACCAGTTTTGTCTCTGAGTTGCCCGATCTAAGTTTCTCCACATTTTAAATGGGTTGTAGTGTACAAGGCAGCAAATAAAAATTAGTACCAGAAGATTTGTGGAAAACAAAGGGGGGGAGATTATTGCGCCACTTGTGTACAACTCCAAATAATAAAATAATCACGTATAGTCAGATTAAATAACACTCCCTATAGGTTTGGTATAGGGCGTCAGCTGTCCCCCAAATAAAACAGGGATGGTGGTTCCCTGTAGCAAAGGATTAATAACACACGAGGGGTGGGGGATAAAGCGACCAATGGTGTCTTAGAATATTTCGAAATAAAAGTGGATCTACACAGATATAATAAATCTAATAAGTAATAACCAAATAAAAAATGAATCTAAAAAAATTAATTTATTGATACATTAAAATAGACAATTATTAATTAAGCTAAAATTTGAGCAGCAAAAGATTTCTTAAAAGATGGGATAAAAGCAACAGACACAATGCATAGTAATACCAGTTAAAAATATGTTAAAATATGTAAAACAATTTTAACTTAACTTGGTATGAGGTCACTGCCAGGTAGGCCAACGCGTTTCGTCAGTCAGACTTCATCAAGGGGTAAATGTAAAGTGGGACCAGACTTCTATTTATACCAGTGATAGTCTCATAGTAATTATGACATCACTTCCTGTTACTCAGGCATATGTTTGAACAGAGCATAAGAAACTTCTATTTAAACTTATACAATAACACAATTTGATAGTGTATGTAAACATAATATTAGATGTGATTTAAAAGGCAGGTTTGGTGGTGGAGAGCTTTAAAAACTGTCATGTAAATGCGCCGGCGGACCTTTTCTGCCCCACTTCCGGTTTCGGGCCGTCGCGTCATTTCCGCCCCACTTCCGGTGCGCGATTGCGCATGCGCCCGCGGCTGCAGGATTCGTTTGGAGTTCAACAGTCCTAGGATGTTTTTTCTCAGTGAGTATCCTTGCGGCGGCCATCTTTGTAGGGGTTTGCTCCTATGTAACTTCATACGGCGGCCATATTTAGGGAGTCCATAATCGGGGACATTTATCTCAATTCTCCGGTATTTTAGACATACAAATAAATAGAAAATGGGATTTGATCAGTTATGGCACAGCTGTTAATAGCTAAATCACTAACATTTGTTTATTAGTATACATTAATATATATTGTTAAAGGTATATCCAGTAGTGAATTTAATAATATATAAAATATATGGATATATATGTAAAATAAGTATATAATTATATAAATATAAAGTGCAGGGTGCAGAATAAAAAATTAATATTTAATAGGAAGTGTGAGGCTTAATACTAAATTGACATGCTCATGTCAATTTAGTGTTCATAGTCTGTTTTGTCCCTCATAAACTTTTTCTCTTTGTTCTTAGTGACCTCTTCCTCGATACGTTCCATTTTTTTGGAGAGAACCTTCTCATTAATCTTGTAATCCTCTTTATCTTTGAAGGGTTCAAGTTCCGTTTCCTTAATTTTGATATTCTTCTCCAATTCTATAAGCGAGTTCTTCTTTTCATCAATCAGAAGTTTCATTAGGTCAATGGAACAATTGTGTAGTGTTTTATCCCATTTTTCTAAAAAAGCTGCATCCAGGTTGCCGAATGTGGGTTGTTTTAGCAATCCCCCTAGGGATTCTATCAACTGAAATGTAATGCTCTAGGCCCTTTATATCCCACCATGTTTTAACTTCTTTAGTAAGGAGTCTTTCTATACCCCAAAACAAATCATCTAGATCATCTGGTGGGCAGGGTTCACTAGATTGGCGTTTTTCATTAAATATTTTTTGGCACCAGTTTTGTCTCTGAGTTGCCCGATCTAAGTTTCTCCACATTTTAAATGGGTTGTAGTGTACCAGGCAGCAAATAAAAATTAGTACCAGAAGATATGTGGAAAACAAAGGGGGGGAGATTATTGCGCCACTTGTGTACAACTCCTACCCACCGACAGCACCCTATTCCCATCCACACCACTTCCGCACCAATTATGTGATGAGATATTAAATCTGACAAATGTATGGTAAAAAGTTTATTACAGTCATACCTCACTGGAAAGGCCCAATCTCGCCCGATCTTGGAAGCGAAGCAGTGTCGGGCCTGATCAGTACCAGACTAGGGAGACTATCTGGGAAGATCAGGTACTGTAAACAAACTATTGTTAAATAGCCTACATGACCATGTCAATTTAGTATTAAGCCTCACACTTCCTATTAAATATTAATTTTTTATTCTGCACCCTGCACTTTATATTTATATAATTATATACTTATTTTACATATATATCCATATATTTTATATATTATTAAATTCACTACTGGATATACCTTTAACAATATATATTAATGTATACTAATAAACAAATGTTAGTGATTTAGCTATTAACAGCTGTGCCATAACTGATCAAATCCCATTTTCTATTTATTTGTATGTCTAAAATACCGGAGAATTGAGATAAATGTCCCCGATTATGGACTCCCTAAATATGGCCGCCGTATGAAGTTACATATGAGCAAACCCCTACAAAGATTGCCGCCGCAAGGAAACTCACTGAGAAAAAACATCCTAGGACTGTTGAACTCCAAACGAATCCTGCAGCCGCGGGCGCATGCGCAATCGCGCACCGGAAGTGGGGCGGAAATGACGCGACGGCCCGAAACCGGAAGTGGGGCAGAAAAGGTCCGCCGGCGCATTTACATGACAGTTTTTAAAGCTCTCCACCACCAAACCTGCCTTTTAAATCCACATCTAATATTATGTTTACATACACTATCAAATTGTGTTATTGTATAAGTTTAAATAGAAGTTTCTTATGCTCTGTTCAAACATATGCCTGAGTAACAGGAAGTGATGTCATAATTACTATGAGACTATCACTGGTATAAATAGAAGTCTGGTCCCACTTTACATTTACCCCTTGATGAAGTCTGACTGACGAAACGCGTTGGGATACCTGGCAGTGACCTCATACCAAGTTAAGTTAAAATTGTTTTACATATTTTAACATATTTTTAACTGGTATTACTATGCATTGTGTCTGTTGCTTTTATCCCATCTTTTAAGAAATCTTTTGCTGCTCAAATTTTAGCTTAATTAATAATTGTCTATTTTAATGTATCAATAAATTAATTTTTTTAGATTCATTTTTTATTTGGTTATTACTTATTAGATTTATTATATCTGTGTAGATCCACTTTTATTTCGAAATATTCTAAGACACCATTGGTCGCTTTATCCCCCACCCCTCGTGTGTTATATATATATATATATATATATATATATATATATATTATTTATTATAATGGCACTCACTGACCTGGTAACATCCACCGGGGTGCCTTCCTCCACTGATACAGAACAATACCGGCTCTCTGGGATGTATTGCTGCTCCACTCCTCCATGCAATAAGAACCAGGCGGCACTCCACGGACTTTTGTAAACATGTAAAACATGTATTCAAAGCATTCAATTCACAAGTGCAGACATAGTTACAGACACCAACGTTTCAACACCTCTGGGGCGTTTTTGTCAAGATGCTATGCTGTGCAGAAATATAAAAGACTTTTATATTTCTGCACAGCATAGCACCTTGACAAAAATGTCTCACTACTCATTTCTACAGAGACCTTAGGTACCCACTGCCTCTCCTTGTCCGCCTCTCCTTGTTACCCACTGCCACCTCCCCCTGGCATCACCCACTTTTTCCTCGTCACCCTTTCCCCGGTGTTACCCACACTGCCTCTCACTGTCACCCTCTCTCTGTTACCCACTGCCTCTCCTTCTCCCACTATGTCTCCTTCACCCACTGCCTCACCCTCTTTCTCTCCCCTGCGTCACTATAAACCCATCACCCTCTCTCTTCTGTCACTCTCTGCCTCTCCAAAGTGTCACCCTCTTTCCATCTTACGAATATGACATTCCCTTTGAGGCCATGACCCTTGTTGCTAGGTCATGCCCTTGTTGTGAGGCCATGCACACCTTCATGGGACCGCACGCTGAAGGCGTGCAAGTGGTGCCCCTCCTGTCATTTTTTCCTGGATCCGCCCCTGACTGCAATTATATATCCAGTGTGTCCTTCTTCTTGGAATCCCTGCTTCAATATATCCGTGCACCATTCCAGCCAGTCCTGCACCTTGTCTCAGTAATCCTGCACCTGTCCAGTTTTGCAAACAGCAGTCTAATCACTCAGACCTTTCTTCATGTTCATCTCCATTCAGAACCTGCAATTCTGTATCCAGACTCCAAACAAACTCCTGTGAATCCTGCCAAATTCCAGCTCTGCTATCCAGAACTTACAGCCTGCAAGTTTAAGTTTCCCTTTGTGTCCCAGTTCAGCTCTCATCAAACCTCTGCCATTAGCCCTGCCTGTCAGTTACTCTGCAATTAACCCCTGCCTTACCAGCTGCATTTCTCCAGGTAAATTATTCTGTTTATACCTTGTGGACTCCTGTGCATATACCAGGTGACCCAGGCAGGGGGCCACGACCTGCACATCAGGGGCAGCCAAGCCCAAATCCCCTTGCGGAGATTCCCTGGTGAACACCCCCCGGTGTGTTAGAATCCACGCCTCTGCTCTGGGTCACGCCAACCACCTGGTATCTGCTTCCAGAATACAGGTGCTTCCTAACAATATAACACAGGTAAAGCAAGGTCTCGTACAGGTTTGGGAAGCACCTTCATAATAGCTGAATTGAAATGAAGATGGAAAGAGTGATCAGTGAGCAGATGATTAAAGAATGTAACCAGGGTGTCACCAATCCTGGATGAGAGAAGTTTATAACAATCTCTACCCAGACCACCCGGTGAATCGCTGCCTGCACTTCTGTTAAAGATATGGGAAAAGTCAAGGATTGCACTTACTTATTTGGCTATTTGGGTTATTTGTGCATAAGACAACTAATTCCAAGGGTGGGAAGCATGGTAGATAGGGTTCAAATCAAGCATGACCTCTATATTGGAGGACGCAAACAGAGAATCATAGAAATGCCTAATAACTGCAGCTATTTCACTATCATAGGTTGTGATAGAACTAGCTGGAGTCTTTAGCGGATGAACTAATATTCAGATTTGTTTCAGAATTTGTAAAATGTATAATTGACAGCAAATAAATATTTATCACCTACTGTATGGTTTGAATAAATTGCTGACATTTTTTCCATTAAGTAATGGCTTTTGGTGTAGGGGAAGGGCAAATTTATATTTTTTATAGGCCTCAGTGAGCATGTCTTGGAGCTTCAAATAAGATGTTGAGTATTCTTTGTTTAGTGCAGCAACATAGGAAATTTTAGCACCTATAACGATAGCCTTAGCAGCCTGCCAGAATATGAGAGGATCTGTTTCTTTTATTATTTTTCCTAAGTTGCTTCAAGTCTATTTTTAAACTTCAAAAAGCGGGAGAGGTGGTATGAGAACTGCCAAGATCTACAGTAAGTGGGTCCTTATCTAGGGAGATGTGTAAGGAAAATTAGATCAAAGCATGGTTTTGTATAGCAATACACTTAATTACTTGCCTCTGAAACCCCAGGAAAAAGCGATTTAAATAACAGTACATACACAATTGTAGAAAGTGTGTGATTTGTTGCTGAAATGCTGAGAATAGCCCGTATAACTAGTAACGAACAGGAATTACCAGCGGCACTGGATATAACAATACAGAAGTTTCAACAACGAGGATACGACCCAATACAACTTCAAAAAACTAAGGAACGGGTGCTAAAAATTCCAAGATGTTCATTACTTCGGCCGAAATCTACCAAAGATACTAAAAACAAATGTATTTGGTCTACTAGCTTTTCTACCACCAGCCCAATTATACCTCGTGCCACTAAAGCATTATGGCCGATCGTTAAAACAGATCCTAATCTTCCCAGTCTTTCCAATTTAGTACCGATGACAAGCTTTAGGCGGGGAAAGAACTTAAGAGACCATTTGGTCAGAACTGATGTTACTGACTACTCACCACAACCAGGAATATTTGGTATCACTAAAAAACTGGGCTGTTATAGATGTGCATCATGCACTACATGCAGTTACTTGATTCCGGGGAAATCGTTCCAACATCCATATAGGAACAAGAAATACTAGATCCAACAAGTCTTATCATGTACTTCACGATTTGTCATTTACTACATTACATGTCCGTGCAATAAATACTACGTCGGTATGACAAGCCGTATGTTTAAAGAGCGAATGGCACTACACCGCTCTGCCATTTCCAAAGCACTACAGGGAAAAGAAATAGATCAACCGGTTGCACGCCATTACAAAGAAAGCAAACATACTTTATCACAATTACGCTATCAGATCATTGATCAACTTCCTAAGATGCCAAGAGGCGGTGACAAAATGACCGCTTTGCACAAGTTAGAATCTCAATGGATATTTAGATTGGACACTATTCATCCAAATGGACTCAATGAAAAAATAAACTGGAATGTCTTTTAGTTAGCTAGAAATCTATAGATTATTGCTATATTTACAATAACTTTCAGCATTTTGGCACTATTTGATGTTTATATTTTACTATCACTCATGGGCACATCTGAGTAGTTCATATATCACATATGCATGATTACTATTTTTAATGGTCATTCTTATTGGTAACCTGTAGGCTTTTTAACTATATCACATTCATTCCATTATGCCTGTTAGTTACTTCTACCTCAGCTCACACTGTGTATCTTTTCATTAATGCTGATCTGCATGTCACAGCGCACCCTGTCACTGTTATGATTTCTTTCACTACAGGCTAGATGCCGGAGACCGGGGAAGCCCTTCAGGTTGCCTTGGCAACCAGCTTTCTCCTACGACACCCGCCCCCGGAAATGCATCACTGGGAGGACGGACCTGCCCACCCCGATCTCCGAACACAGCCTGTACGTGATTATACACACAGTTGGGGGATATAAGGTAAGCTTTCATCACACACTGGTTTTCTCACTTTGTTTTCCGCAGCATTTAATGCTCTTTTCAGCCATGTAGCACACAAGCAGCGGCAATATATCCTGAAGACGAGACTAGGTCTTGAAACGAGCCGCTGAGAATTTGCATGCTGCATATTTAACCATTGCTTGATCATGGAATTTGTCATGGACCATTAAAACCCTTTTTCCAGTAACCTGGAGTGATGTGCCATTTGCTTATTCAGCAATAGATGGACTATATATATATATATATATATATATATATATATATATACACACACACAGATGGAGCCCTCCTCATCTTTGCCTTTAATTGGATTATCTGAGCCAGTGTAGTTGGACTTAATCCTCTGCTGCAATGATTTAATCCCCTGCTGTATTGTTCTCTCTGTATTGTATTGTAGCTGAGAACACAGGGCCGGTTCTACCCCTTGTGGCGCCCAGTGCGAGAGTTTCCACAGGCGCCACCCCCCCCTCTCTGTGGCAAAACAGTTAGTGTGCGTGGGCGTGGCTTCATAGGGGAGAGGCGTGGCCAGTTATGCTCACAGTAGCTGTGCCCCCCAGTTGATTTGCCCCCTCTTTATTTGCCCCCAGTAGTTGTGCCCCCTCTTTATTTGCTCCCAGTATTTGTGCCTCCTCTTTATTTGCCCCCAGTAGTTGTGTCCCCAGTATTTGTGCCTCCTTTTTATTTGCCCCCAGTAGTTGTGTCCCCAGTATTTGCGCCTCCTCTTTATTTGCCCCAGTAGTTGTGTCCCCAGTATTTGTGCCTCCTCTTTATTTGCCCCCAGTAGTTGTGCCCTCTCTTTATTTGCCCCCAGTATTTGTGCCTCCTCTTTATTTGCCCCCAGTTGTTGTGCCCCCTCTTTATTTGCCCCCTGTCGCTGTGCCCCCCGCTTACAAACACACACACACAAAATAATAAAAACAATACTTACCACTGCCCCGCTCCTGCTTCTTCTGCTGCTGCTGCTCCGTCAGTCTGGCCGCTCGCTCCTCTCTATGGGAGAGACGTCAATGACGTCTCTCCCATAGCGCCGCACAGACACTAGAGGTCAATAACGACCTCTAGTGTCTGTGCCTGGAGCCGGCTGCAGCGGACGCCCACACAGCCCACGGCGTCTGCTGCAGCCGTGGAGCGGGGAGCGGAGTGCGGGCAGGCGGCGGTGCCTCCGGGGTGACTGCGGCCGCGCCCCCAGGCCGCAGCGCCTTTGGCAAAGGCACTGCTTGCCCGAACCAAGGACCGCTCCTGTGAGAACAATAGATGAAAGGCTTATGCTAATAAACCTTGGTGCACCTAGGTGAAGCAGAGAAGCCTAGGTGAGCGTGGCTCCATCTGTATATATAAAAATGTTTATATAGTTAGAAAATGTTTGCTATAAAAATGTGTTAAGTCCAATATCTCGGTTAAGGCCAGATAGTTTCAAATATTTTAAATGAAAGATCCACTTACTTTAATTTCATTTGAGGATCATTACATCACCTCCCCTCCAATTAGGAGTGACTTTCTGTATAGTGATAAATTTAAGTCCTATAGAATTTATGTTGTGGGCTTCAGAAAAAATGATTTAGGCACAATGGGTGATCAATTTTTTATTTTACTGATTTATATATTTTTGTCTATTCTGAGCTTTATTTTTTTGTTTTGGTTGGCGCACATATTGATTGTGTTTAAAGATGCTATTATTCCAATTTTTCTAAAAAGAAGTTGGCATAGTTGGGTGCAAAGGATGTGCCCATTGCTGTGCCTTTTTTAAGTTACCAAAAAAATCATTACAAATGATGTTTAAAAATACACTTGATATTTTCCATTAAAAAATTGATCTGCTGAATCGAAATGTTTGTCAAGGTGAATTGGCAGTCACGTTCGATACAGGTGTATAATGATTTCACATCACTTGTACAAAGTGTGTATGAATTTTTACATATCAGGTTTTCAATTATTTGCAGTATTTTCTTTGCGGTCAATTCAATTTGCTGACAGTTGAATAGCGCTGGGAATTAGCTCCCAAGGCTATTCAATACAGTGCCATGTGACACTCAATTGTCGGGATTTCCTCTCTCACACCCGGGGGGGGAGGCGAGCAGAAATGCTACAAAAGTGCTGGAGCACGGCCAGCGCAAGGCTGATTCTGTCGGGAATGAGAATTGCACCAGACAGTTAAGTCGGAGAATGCCCATTCTCCCATAAAAATCAACCTGTTAAGTCCAGGATAACGGGCATTCACCAACTTAATTTAAGAAGAATTGAATAGCGGTGGGAGCTAATTCCCATCACTATTCAAACTGTCAGCAAATTGAATTGACCATTTTGTGTCTTTTGGATAGCATTTTTATTGTCTTACCAATGCCTGTAATACATGGATCTATATTCTTGGACAAATTTGAAGTAATTGTTTCAAAACCAGATATTATAGGATGTCTGGGTGGGTTCTCCTCATTTGTATGAAGTTTTGGCAAGAAGTAAAAGGTTGGGATCATGGTATCTTTGTACTATAGGCAATATTTAATAGTCTTTGTCAGTGATTTTTTTTAAATTAATGTGAGCCTGGTTTATTGTCAGTTTTGTTCAGTGGTGAAATCTTAATGGTAATCTTAATTTTACAGCTGCTGTGGCAAGCACTATCCATGTGAGTGTGTACTCTGCAAGGGGTGCTGATGGACATGACAAACTACTGTGAGTATCAGCTATAATACATCAATGCATCACTCATTTACAGGGTTCTAGCACTGCACTAGTAAGAATCGTGCTGCAGTGTACTGGTTTCCATCTGAAACCTTGAGCAGATTACACACCTATGGAGACCTTGTGACAGCAGCTGTAAAATTGTAAGTACTTGGTTTTATATTGGTTCGGTCAATAAATAATCTTTGATTCATTATTACTGAAAGAACCTTATCTTTATTGCATGTACTGTGAGTAGTGTCTCACAAATGATTTTTTTTTTTAATAATGGGATCCAAATGCATTGCATTATAATCTTTCCCATAAGCAGACTTCAGTGACCCAAGGCAACTTTGTCGTATAGTATCAATATCTGGCTATATTATACTTTACCCTCTATGCCCTATTGGGTCATCAATATATCCCATTTACTGTACAATTCTCAAAATAGCTCTTTAAAGAGATTTTTAAAGATACGTTTCCATTTCCATCTGTTTACAGATCTCGATATTCTTATATAGATAAGGTGTAGATAAGGTGGGTATTCTTATATAGATAAGGTGCACTGTTCAGACATTTTTTTATCAAGAACTCCACAACTCAATGCTCTAACTTTTTTTTCTCCCAATACAAATAGTTTTTGCAAAGAATCAAACAGTGAGTTTACAAATTATAATTTATGTTAACCTTTAAAAATACATTGATTCAATATTCTTGAAAACAGTCTCTGGGTTTATACATGGGTTTGTCTAAAAGCATCATGAGCAATCAACTCCCTTAAATGGAATGAATGTCTTTGTACTCATAATTACTTACATGTGTCCTGGTCATTTCCATAGGCCTAATGTTCACTTAGAAAAGAACCATGTAATTGAATATATATTATAAAACTATTTACACTAGCTTACAAAAAATGTATCTACAAACAATATTATATATATATATATATATATACAGTATATATATATATATATATATATATATATATAGACAATGCAGTTTACCCGGCACTCCACCTGATGTGTAGCTGGTTCTGGTGCCCTCATAAGAAGGATATAGACAAGCAAAGATGCGGCACTCACGAACGCTTTGAAAGAAGTCACAGACCCGGTTCAGGTATAATCAACGTTTCAATCCTATTTATGGATTTTCGTCAGGAACAAGCATAGTACAGATACAACAAAACTCACCTTATATCCCCATTCACCAATGACCCACAGGTGGACGGCTGCTCGCTCCGGCGCGGGAGTCCGCGAGCGCTGTCGCCGAGTAATGACGTCATCGCGTATCCACGCGACGCACGTCCAATGCTGCCATGGCAACCCGGCGGCTGTAAACAAAAGAGGAACAACAGTAACCGCTGCCCCACTGTTGTCTATCGGCAAACTGCTGTAACAATTAACGTTGCCATGTCAGCATGTACATGTAAAGAAATATACATAGAACAATTTTAGATGGGTCTGATCGAATAGTGCATCTCATTATAACACAGAGTAATCTCTAGATCCAAATCTCAGTCCTGTGTAACAATGCTTAATGCAACACAATGAATACATAGTTACCAAGCAGATAGACTGTTGCCATGGTGATGCAACACATCTCAGTGATACTTATAACCAAGGAAAAAATAAATACATCAATAAATATAAAAATAAAAATAAAAATAAATAGAAAAAAACATGAAAAATATAAAGCAACACAGACTAAATAACCAACAAGTTAATGTAGTAATCTCATATACTTCTGCCTGAAAAAAATGTATACAACATATAGAATCAGGCAAATGTAGAAAAAGTGATAGCATCATTCAAACCCTTAGGATTAATCACATCTAGGCGAAAAATCCATTCAGCCTCCCGTTTGAGTAACATTGCATTGCGATCGCCCCCCCTACGTAGCGGGGGGATATGGTCGATCATTCTGTATCTGAGGCTATTTAAGGGGTGCTTGGCTAACAGAAAGTGTCGTGCTACTGGTTGCTCACTAGAGCCATTATTAATGGCCAAACGGATAGCAGAATGATGTGCCCCCATCCTTTCTTTAAATTTTCTCTGGGTTTTCCCAATATACGAGAGACTGCAGGGACACAATAATTGATAAACAACATAAGAACTTTCACAAGTCAGATGAAAACGAATCTTGTATTTTGTACCTAAATGAGGATGGCAAAAGGTGTCACCTGCAATGAGAAAACTACAGGTGGTACAAGGACACTTAAAGCATCCATTCTGTTTTTTAGCCAAAAAATTCCTACTGTCATTGCTTCTATTCATTGATATATCTGTTTTGACCAATAGATCTCTCAAATTTTTTGGACGTGAAAAACACGTCATTAATGTAGTATTGGCCAATCCTATATCTGGGTCTGATGTTATGATTGGCCACAGTTTTTTGGATAAATGATTAATCTTGGGTGATTGGGTATTGAATTTATTAACCCAATGTAACCTGTCGGAGTTTTGTTTAGGTATCTGTTTAAGTAATCATTTTTTCCTGTCCAAAGACATTGCTTTATTTTTAGCTAGCAATAAAGAATTTAAATGATACCCCCGATGAAGAAATTTACCAATGAGCCAGTCAATCTGGTCAGATGCTTGAGATACGTCACTGTTAATTCTAATGATGCGTACCATTTGTGAAAAGGGGAGCCCCATTTTTAAATTCAATGGATGACAACTCTGGAAATGGAGGAGTGAGTTCCTATCTGTCTCTTTGGAAAATAATGTGGTTACTATATTACCCCCTTGTAAAATAATTTTTACATCCAGAAACTTGATGTCAGATTGGCTCATCTCAAAAGTTAATTTTACCGGTGAAGTAGAGGCATTATGAACCTCCAATAATGATTTTAACTCGGTATCCGAACCTACCCAGATAAGTAATAAATCATCAATAAATCTAGTATATAGCAAGATTTTTTTTAGCCACAGCAGGATTATCAAAGAATAATGATTTTTCTACATCAAACATGTATGTGTTAGCATAACTGGGCGCCACGGAAGATCCCATGGCACACCCAGTTACTTGAAGGAAAAACTTGTTGTCAAACATAAAAAAATTACGCTTTAGTACCAATTCCAACATTTTCAATAAACAATCTACATGGATCTCCGGGTACACATTATGTTGCAGAAGTAAACCCCTCACTGCAGCGATCCCTTCCACATGGGGGATAACTGTGTAGAGGCTAGATACATCAGCCGTAACAAGCCAAGCTTCAGATGGAACAGATCCCACAGCTTCCAGCTTATTCAGCAGGGAGGTGGTGTCCAATAAAAAATTACAATGCTGCTGCACTAATGGTTGGAGAACAGAGTCCAAAAATATAGACGTAGGCTGGAACAAGGAGCCCCTGGCCGACACAATGGGGCGACCGGGTGGAGGAGTCAGACCTTTATGGATCTTCGGCAAGGTATAAAGTAACGGAGTAATAGGAAATTTAGGCAATAAAATATCAAAGATCCTGTCATCGATCAATTTGATATCTCTGGCATGTATTAACACCTCACGAAGCTCCGTCATAAAGGTGGTTGTAGGGTTATTTATAAGAGGTTGGTAAACTTGGCTGTCCTCCAATTGGCGATAGATTTCCAACTTATAATCATGTAAGTCCTGCAGGACCACGCCACCCCCTTTATCCGCCGGGCGAATCACCAATTGGTGGTTAGAAGAGAGAGATTTAATGGCATCCCGTTCTAGTTTGGTGAGATTCAAGTGTGGTAGACTCTGCTCGTTGTTATGTGACATAACATCTTGATCAAGTAGCCTAATGAATGTTTTAATGGATGCATTATTGGATGGTGGATCAAAATTAGAGCCTTTTTGTAAGCGTTTAAGTTGTGGTGGTATAGGATTTTGTATTGATGTTGTTGGGAGAGCCTCCTTCTTATGAAAAAATTCTTTGACTTTCAGTTTTTTCTGTAGGCAAAATTTCTCCATTTGCCAATCAAATGCATTAAAGCCAGTAGATGGAATAAAGGAAAGTCCTTTAGAAAGAAGGCTTGTTTCACTGGGACTTAGATCGTACGATGAGAGATTAAAGACTATTTCTTCTTTAGTTGCACAGGTGGTTTGGTGCCAGGGTTTTTGTCTCCTGTTCTGGCCCCCTCGCCTATTGAATCGTCTGGTTCTCTTCTTCCCCGGTTCCTGGTTGCTGCCGCTAAAGGGATGAATTCCTTATTTCTTCTGCGGTATGATTTGGGTTTATCAGCTTCACTCGCCGTGCTGTTACCGCCCTCTTGTGAGGATTCTGTATCCAGATTCCCTTTAGGATACCGATTTCTGCGGAAAAAGGGTTTGCGTTCCATATTCGGCTGACCCCTCGAGTTGTTCCCTGTTAACCATCTATACACCTGATGGTGTTCATAATCAAGGGTAACTTTAGAAAGTATCTCACGTTTGTATTTCAGCACATCCCTTTTATATATGGCAAGTTGATTACCCAGTTTATTCAACCAGTCATTATCCGGGTCAATTTGCAAACAAGGCATATATTTGGACTCAAAGGTCACGATTTTGCTCTGGATGTTAGAGTGTTCTTTTTTGGATTGTTCCACGACTAATAGCATAAGGTCGAACGAACATTTGTTCAAAATATTGATCCATTTCTTGCAGAAACTGGGATCAAAACGACCTATTGTGGGACAATTCCGAACTCTAAATCCCCTTGGGATCTGCTTAGCACGGAAATAGTCACTCAATGATACTGCATGGAGGTGAAAATCAATCTCCTTCTTTTTTAAGGTTAATAAGTCCCGATAAATAATCTCATTAGGTAAACCCTCCGTTTGATCCACCATATGTTCTTGATGTAAGATACATTCTGTTTCAGTTTCAGAATAGCTGAAAGTGTCATGTAATGGGACTAGCAGCGGGTTGAAATGTTCCTCATTAATGTCAGCTGATTCTGCCATATTGATCACAAATTGCAGTCCAATCCACCAACCACAAATACAGTGCACAATCCGTGCAATATAGTGCAAACAAAAAAATATAAAGTGCAGTGTGACTCACACACCTAAATCCTTTCTAAAAAGTCAATAGGTCAAAAGCAAATGCTCCAAAGATACAAGTAATGGATATGGTGAGGGTGCCCTGGTTCGTTTGTGTGATACAACACACACAAACCAATATTGACAATGCAGTTTACCCGGCACTCCACCTGATGTGTAGCTGGTTCTGGTGCCCTCATAAGAAGGATATAGACAAGCAAAGATGCGGCACTCACGAACGCTTTGAAAGAAGTCACAGACCCGGTTCAGGTATAATCAACGTTTCAATCCTATTTATGGATTTTCGTCAGGAACAAGCATAGTACAGATACAACAAAACTCACCTTATATCCCCATTCACCAATGACCCACAGGTGGACGGCTGCTCGCTCCGGCGCGGGAGTCCGCGAGCGCTGTCGCCGAGTAATGACGTCATCGCGTATCCACGCGACGCACGTCCAATGCTGCCATGGCAACCCGGCGGCTGTAAACAAAAGAGGAACAACAGTAACCGCTGCCCCACTGTTGTCTATCGGCAAACTGCTGTAACAATTAACGTTGCCATGTCAGCATGTACATGTAAAGAAATATACATAGAACAATTTTAGATGGGTCTGATCGAATAGTGCATCTCATTATAACACAGAGTAATCTCTAGATCCAAATCTCAGTCCTGTGTAACAATGCTTAATGCAACACAATGAATACATAGTTACCAAGCAGATAGACTGTTGCCATGGTGATGCAACACATCTCAGTGATACTTATAACCAAGGAAAAAATAAATACATCAATAAATATAAAAATTGGCTAAAAAACAGAATGGATGCTTTAAGTGTCCTTGTACCACCTGTAGTTTTCTCATTGCAGGTGACACCTTTTGCCATCCTCATTTAGGTACAAAATACAAGATTCGTTTTCATCTGACTTGTGAAAGTTCTTATGTTGTTTATCAATTATTGTGTCCCTGCGGTCTCTCGTATATTGGGAAAACCCAGAGAAAATTTAAAGAAAGGATGGGGGCACATCGTTCTGCTATCCGTTTGGCCATTAATAATGGCTCTAGTGAGCAACCAGTAGCACGACACTTTCTGTTAGCCAAGCACCCCTTAAATAGCCTCAGATACAGAATGATCGACCATATCCCCCCGCTACGTAGGGGGGGCGATCGCAATGCAATGTTACTCAAACGGGAGGCTGAATGGATTTTTCGCCTAGATGTGATTAATCCTAAGGGTTTGAATGATGCTATCACTTTTTCTACATTTGCCTGATTCTATATGTTGTATACATTTTTTTCAGGCAGAAGTATATGATATTACTACATTAACTTGTTGGTTATTTAGTCTGTGTTGCTTTATATTTTTCATGTTTATTTCTATTTATTTTTATTTTTATTTTTATATTTATTGATGTATTTATTTTTTCCTTGGTTATAAGTATCACTGAGATGTGTTGCATCACCATGGCAACAGTCTATCTGCTTGGTAACTATGTATTCATTGTGTTGCATTAAGCATTGTTACACAGGACTGAGATTTGGATCTAGAGATTACTCTGTGTTATAATGAGATGCACTATTCGATCAGACCCATCTAAAATTGTTCTATGTATATTTCTTTACATGTACATGCTGACATGGCAACGTTAATTGTTACAGCAGTTTGCCGATAGACAACAGTGGGGTAGCGGTTACTGTTGTTCCTCTTTTGTTTACAGCCGCCGGGTTGCCATGGCAGCATTGGACGTGCGTCGCGTGGATACGCGATGACGTCATTACTCGGCGACAGCGCTCGCGGACACCCGCGCCGGAGCGAGCAGCCGTCCACCTGTGGGTCATTGGTGAATGGGGATATAAGGTGAGTTTTGTTGTATCTGTACTATGCTTGTTCCTGACAAAAATCCATAAATAGGATTGAAACGTTGATTATACCTGAACCGGGTCTGTGACTTCTTTCAAAGCGTTCGTGAGTGCCGCATCTTTGCTTGTCTATATATATATATATATATATATATATATATATTATATTTATATAAGTATTTTACCACTTTACAACACTAGTTTTGTAAAGCAAACATGGCGTTTTACATGTCCCAGTATACACCTATACAACTAGTACATTGAATATATATTATTAGATCCTGAACCCCTGGTAAGGTTAATTACAGGAAGTGAGGTAATTAATCACTTCCTAACCCATAATGGTATATATAGATGATCTGTCCCACATGCATGATACCCCTTGATGAAGTCAGACCAGACGAAATGCGTTGGGTAAATCCTGATACTACTGAATCCTCAGTTAAGCTACTTCTATCCATCTCCATTATTATAATTGCATTCCAAATCTCTTTTTATCCCTCATCAATTCCGTGTTTTTAATTTTTAATTTCTAACATTTGAATTGTCATTTTTAGTAACCCCATGCTTTTTAATTTGCTTTCAATTTTTTATGTGCTCTATGTAAATGTTAAACTGTTCTCTTGCCAGTGTAATTCTGATGCTTTTTGATTGTTATGTGCCTAGGGTCCCATCGTGCTAGTATTTAGCACCTTGGATGTTGTAACCCCGTTTTGGCCAGTTATGTGTTTTTATAAGTCTTTTTATATATAAAACATCTTTCTGTTCATAAATAAATCCCCTTCTTTTAATTAATATTAGCAGTCCTTTTTATTCTTCTGCCACCATTGGTCGCTCAGATCTTATCCATCACTTCCAACTTTAATTTTTATCCTGCACTCGTACTAGTGCAGAACCCATTTAAGAGGTAGCAGATGCCTTTTATGTTTTTAGGGAGTGGCATATAGAGACTGTCTTTTGGGGTATTTTTAAGCTGACATACTGTGAAAAACTTGTGTCCACTGCATATATATATTTTTGGCGCTGTTTGTTCACCCCATACACACCCATTTTTTGTACTATTTCTTACAGCTGCCTTAAACTTTGGCCAGTAGACTAAACACAGTATGTTCAGAACCAATGAACGTACAGACATAAGGAGCAATTTATGTAGTAAAATTTTCAATGAAATAAGCATACCAGAAGAGGCACCCACATCAGACAACCTTGATGACATGTTTTGAGACATAGAAAGATTACTCATCAAGGAGATAAAAGCATGGTGGGACATGAAAGGCCTTAAACATTATGTCAGTGTGGACAGAGTCCAAGGGGTCTTTGAACCTTGAAGCAACCCACTTTTGTAACTGATAACCACGCCTTCATGAAAGAATGGGACCACATTTTACATAATTGTTCGATCAATCTAATGAAATTACTCATTACGGAGAAGAAACGTCTCCTAGAAAGCCTGGAGACGGAAATTTAGGAAACTGAAAAAGGTTTCGAGAGTCACAAGGATAAAGAAGATTTCAGGATTAATGAGAAAGTCTTAAACAAAAAACTGGAGCAAGTAGAGGAAGTAGTCATCAGGAATAAAGAAAAGAAATTTACTAGGGACAAACAAGATTATGAAACCAATAGAGTTAAAAATTGGAGTCGATTTACCTGGGAAGGACCACAAGAACATAGAGCGAAAAGGGAATATTGGCAAACAGTACCAGAAAAAGGAAGAAGGAGATTTCAGAGCAATGCCGCACAAGAGAGGAAACAACTACGGACTGACAACAGATTTTCGGCCTTGCAAAGATTGGAATCAACAGGAGAGGAGGTTTTTTTATCCCCAGGACCAAGTACACGGGTCAAGGATACGGTAAGAAACACTCTCAAGAACACAGAGGTACTCCCCTCACCTCGAAAAAGAAGGTTTGTAGAAGAAGAGGATGCCGTGGGGGTAGGAGGAAAGAGCAAATACAAAAGACGAAACCTGCAGTACAATCATCCGCACCAAAAGGCATCTTCAACCTATCAAGCCACAATTTAACCGAACACGAGATGTCCCTCCTGAATAAAGGCTTGTCGTATGCACCTACCAAGGGGATGAATAAGTTTGACGTGTTTGTGGATCTAAATAAATTTGTCAGAAAACTGACCTTAAAACGTCACTTCCTAAGGAAAGAAGATGCCGTAATTCAGAACTACGAACAATCAAAATCAGGCTTGAGACCGACGTCTAAGTTCTACCCACTGGAGTCCAAGGGAAATAATATAGGGATTTTCTATGACTTGGTGAAAAAAGACCTATGCGATGCCGAGATCAAAACTATTAAGGAGAAGAACCTCACAAACGGAGAAAGGCAAGCAATTAAGCTATTGCAGGACAACAAGGGAATTATTATAAAATCTGCTGACAAAGGGGGGGGCTGGTAGTCATGGACCGTACGGCGTATGTAGCGGAGGCCGAAAGACTGCTGGGAGATAGGTCCTCATACGCACTACTACCGACGGATCCAAAGGAACGCTTTGTGAAGGAACTGAGAGGGATCCTCCTAAAAGGCCTCCGCAATGGAACACTAACTAAGGAGGAATATCAGTACCTCCTGAATACCAACCCCGTTACCCCCATTTTTTACTTCCTCCCAAAAGTGCACAAGTCACTGATAAATCCACCAGGGAGGCCCATCGTGGCAGGGATTGATTCCCTGACATCCCACCTGTCTGAATATGTGGACATTTTCCTAAGAAAGTTTGTTGTGGATCTACCCACCTATCTTAAAGATACCACTTCGGTTCTTAACCTCATGGAACTCCAAGAATGGAAAGACACTTATAGATGGGTCACGATAGATGTACAGTCCCTCTCCACGTGCATCCAGCATGAAAAGGGGATCCAGGCATGCAAGTTTTTCTTGGATAAGGACCAACTCATCACGGAGGAGCACCAGAGTTTTATATGCGAACTAATGGATTTTATATTGAAACATAATTATTTTAAATTTTTAGACCAATTTTACCTCCAGACATGTGGGACAGCGATGGGTACTATTTTTGCACCAAGTTTCGCCAATCTTTTTATGGGCTTCTGGGAGAACGAACACATATACATGGACCACCCTTTTAAATTAAATATCATATTTTATAAAAGACACATAGATGATATTTTAATTATATGGGACGGGGATGAATCTTCTTTTAAGTCTTTTTTTAACTACATATCGGAGAATACCATGAATCTGAAGTTTACAGCCAAGGACGACACGGAGCAGATAGATTTCCTGGATTTGGTACTCACCCATCGGGGGAAAGAAATCATAACAAAAAATTACATAAAAGAGGTAGACATGAATAGCTACGTCCACTACAGAAGCAACCACCTGAAACGGTGGAAGAACAATATCCCCTATTCGCAGTTTAACAGGATTACACGTAATTGTAAGACAGTGGAAGATCGCGATGCCCAACTCTCCATCTACACGGAGAGGTTCAAAGAAAAAGGATACCCGAGTACATTTTGGAGGAGGCCAACAACAAAACTAAGACACTAGAAAGGAAACAACTACTGGAATACAAACCCAAGGAGAAGAAAGAGGACGTCACCAGATTCATCACAACATACAATAGACATGAAGGACATATTAAGAAAGCACTCAGATCACACTGGAATATCTTACTGATGGACCCCATTCTGAAGGACTACCTACCGCAGGAACCACAGGTGGTATTCAGAAAATCCCAGAATCTAAAAGACCTCCTTGCACCCAGTATGCTTAGAAACCAGACAACATCGAAAACATCTCTGCCCAAATGTGTGGGTTGTTATAAATGCGGCCATTGTAACATCTGCAGGTACGTACATCCCAACAGAAAGACGCTCAAAAACACAGGGGAAGCAAAGGAGTACAAGCTCAAGCACTTTATCAGCTGCAATACATGCTCAGTCATTTATCTCCTGGAGTGTCCATGCAAAATGAAATACTGTGGAAGACTAAAAGGCCTTTGAAACTCTGCATACAAGAACACGTCAGGAACATTAGAAACAAGGTTCAAACACACGCGGTCTCACAACATTTCTTGCAACACCATGATTCAAATCCAGAAGAACTTACATTCAAAGGGATTGAATTAGTTACACTCGGAGAAAGAGGGGGGGGCCTCTCCAACCTCCTATCAAGGCGCGAAATGTATTGGATTTACGAAGTGAAATCACTACACCCTGATGGACTTAATGAGAACTACGAGATTGCACCATTTTTGTGAACGTAAGCGCATTATTTCATTCATTTGAAACCGCCGGCACTCTCTCTTCCTTCCTACTACGTCCATGAGTTTTGGGGCACCTAACAGTGTATTCCCAATCTCTGGACACTTCTTCCCGTGTAGCCCAGATCTTAATTACAGCCATACCACACTGGATATGCCCAAATACGCCTGATCTTGGAAGCCAAGCAGTGTTGGCCCGGTTAGTACAGGGCTAGGAGACTGCCCAGGAATACCGGGTGCTGTAAGAAACACAGGTCTGGCAGGGTTTACTCTAACTGCAATTCTGCGTATGTTGGCGTCACTACTGTACAAAATATGAATCACTGGAATTATGTCACGTCAGTGACTCCTTTATAACACTTTTCAATCTTTCTAATATTGTTATTATTTACCAGCCTAATATCCATATGACACCAGTATGCATTTTAGAACCATTGCGCCTGAAGGCTATATCCATATAAAACTTCTGTATGTATATACTAGATTATTAATGTTTTTATATGTGCAGAATATTGCATAGTTTAGGTGCTTATGCATCCATATGAATGTGTCTAGATGCCATGTCCCTTAAGTAACATATAAATTTAGAGCAAATAGATCTGTGCTGCTAAAAAAGAAAACTTCTGAATCCGTTTTTCCTTCCCTTATATGACGATTCCATGTCTGGAGACAATTAATCCTGAAGAATCAGCGCCTATGAATGGACTAAATCACTAATAAGATGGCCACCGGCACCTGCTTTCAGCATACAAGACTGTCTCCAAAAACGGACTTCTTAAAGATGGCCGCCGCACCCTGTAATACACCTGCCCGGCGCATGCACAGTAAATGCTCCCGGACACAGGAAGTGGGGCGGAAATGACGTCAGAGACGTCCCGGACCGGAAGTCTGTATCCAGAGACTTCTTCTAAGTATTTTACCACTTTACAACACTAGTTTAGTAAAGCAAACATGGCGTTTTAAATGTCCCAGTATACACCTATACAACTAGTACATTGAATATACATTATTAGATCATGAACCCCTGGTAAGGTTAATTACAGGAAGTGAGGTAATTAATCACTTCCTGACCCATAATGGTATATATAGATGATCTGTCCCACATGCATGATACCCCTTGATGAAGTCAGACCAGACGAAACGCGTTGGATGAATCCTGATACTACTGAATCCTCAGTTAAGCTACTTCTATCCATCTCCATTATTATAATTGCATTCCAAATCTCTTTTTATCCCTCATCAATTCCGTGTTTTTAATTTTTAATTTCTAACATTTGAATTGTATTTTTTAGTAACCCCATGCTTTTTAATTTGCTTTCAATTTTTTATGTGCTCTATGTAAATTTTAAACTGTTCTCTTGCCAGTGTAATTTTGATGCTTTTTCATTGTTATGTGCCTAGGGTCCCATCGTGCTAGTATTTAGCACCTTGGATGTTGTAACCCCGTTTTGGCCAGTTATGTGTTTTTATAAGTCTTTTTATATATAAAACATCTTTCTGTTCATAAATAAACCCCCTTCTTTTAATTAATATTAGCAGTCCTTTTTATTCTTCTGCCACCATTGGTCGCTCAGATCTTATCCATCACTTCCATATATATATAAATATATCAAATCAAATCAAATCAAATCAAAGGACTGGAACACTATCTGACTGCCAACAGAATTCCAAGAGGACTACGCATCCTAAAAAAAACCACGTTTGGGATAGATGACCAGGAATTCATTGCTAGCTGGGATAAGATCTTACATGAATGCTCAGTAAATTTAATGAAACTGATAATTACCGAGAAAACTAAAACGCTCCGGAAATTAGAAGAAGACCTTAAACCCAAGGAAACCTTACTGCTACCCCACCAGGACAAAGAGGCTTTTAAAGCAAATGACTTAACACTTACCAGGAAGATTGAACGGATCGAAGAGGAAGTTATCAGAGGGAAAGAAAAGAAGTTCCAAAGAGACAAGCAGGACTACCTTACCAATAAAATTAAAAACTGTAGTAGATTCCAAATACACCAAACTACCAACATTCCGGTGTATCAAGACCCTAGGAGCAGAGGGTGGAAAAATACACCACGTCAACCACATTATAAGAAAAATCGCATGACATCACAGCTCAATACCTACACACCACGTGCAGGGAAAATCTTCACAAATAATAGATTCTCTGCTCTACAGAGATTAGAATCCAACAGTGATTCGGATTTTTTATCCCCGGACCCCCACAAAGAACAGCCACAATCTCAGAGGAAAACATTCTTCAGGGAACGGTTCAAGACATCACCCGCAAAAAGAACATTCCAAGAAGAAGAGGAACACGGGGCAGTGGGCGGAAACAATGCGAAAAGAAGGTACCAGCCACTATAGACGCACGATCAAGTGGAATATTCAATCTTTCACAACATCAACTCACCCAGTCAGAGATGACTCTCTTAAGCAAAGGCTTGAAGTTCGCTCCTACGAATCAGATGAATAAATTCAATACCTTTATTGATCTCAGTAAATTCACACGAACACTCACATTGAAAAGACATTTTGCTAAAAGAAATACGGAGACTACTGTCTGCATTGAATCTAAATCAGGACTAAAAAAGAAATCTAAATATTACCCGCTCGAATCTAAAGGACTCCATATAACGGTCTTCCACGATCTGGTAAAAAAAGATCTTTGTGATCAGAACCTACCACCAATAAAACAGAACAACCTTGGAAACAAAGAAAAACAAGCACTTAAAGAACTACAAAGCAACACAGGAATTGTCATCAAACAAGCCGATAAAGGAGGCGGTGTGGTAATTATGGATAGACCAGCCTATGAAGAAGAAGCACTGCGTCTTCTAAACGACACCAAATTCTATAAAAGACTCCAACAAGACCCTACCACATACTACATCGATGAACTAAGAATCCTGTTGGTGCATTACTTACGCTGCCAGATACTGGATAAGGATGAGTATCAATTCCTCATGACATCCTTCCCGGTTATTCCTATATTTTACTTTTTGCCAAAAATACATAAAGATTTGCAGAAGCCCCCAGGAAGACCTATCATCGCAGGGATTGATTCCCTCACATCCCATCTGTCGGAATATATTGATGTCTTTTTAAGAAAATATGTGGTAAAACTACCCTCTTATCTCAAAAATACCAAAAGCGTGTTAGACATCCTTAAAAATAGCCCCTGGAAAGAAACCTACTGGTGGGTCACAATTGACGTAGAAAGTCTTTACACCTGTATTATCCATGAGACTGGGATCAAATCATGCAAAAAATTCCTGGACAGAGATATGGAACTGACGCCGACCCACAGAGAAGCCATATGTGACTTCATTCGGTTCATCTTAAGTCACAATTATTTCAAATTCAAAAATGACTTCTTCCTACAGACATGCGGCACCGCGATGGGGACAATCTTTCCACCAAGCTTTGCGAATTTACTGATGGGAAGCTGGGAGGAGGAACACATTCATTCGAACAACCCATTCACCAACCAACTGATACTGTTTAAAAGGTATATCGGTGATATTATCATTATTTGGGATGGAACAGAATCATCCTTTCTTGAATTCTTTGAAAACATTTCCTCTAACCAGTTTAATCTAAAGTTCACCGAGAAACACAACCAGGATTCAATAGAATTTCTGGACCTGACACTCTCCTCAAAAGACCTGAAGATTACTACTTGCAATCACATTAAAAAAGTGGACACTAACAGCTAACTTCACTTTAAAAGGTGTCACCAACAAAGTTGGAAAACTAACATACCCTACTCCCAATTTCACCGGATACAGAGAAACTGCAGCTCCATTGAGGACCAAGACAAACAACTCAAAATCTACGCCGATAGATTTAAAGAAAGAGAGTACCCAGTGGATGTTATTGAAAAAGCCCTAACTAAAACACGTACCAATTCAGAACTAAACACCCAGGCAGTCACTGATGTAACGGAGAATAAGTTCACAGCCCCGTTCATCACAACTTACAACTGCCACGAAAAAATCATCCGCCAGTCTCTCAATAAACACTGGAATATCCTGATGATGGATCCGGTTCTAAAAGATATACTGCCCCCTCGACCCCAAATAGTCTACAGGAAAACAAGAAACTTGAAAGAGATCCTTGCACCGAGCCTACTTAAACCTGCCACAACACACCAGACAAAAAAATGTCAGGGCTGCTACAAATGTGGAAGCTGCAATGTTTGTAAACTGGTCCATCGGGACCGGAAAAAGTTCTCAAATAGTACAAATTCTCGGGAGTATGCAATCAAGCATTTCATAAACTGTAATTCCACAATGGTCATCTATCTCCTGGAATGCCCATGTGGCCTAAAGTACATTGGGAAAACCAAAAGGGTACTTAAACTGCGTATCCAGGAGCATGCAAGAAACATTAAAAACAAGATAACCACACATGCAATTTACAGGCATTTCCATGAAGTACATAGGTCAAATCCTGAGGAAATGTCTTTTAAAGGCATCGAAATTGTTAAACTGAGAGAAAGAGGTGGAGATATCCTGAACA
The DNA here is from genome assembly GCF_028390025.1 of Pseudophryne corroboree. Lineage (NCBI taxonomy): Eukaryota > Metazoa > Chordata > Amphibia > Anura > Myobatrachidae > Pseudophryne > Pseudophryne corroboree. The sequence goes on along the minus strand of NC_086448.1, from coordinate 495,059,431 downwards.
AGTTATCCAAGAGAGAAATGTTTTGGATATTTGAACTACAAACACTTGCACCTTCAGGCTTTAATGAAGGGTTTGAAATTGCCCCTTTTTTATGAACACCTTCTGGTACCACTAGGCATTTTTTTGCCTCTCACACACTTAATCTTTTTTTTATATACTTTTATCTATTTTGTATATTTTCACTTGCTATTGTCATTCATGCTTCTATATTCATCTTGTTTCTGCACAAATCACCACTACACTATGCGATTCATACTACTATAATTATGAATATTTTTCATATGTTTTAATAATATATTTCTGATGATCTCATTTTTCTCTATCAAAATGGCTGTGTGTTCCAGTGCATTTAAAAGTAATATATGACCTGAGGAAAAACCGTAGAACAATGGCCGTGCGTTTCACAGTATACACTGACCAAGCGTCTACATTAAAGCCGGACCGGAAGTGACGTTCCGTCACCGCAGGCTACAGCGGAAGTGATGTAATGCGGCTCACAGTGCGTTCCAGACTTTTATATTTCTGCAGAGCATAGCACCTTGACAAAAACGCCCCAGAGGCGTTGAAACGTTGGTGTCTGCAACTATGTCTGCACTTGTGAATTGAATGCTTTGAATACATGTTTTACATGTTTACAAAAGTCCGGTGAGTGCCGCCTGGTTCTTATTGCATGGAGGAGTGGAGCAGCAATCCATCCCAGAGAGCTGGTATTGTTACATATATATATATATATATATATATATATATATACACACACACACACACACACACACACACACACACACACACACATATAGCTTTAGGCACCCATTAGGGGACTTTGTCACCAAAGCATAGTATGTTACTTTTTTCCCCCTTATTTTGACCCTGCAACTTAGTCATATTCAGATAAATGCTTTACCCCCCACTGAATGTAAAGGCCAAACAGCAGGTAACAATGTAGGGCAGATTTAGGAAAGAAGTGTTGCAGGGTGGAAAACTTCAACTTATTACCACCATAATGAAATGCCATATCTTAGTTCCACTCCCAAATGAAAGTAAAAGGCTTCCAACACCAAAAATGTACTATAAGAGCACCTTAAAACTTTGGAAATATCAGGATGTGTTATCATTCTCTTGAGTATGTTTCAGCAGTGGAAACACTAATAGCAGAGCGAGTCTGTTGATTGATTGCCTGACATTACTTAACACTTGTATGTCACCAGCAGCATTGACAGCACAAATGACTTGTTTATATATCCACTGCAGACACATATTTGCAAGAGACACAGGAAGAAAAAACTGCTATCACAGCTATTACTGTGCCTGCACTGTGATCATTCTCTACAGTAATAAAGGATGTGGGTGATATTGGTGATAACTGTGTGAATATGAACAATTCATAGGTAACTGATTTCCCAGGTGTAATAATAAAATTGATTGGGTAGTGGGAATAAAGTTAACCCCTAGAACGATTGTCAACTCCTTACCTCTGCTTAATCTGTGCATATTTTTACAAAGCAATATAGATTTGAATGCAACTAAAAACTAACATTCTTCTTTTGAAACCATGAATATTTAGAAAGTGAACCCCAGCATTCTAATGTTCTATATTTGTCTTTCTAAATATCATTTATTTTGTTTACCAACTTCAATCGCAATTGACCTGCATTTCCCATGAAGTTGGGAAATTTTTTTCTTCCTCTGTTTTCTAAGAATAACATTTTGTTTGCTTCATTTTCAAAGTTCAAATATAACAGATAAGGATTATAAAACATGGCAAGCAATTTCATATTTCTGATTTGACTTTGTAGATAAAAGAAAAATTACATTTGGGACATGAATACGGTGGATGCTCGAAGCGGTATGTACTTCAACATGCAGTGAATACTTTTAAGAAACAGTATTATATATGGGTATTGCTTATCTCCTCGTATTCTTTAGAGTTTCTGAGGAGCTAAATGACAGATGAGTTATAGGATATCAAAGAGATACACAAAATGAGAACAATAGGAGAGAAAGCACACACTACAGTACTTAAATTTTGAATTTTATATTATTATGCAAAGGTTTTCGTATCTCAGTATTATTCAACACAAGATGTATATATCAAGCCCTTTCTATATTGGAACTCATCACAAAGTAAGAAAATACATCTGAAAATAAGGCCTAAAATTGGTAGAGGAAAGAGATAATGGTGGTCATTCCGAGTTGTTCGCTCGCTGCCATTTTTAGCAGAATTGCGATCAGGCTAAAAACCGGCAGTTATGCGCATGCGTATGGGCCACAGGGCACACGCGCTAAGTAATTTCACACAAAACTATGCAATTTTACTCAGGGCCGAGCGATGCTTTTCAGTCGCTCTGCTGATCGGTGAGTGATTGACAGGAAGTGGGTGTTTCTTGGCGGAAACTGAGCGTTTTCTGGGAGTGTGCTAAAAAATGCAGGCATGTCAGCCAAAAACGCAGGAGTGGCTGGGGAAACAGGGGAGTGGCTGGCCGAATGCAGGGCGTGTTTGTGACATCAAACCAGGAACTAAATGGACTGAGGTGATCGCAATCTAGGAGTAGGTCTGGAGCTACTCAGAAACTGCAGGGAAATATTTAATAGCAGAACTGCTAATCTTTCGTTCGCAATTCTGCTAAGCTAAGATACACTCCCAGAGGGTGGCGGCCTAGCGTGTGCAATGCTGCTAAAAGCAGCTAGCGAGCGACCAACTCAGAATGACCACCAATATTTCTTGGAGATTCTGGAAAGGGCAAACATCTTCAAAGAACACCTACTGACCCACAAGGATTCCCATATGAGCCCCTAGGAATTGAGGCCTTAGCCTAGGGAGGTAATTCAACAATATACATACGGGTAGTGAGAGGGGACAAATTGGAAGAGATGCTATTCTCGGTATGTAAGCAATGCCAATTCTCTAGTCTGGGCCCAGTTGTAGGGTGTGAAACCCTGGAGACCTTGAATAGCCAAGGTAAAATATTTAGGGGCTTGAGTTTGAAAAGGTTAACTGTTCGTCCATTGTTTCTGCCAAACATAATATCATTATTTATGATGAGCTGGTCTGGCTCTACAAGAACCGGATTGGCTCATCTCCAGTGCCCGATTAAGGTTCTCATGGACCTGTAGCTGAAATTTATGAAGGGCCTATTGTGTGCCGCCGCAGGGGATGTGACCAGCATGGTGGGGGTGTGACTACATATATAAGATTGTAGCCAATGATGTTGAGGTGTGGTCTGTGCTCTGGGGTGTGGCTTGCACCATATAGGGAATAGCATCTACTTTCATCTACACCATGTAGGGAATAGCATCTACTTTCAACCACCTTAATCTCCCTCCCCTCTGCTTATATTAAGCATACCCCTCCTATTTTATTATTGACCAGTGAATAAAAAATACATTAACCCCCCACAAACTGTATGGATTATTAATAAAATGCAATTATCATCACCATGAATGAAGAAAGCATGTCAAAGCAAATCCAAATTCAAAGACATAATGTTTTCTTTGATATCAAGGATGTTACTTTGACAGACTACCAGACAGAGCACCAGAAAGCACAATAGTGAATGAATGTTCTAGAAACTTTGCAGAAAAGAATCAGAAAAAAGATGCCACAGTTAAGGTCTCCATCAGGACAGTGCACCAGCACAGGCAGCTCTCTCTGTGAAGCAGTTGTTGCCCAAGAAACAGCTTTGGCCAATGGAAAATAAGAATGCAGCAATGTATGGATGCAGAAGGGTAATACATAGAAAAAGAATGGATTTAAAATGTAATTAATATGGTTAAACGTAAATTGTAACATCAGTCTCGTTATTTAATAGCCATATCTCGTACACACATATGCACGTGTGTGTATGTGTGTATGTATGTATGTGTATACATTCACACCACAAGTGAGCTATAAACAAAGAATGGGTAGTCCAGTGTGGGTGTTTAGCTTTGTAAGTTTTTTGAGCTCTATGTACTAAGCTGTGGAAAGAGATAATGGGGTATATTCAATTGAAGTAGAAAGCTGCCGTCTGTCGAAAATACGTCAGTTTTCGACTTTTTAAGGTGGAATCGTAATTCGACCTATTCAATCAAACCTCAACTTTTTCGACAAGTCGAGGAATTTGACTTGTTGAAAAGCACCTGGATTGGCGGAATAGCTGCCGATCCACGTGCTTGTGTCGAAAATTGGGCCAAAACCGACAGGTTTTGGCCCCCTTTTCGACCATCTCACTTCGACTTTAAAAAAAGTCAAAGTGAAATGGGGAGAGCAGCGCCGGAGACTGGAGAGTCGATCGGGGAAGGGCAGAGCCGAGGCGGGGACAGGGAGAGCCGAGGCGGGAACCGCGTGAGCAGCGCTGGAGGATGTCACAGCCGCCACTCACAGCAGCGTCCACACGGCTCCAGCAAGCGAGACCTCGCGAGCGGCGGCTGTGATGCAGGGACAGAGAGGAGGGACTGGAGAGGCAGAGAGACTGGGGGGGAGATGGGGGGGAGCATTGGGCAGTCAGGGGAGAGCAGCGCTACTATATAGCCGCTGCTGTAGCACTGCTCTCCCCCGTCTGCCCGAAGCTCTCCCCTGTCTCCACCCCCCCACAACTCAATTCGATTTTTTTAAAAGTCGAATTGAGATGTCATTTGAATAGCCCAGGTCAGATCCATACCGACAAATGAATGTCGGAATGGATCCGACTTCAATTGAATATACCCCTATGTTGTAGAGATAAAGTACCAGCCCATCAGCTCCCGGAATTTTTTTAAACAAAGCCAGTTAGGAGCTGATTGGTTGGTACTTTATCTAATATATCTATATACATATTTACGGTAGTTGAGAGGACAGCACTTGTAGGACTTCAATATAAATGAAGAAACTAGACCCTTATTTATATATACTGTGTGTATATATATATATATATATATATATATATATAAATCTCCAAATAGACAGCACTCCCAGCAAGTAAAACACAAATGGTGCCTTCCGTTAGGGTCCCGTGCAGGGAACTCCAACAATACCATACATACGGCGGCACTCCAATAAATCACGCTGACACCGGCAAGTGCTTCAACGTTTCGAGGGTTTATTCCCTCGTCATCCTGATGACGAGGGAATAAACCCTCGAAACGTTGAAGCACTTGCCGGTGTCAACGTGACTTATTGGAGTGCCGCCGTATGTATGCTATATATATATATATATATATATATATTTATTAGAGATGTGCACCGAAAATGTGTTTTGGATTCGGACGCGTTTTGCCAAAACCTCCCTGAAAATTTTTTGTCGGATTCGGGTGTGTTTTGGATTCAGGTGTTTTTTTACAAAAACCCTCAAAAACAGCTAAAATCATAGAATTTGGGGGTCATTTTGATCCCATAGTATTATTAACCTCAATAACCATAATTTACACTCATTTTCAGTCTATTCTGAACACCTAACACCTCACCATATTATTTTTAGTCCTAAAATTTGCACCGAGGTCTTTGGATGACTAAGCTAAGCGACCCAAGTGGCCGACACAAACACCTGGCCCATCTAGGAGTGGCACTGCAGTGTCAGACAGGATGGTCGATTTTAAAAAATAGTCCCCAAACAGCACATGATGCAAAGAAAAAAAGAGGTGCACTGTGGTCGCTGGATGGCTAAGCTAAGCGACACAAGTGGCCGACACAAACACCTGGCCCATCTAGGAGTGGCACTGCAGCGTCAGGCAGTATGGCACTTCAAAAAAATAGTCCCCAAACAGCACATGATGCAAAGAAAAAAAGAGGCGCACCAAGGTCGCTGTGTGACTAAGCTAAGCGACACAAGTGGCCGACACAAACACCTGGCCCATCTAGGAGTGGCACTGCAGTGTCAGACAGGATGGCACTTCAAAAAAATAGTCCCCAAACAGCACATGATGCAGAGAAAAAAAGAGGCGCAATGAGGTAGCTGTGTGACTAAGCTAAGTGACCCAAGTGGCCGACACAAACACCTGGCCCGGGACAAAAAACCCCAGTGATTGTATCTGTAATTTCCTCGGGGGAGCACCGCCAACACCACTAATTATTCATGTCAGGTCCGGGTGTTTCTGTGAATCTGTTAACCCTGGACCAACCACAGGTGTAGGTGCTGGAGTATGAAGAAAGCAGGGAGGACGAAGAAAGTTCCGTTTCATATATTTATTGAAAATAACAATTCAGTAAAATGGTAAATGGCAAGTTATTAATCACCATAATATACTGACGTATTGCATGAATAATAGAAATAATATGCAGGATATACCTTAAAGAAAAAATAAAAGAAATGTTCATGGAATTGCGTTTAAAACAGGCTGGAGAATAAATGTTGAATTGTCCAAATATAAACAAGCTTTGATGCTGAACTGTAGAATGTGTTTAACTGGGTAATGCAGACATGAATAAATAACTGTGAAGATTTGCAATGAAGTTTTGAGAGGTAACTGAGAGACTGTGAAGAATTATCCTTGTAATGGTAACATAGAAAGTAAAAGTACTAAATTGGGTTACTTGCGAGTTCCGGAGATCACTGTGAAACTGTAGCAGATGATATAAGTGATGAACGGGTTAAATGCAGAGCAGAACAAACGAACAGCTGAAGTTAGTGGAATCCTCCAAACTCAGTATGGTTGAAAACAGGCAGACAGGGTTTCCTCATGCAAGACTCTGGGAATCCAATTGTTACCAGTAGGTGCGTGATTAACTGACAGCACAGCGGAGAGCCGGTGGATCTTTTAGCAGTGAAGGCTGCAGACGGACCTCTGGGAACGGAGGCGATATCTGGACCACGGGAATCACACAGGAATGCACGGAGAGAGCTCAGAGCTAGAGCACAGCGTTGATACAACAAAGCACTGGCCCAGAGTAACATAATCCCAGCCTACTTAAAGGCAGCACAAGCACGGGATCGGCTTACACCTGCCCACAGGTGTTTTCACAAGTGCTCTGTATTACCTATTTGGTCTCCAACATGGCCACCTCCTATACAGCAGACACACCGCAGTGCCTTAGGCCATTTGGTCCCCGCACTCACAGTTCCCAGACTCTGCATTACCTGTGCCACTGATCACGCCGCGTCCCCACACGGGCGCACAGCACCGCGAGCAACCGCACTGGCAACGGATGAACCCCAGAACCCACAAAGGTGAGAGACCGGTTCGTGACAGTACCCCGTCTTCTACCGGTGGTCTCCGAACACCTTTGAACCTTGTCAGGATTTTTGGAGAAGTATTTTTGTACCAGTCTTGGAGCATGAACATCTTCAGAGAAAACCCAGGATCTCTCCTCCGGACCGTAACCCTTCCAGTCGACCAGAAACTGTAAACGTCCATATCGGGAACGTGAGTCCACAATCTCTTTAACTTCAAATTCCTCATTCTGCAAAGAGTGAACTTTAGGAGATTTGGACTGGGTAGTACGGAACTTATTGAGAATCAAAGGCTTCAGTAAAGATGTATGAAAGGCGTTAGGAATTCTCAAAGACGGTGGCAACTTGACTTTGTATGACACAGGGTTGAGTACCTTTACAATGGGAAATGGACCAATAAACTTGGGAGCAAATTTCTTAGAAGGAACTTTGAACCTGAGATTGCGCGTAGAAATCCAAACTTGGTCTCCCACTTTGTAATTCGGTACAGCTTTACGTTTTCTATCTGCAAAAGATTTATAACGAGCGGAAGTTTTGACCAAGGACTTACGTACACGACTCCAGATTCTAGATAGACGTTGAAGCTCTTGATCTGCCGCTGGAACCTCTAGGCCTGGCAATGGATGGAACTCTGGCACACGAGGATGAAAGCCGAAGTTAATATAAAAGGGCGTAGATTCTGAAGATGAATGGAAGAGATTATTATGAGCAAATTCTGCCAATGGAAGGTAGTCAACCCAGTCATCCTGTGAGGACGATATATATAGACGGAGAAATGTTTCAAGGTCTTGGTTGACTCTCTCAGTTTGTCCATCTGTCTGAGGATGATATGCAGAAGAAAAATTCAACTTGACATTTAAAGATGAACAAAGCGACCTCCAAAACTTGGCCACAAACTGTGTTCCCCGATCAGAGATAATCTCTCGAGGAAGGCCATACAACTTGTAGATTTCAGAGATGAACAATCTGGCTAGTAAAGGGGCTGATGGTAACCCAGTTAATGGAATGAAATGTGCCATTTTCGAAAATCGATCCACTATCACCCAAATGGTATTTCGCCCTTTTGATGGAGGTAGATCGGTCACGAAATCCTTTGAGATATGAGTCCATGGTTGTTTGGGTATGGATAATGGATGTAATAAACCTGGTGGAGAACTTCTTGGACTCTTATGTTGGGCACATTTAGGACATGCTGCTATAAACTCTTGGACATCGGCTTTGAGACGTGGCCACCAATAAGACTGTTGAATAAATTTGAGAGTCTTTAGAACCCCAGGATGACCCATGAAGGAAGAGGAGTGAGCCCAGGTAAGCAGCCGTTTTCGAAGACTTATGGCGACAAAGGTCTTGCCAGGCGGAGGAACTGGAGAGGTTCGAGTCATTAAAAAGGACGTAGGATTCACAATGGCTTGATTCGTGGTAGCATCATTTAATTCAGAAGAAACAAAGGACCGGGAAAGGGCATCTGCCTTTTTGTTCTGAGACCCTGGACGATAGGTGAGCTTGAAATCAAATCGTGTAAAGAAAAGCGCCCATCGAGCTTGTCGTGGATTCAAACACTGAGCTGACTGCAGATACAGAAGATTCTTATGATCAGTATAAACTGTAATGCGATGTTGTGCTCCTTCTAGAAGGTATCTCCACTCCTCAAATGCCAACTTGATGGCAAGTCATTCTTGCTCACCGATTGCATAATTACGTTCTGCCGGGAGGAACTTACGGGAGAAATATCCGCAGGGATGGACCTTTTTATCTTCAAAGACTTGTGATAACACAGCTCCTACTGCTTCTGTAGATGCATCCACCTCTAGTAGAAAGGGACGATTCAAATCAGGTTGTTGAAGAATGGGAGCTGACCCAAAGGCTTGCTTTAAATCAGAGAAGGCTTTGATTGCTTCAGAAGACCAGTTCGTAGGATTTGCTCCCTTGCGAGTTAGGGCTGTGATGGGAGCAGCTAACGAAGAATAATTCTTAATGAATCTCCTATAGAAATTAGCAAAGCCAAGAAATCGCTGAATCCCCTTGAGAGTTGTAGGAGTGGACCAATCTCGGATAGCTTGTACCTTACCGGGATCCATACATAGCTCTGATCCAGAAATGATGTAACCAAGGAACGGTATGGAAGATACTTCAAAAGTGCACTTCTCTAGCTTACAATAAAGTTGATTTTTCCTCAGATGTGTCAGTACCTCTTTAACTTGGTGACGGTGAGCCTTTAGATCCTTAGAGAATATTAGTATATCATCCAAGTACACTACTAGACACTTGTAGAGAAGATCACGAAAAAGTTCATTCACATAGCTTTGAAAAACTGCAGGTGCATTACAAAGACCAAAAGGCATTACAAGGTATTCGTAATGCCCATCCCGGGTATTAAAAGCAGTCTTCCACTCGTCCCCTGCCCGGATGCGGATTAAATTGTAGGCCCCTCGGAGATCCAATTTTGTAAACACAGTAGCTCCCTTTACCCCGTCAAATAATTCTGAAATTAAGGGTAATGGGTACTTGTTTTTCACAGTGATCTCATTGAGTCCACGGTAATCTATGCATGGTCGTAACCCACCGTCCTTCTTCTTAACGAAGAAGAATCCGGCTCCTGCAGGTGAAGAAGATGGTCTGATAAATCCTTTGGTTAGATTTTCCTGTATATAATCAGACATAGCTTGCGTCTCTGGGATGGATAGCGGATAAATTCGTCCGCTAGGAGGTGTTTTACCCGGAACCAGGACGATTGGGCAGTCCCATTCGCGATGAGGAGGTAGAGAGTCTGCTGCTTGTTTACTGAAAACATCCGCAAAAGATTGATACACCGGAGGTAGGTCGGGAAGGCTAATTGACCGGAGAGGTACAATTGAGGCTAAACAGTCCTTGGTACAAGATTTACCCCACGAAAGGACTTCCATGGTTTGCCAATTAAGTTGAGGATTATGCTTCTGCAGCCAAGGTAAACCAAGTATCACATCTTGAGAGGCTTTAAGAATCACGTAGAAGGAGACGTATTCGGAATCGAGCACACCAACTTTCATCTTGAGACATACGGTTCGATGAGTAATTATACCATCTGGAATTCGACTTCCATCCACTGCTGTAACAGCAACTGCTGCTTCCAGAGGCATGGTTTGAACTTTAAACCGTAAGACAAAGGCTGAGGAGATGAAGTTCTCGGCTGCCCCGGAATCTAGGAGAGCTGAAACTTTCACTGTAGAACTTGGAACTTCTAATTGAATAGACAAGGTCGGCTCTTTCCCAGAACGTGATTCTAAAGTAACTCCTAGCTTAACCTCTCTTGAATAAGCTAGGAGCGAGAGTTTCCCGGTCGGAGTTTGCAGAATTTAACTAAGTGTTCGGAGGATCCACAGTACATGCAGAGGTTACCCTGTCGACGACGAAGTCGTTCCTCCTCTGTGAGGCGAGAGCGCCCAATCTGCATAGGTTCTTCTGTCGTTACCGGAGACTGTGATGAAGAATCTTGTCGAGGCCTAGGATGATAACGTGGACTGGATTGCTCTGCCCTGGATTTCTCTAAACATCGCTCCCTGTTGCGTAGGTCAAGTTTGTTACAGAGAGAAATCAATTCATCCAGTTTAGTTGGCACATCCCGGATAGTTAAATCATCCTTGATTTTCTCTGAAAGTCCATTCCAAAATGCGTCGATCAGGGCCTCCTGCGAATTGGTCACTTGACGGATCCATGTGGCCAGTGCTTACTGTCAGGTCCGGGTGTTTCTGTGAATCCGTTAACCCTGGACCAACCACAGGTGTAGGTGCTGGAGTATGAAGAAAGCAGGGAGGACGAAGAAAGTTCCGTTTCATATATTTATTGAAAATAACAATTCAGTAAAATGGTAAATGGCAAGTTATTAATCACCATAATATACTGACGTATTGCATGAATAATAGAAATAATATGCAGGATATATCTTAAAGAAAAAATAAAAGAAATGTTCATGGAATTGCGTTTAAAACAGGCTGGAGAATAAATGTTGAATTGTCCAAATATAAACAAGCTTTGATGCTGAACTGTAGAATGTGTTTAACTGGGTAATGCAGACATGAAGAAATAACTGTGAAGATTTGCAATGAAGTTTTGAGAGGTAACTGAGAGACTGAAAAATTATCCTTGTAATGGTAACATAGAAAGTAAAAGTACTAAATTGGGTTACTTGCGAGTTCCGGAGATCACCGTGAAACTGTAGCAGATGATATAAGTGATGAACGGGTTAAATGCAGAGCAGAACAAACGAACAGCTGAAGTTAGTGGAATCCTCCAAACTCAGTATGGTTGAAAACAGGCAGACAGGGTTTCCTCATGCAAGACTCTGGGAATCCAATTGTTAACTGACAGCACAGCGGAGAGCCGGTGGATCTTTTAGCAGTGAAGGCTGCAGACGGACCTCTGGGAACGGAGGCGATATCTGGACCACGGGAATCACACAGGAATGCACGGAGAGAGTTCAGAGCTAGAGCACAGCGTTGATACAACAAAGCACTGGCCCAGAGTAACATAATCCCAGCCTACTTAAAGGCAGCACAAGCACGGGATTGGCTTACACCTGCCCACAGGTGTTTTCACAAGTGCTCTGTATTACCTATTTGGTCTCCAACATGGCCACCTCCTATACAGCAGACACACCGCAGTGCCTTAGGCCATTTGGTCCCCGCACTCACAGTTCCCAGACTCTGCATTACCTGTGCCACTGATCACGCCGCGTCCCCACACGGGCGCACAGCACCGCGAGCAACCGCACTGGCAACGGATGAACCCCTGAACCCGCAAAGGTGAGAGACCGTTTCGTGACAATTCAAGAATTACTCTAGGTTATTTATTACATGTTGGTTATATACATATCCTATACACATTTCTTTACAGCAGTGCAGGAACACCCCATTTCCATGTCTTCAAAGTTTTGCTGAGGTGTCCTGGCACGCTAATTTTATAGTTTTTCCAAGACATAGTCACCTCTCCTTTGCAGAGAAAAGACCTAACCCTTTACGCATTTTATATCAATCACCAGTTTCATTTTCTCCTCCTATTGGGTTTTCCTATATTTCTTGTGAGTAATGTCAACCTTTAATCTTAAACTAGAACTCACCAATAAACGCAAAACAGAGGATTTTGCAAATATTTTTTCTGATATATCTCTACCCTCCACTTCTTCAGCTGGTTGGGATGAGGGTTTGTGAAAGTTAAAACATTTATTGCAGAAACAGACTAGGGTCAATTGGGACCTAATAAGTCTGGAGAATTATATTAAACAAAAAATTATCCCAAGAGGGTTGAGACCAAAGGTATTTCCCAGTTACCCACTTATTACTGATAATTTGCGAACTGACTGGGAGGAAGCTTTACTGAAGTGTTCAGCAGAACTACTACAAATTCTGACTAAACATAATAATTTGGTACTTGAGGAGGTAGGGAGAGAGATAGAAAATATTGGGAAAAGACTGGAAACTTTTGAACAAATTGCTTCTTTTCAAACTAAGTTTGAACAAAACAAAAAAGAACTACAGGAATACGAAAAGATTATTATTGACAGAAAAAAATCTAAATTTTCTAGAGACCAAAAGGATTTTTCCACTGGAAAAATCTTTAAGTGGAATAGACCACAATGTACAGATCGGCCACCTAATCCTGAACGCTTCTCTTCCTCTGAAATCGACTCCTCAGGGACAGACGAAGAGGGCATTGAGAACCGTTTCCATTTGGAAACAGAGAGATATCAGTCTTCCTACTTACCTCCTTTTTTAGAGAACAGCAAACCGCGGAGAGGGCGCCCAAAAGGAAGTCGAGGCGGGGTGGCAAGAAGATGCAGAGGAGAACCAAGATGGGAATCCCCCCCGCCATCTCACTATCCTATTAGGAATCGCAGGAATTATTAACTCAGGAAGACAGCCTCTCTATCATCAATCTGTCCAAACATACTCTGAATAGTGATCACATAACTGTACTCTCTAGAGGTCTCACTTTTTCACCCACAAAGAAATTTGATAGATTTCATTGGGATAAAGACCTACATCTCTTTGGCAGAAAGTTATTATTAGCAAAATTCCATGCAAACAAAAAACATCAAGTTCACTTGTTAGGACAATTAGGCCCTACACAAAGTAGTGATGGCATAAGTAATACACAGCCAGTGGACCTTACAGATGATGATCAGATGGCGATTAATATATTGGAGGAATTGCAAGCTGAAATAGAGGAACCACCAATGGAACAGACAGTTAGAACCATATGTAAAAGAAAATCTGTTTTCTTTCCCCAAGATAACATTTGCCCGGAGGTCAGGGTTTTCATGCAAATGGTCTCCAGAGATCTAGATAAACTGCACAAAAAACACAAAGGGGCACTCTATCATAATCTCAACAGTAAGGAAAGAGCAGCCCTAAGTGAAATTGAGTCATGGGACGATATAGAAGTGAAACCCTCGAATAAGGGGGGTAATGTGGTGTTGTGGTCTAAGGACCTCTACACCAGAGAGGCCCTGAGACAATTAACTGATACCAACTGTTATAGGAAAACCTTGTTTAATCCTACAGAAAACTACCTGACACTGTACACGAGACTCATTGAAAAAGCCTTGAGGGAGGGTACAATCACCAAACCAGAATTCAAATTTCTACAGGTTATTAATCCCAGAATTCCTACCTTCTATCTATTGCCCAAAACGCATAAAAGTCTTACGAAACCCCCAGGAAGACCAATTGTCTCGGGGATAGGTGGCTTACTTGAACAAGCAAGTACTTTTGTCGACGTCCATCTAAGACATAATGTAACTACTCTTCCATCATATGTCCAAGACACAAATGATGTCCTTAGAAAAATTCAGGACATCAAATTAGAGGAAACACACCTGCTAGTTAGCATGGATGTTGAGTCCCTCTATACCTCTATAGATCACCAAAAAGGTATAGAGGCTATTCGATACTTTCTGAACATGGAAGGCATGACTAACTTTCACCTTTTCATATTGGACCTCCTACACTTTGTTCTGTTTAACAATTACTTTATTTTCGACAATAAATTTTATATACAGACGAGGGGCACAGCGATGGGAGCATCCTGTGCCCCTACGTATGCTAATTTGTTTTTGGGGTGGTGGGAGCGTGAATTTGTTTTCCATGAAAAGAATGATCACCACACCAGGAGGATTCTTTTATGGATGCGCTATATAGACGACGTGCTGCTCATCTGGGACGGAGACAAAGGCTCATTGGAGAGCTTCATTCGGGATCTACATGTGAATGATTTAAATCTGAAATTCACATATGAAGCTAGCAGGGATAGGATCTCATTTCTTGACCTTTCCATCTATCGGGATGTGGATGACAACATAGGCACAGAATTGTTTAGGAAACCGACTGCCACCAATTCCCTGCTTCATCACTCCAGCTCCCACTTTCCACCTACGGTCAGGAATATACCGAAAGGGGAGTTCCTGAGGCTGAAAAGGAATTGCACGGATGATACAATTTTCCTATATAAAAGCCAGGAACTTGCCCAAAGACTCCGTAACAGAGGATATAGCAATAGATCCATCAAGAGGGCCAGGAATGAAGTGAGACCAATTAAGAGAGAGAGTCTCATCCTCAAAGATAGGAAAACACTCACCCAAGACACACAAGTGAGATTTGTGGGAAATTTCTGCGCGGAGTGGCGTGATATTAAACATATCATTCAGAAGCACTGGCAGATCCTACGTACAGACCCGGATTTGGAAGAACTCCTCAAAGACCAAGTAGCAATGAGCTGGAGGAGGTCACCGAATTTGAAGGATCGACTAGTTAGAAGTCACTTCATAGCCAGACCCCCCAGAATTACAAATGCAAAAGGTAGTTTTCCATGTGGTTCATGCAAAGTTTGCCAACACATCCAGCACAGGGATACAATATCAGACAAGTTTGGGCGAGAACACCCCCTACCAGGATATTTTAACTGCAAAACCAAAAACGTAGTGTACTGTATAACCTGTTCCTGTCAGATCTTTTATGTTGGCATGACCTCCAGGATGCTTAAACAGCGTGCGCTGGAGCATATTGGTACTATCAGAAATGCCGAGTCAGACATGAAGAAGTTTAAACCACTTACAACAGTTGCCAAACATTTTTACAATGAACACCACGGTTCCTTTGAAGAACTAAAAATCTTTGGGTTGGAGAAAGTACAATTGGGACTCAGAGGTGGGGATCTAAATAATGCACTCCTAAAAAAGGAGAGCAAGTGGATATTCACACTGGTGTCTCTCTGCCCCAAGGGACTTAATGAAAACATAAGTTATGGTGCTTTTCTGTCAGTTTGAAGCACAATTTCTTCTGTCACTCACTCTACTCTATCTCTCTTCCCCTTTTTTCCTTATTTCATTCCATTATCCATATATGTTTAAAATAAAAATAACTTGCTATGGATTAGCATTACTTACTTCCACTAACCACTGATATTATAGACATATGATTATGCAATTTATTTATGGCACAATAGTAGGTCAAAACAAAACATCACATAAGATTCTAAAATTCGCTCTCTTTAAACAAATATGTAAATAATTCATTTCATTTAACAACACTATATTTATATAAATTAAATTTACATAAATTAAAGGTTCCAACTCAGGTTTATACTTTCTTACTAAACTGAATGCTGATCTTTTCTTATACAATTTCTCTCATACAATTTTGGACACTAAACTATCATAGTAACCCGATGGGTGTGCTGGATAACCCTATGATATCTACACAAATTGGTAAAACTACATTATGTGTAAGCAATTAACTAACGTCCAGCCCTAGGAGGAATTAATTGAAGCTACTATATGAATATTGGCTAATTGTGCTCATAAAAATCATATACACTTAAATGTCCCTAATGTATAATTTCAATTTAGCATATTTGTAAGCAATTTTTCTGCAGTAAAAACTGACGTTCATACCCCCTATTTCTTATTAAAACCCCGTTCTCCCAGTAAATACTGTTAATTACTTAATTGAGAACAAAACACGGCTGCAATAGAGTATATCATTTAACCATTCCACATGGAATTATCTGATTGGTTTAAAGATAAATAAAAAGAAATCTGAGGAACTCCCACTCAGGACTTTTTGGTGAACAAGCCCTGCCCTGGGTGAAACGTACGTCCATTTCTACAGACGTCACGGTGACGTCACTCGGAATCCCCGTGCAGAGAACGCAGCTCCGATCACGGGCGGCAAGAGAGACACGAGCCTTACTGCAGCGGCTACCGCATACACAAGAACCTCATACAGGTATTCCGGTGCTCTCTCATTGACAAGCAGAGGGATTCGTCTCTCTGCAATGACCCTCGGGCCACCAGAGACTCTGTGACCCGCGGCTATCAACAGCAGCAAGCACCCTCTTCTTTCTTCACATCAGTGCCGGCCGCCCGACTCTCTCACCTCCCATTCACTGTGGAGTTCCACACATGGGAAGGCAGTAGAAGTTGGCCGACACCCGGCCCTGGTCTGACCTTCATACCTATCTTAGGTTCACATAAGGTATATTACTGAAATAGCGGTTTTTCTCTAGATAGATGCAAATGCCCGACGTGGTGTTACTGACTAACATTTTTTCATGCATTTTCCTAACACCACGCAATCAGTTTGATACTTACCTCACATATTTATTCACCAGGCTGTGAATATCCGGTTGCTAAAGACCTCTTGACTGCACTTTAAGTAACTGCACACCCACATAAAAAAATATAGTGTGGGTTACGAGCTGCTACTTAATCACTATACAAGCTGGAATACCATTGCACTATAGGAAACTATAACAGAAACAGATTTTCCTTAAAGATGTGCAAAGAATGCAGTGCTCTTCAATAAATAGAAGGTAATTTATTAACTAATTCTATAGGAAGTGTTATTTGTTATATTGTCTTGTTAGATGTCTTCTATCTGCTAACCTTTATAGAGGTGTAGCAAAAGGAATTTACACGTACAAATAATTTTAATGAATTTAATTAAATGAATTTTTAAACAATAATCTTTAAATGAGTGCCCCCACAAAGAGGTTTTCTTCTTTGGTTCCGTGGTCCTTTCCCAGGACAAAAAACCCCAATGATTCCATCTAGGAGCGGCACTGCAGTGTCAGACAAGATGGCACTTCAAAAAAATAGTCCCCAAACAGCACATGATGCAAAGAAAAAAAGAGGCGCAATGAGGTAGCTGTGTGACTAAGCTAAGCGACCCAAGTGGCCGACACAAACACCTGGCCCATCTAGGAGTGGCACTGCAGTGTCAGGCAGGATGGCACTTCAAAAAAATAGTTCCAAACAGCACATGATGCAAAGAAGAAAAGAGGCGCACCAAGGTCGCTGTGTGACTAAGCTAAGCGACACAAGTGGCCGACACAAACACCTGGCCCATCTAGGAGTGGCACTGCAGTGTCAGACAGGATGGCACTTCCAAAAAATAGTCCCCAAACAGCACATGATGCAAAGAAAAAAGAGGCGCAACGAGGTAGCTGTGTGACTAAGCTAAGCGACCCAAGTGGCCGACACAAACACCTGGCCCATCTAGGAGTGGCACTGCAGTTTTCTAGCGAGAGGATGAGTGCTTCCATCCTCATGTGAAGCTGAACCACTAGCCATGAACATAGGCCAGGGCCTCAGCCGTTCCTTGCCTACTCCGTGTCGTAAAAGGCATATTGGCAAGTTTACGCTTCTCATCAGACGCTTTCAATTTTTATTTTTGGGTCATTTTACTGAACTTTTGTTTTTTGGATTTTACATGCTCTCTATTATGACATTGGGCATCGGCCTTGGCAGGCGACATTGATGGCATTTCATCGTCTCGGCCATGACTAGTGGCAGCAGCTTCAGCACGAGTTGGAAGTGGATCTTGATCTTTCCAAATTTTAACCTCCACATTTTTGTTCTCCATTTTTTAATGTGTGGAATTATATGCTAGTATCAATAGTAATGGCCTACTACTATATATACTGCGCACAACTGAAATGCACCACAGGTATGGATGGATAGTATACTTGACGACACAGAGGTAGGTAGAGCAGTGGCCTTACTTACCATACTGATATATATATACTGGTGGTCACTGTCAGCAAACTGCAAAACTAAAATGCACCACAGGTATAGAATCTAGATGGATAGTATACTTGACGACACAGAGGTAGGTAGAGCAGTGGCCTTCCGTACCGTACTGCTATATATACTGGTGGTCACTGGTCAGCAAAACTCTGCACTGTACTCCTCCTATATAATATACTGGTGGTCCCCAGTACCCACAATAAAGCAGTGTGAGCACAGATATATGCAGCACACTGAGCACAGGTATGGAGCGTTTTTCAGGCAGACAACGTATACTGGTGGTCACTGGTCAGCAAAACTCTGCACTGTACTCCTCCTATATAATAGACTGGTGGTCCCCAGTACCCACAGTGTGAGCACAGATATATGCAGCACACTGAGCACAGATATGGAGCGTTTTTCAGGCAGACAACGTATACTGGTGGTCACTGGTCAGCAAAACTCTGCACTGTACTCCTCCTATATAATAGACTGGTGGTCCCCAGTACCCACAGTGTGAGCACAGATATATGCAGCACACTGAGCACTGATATGGAGCATTTTTCAGGCAGACAACGTATACTGGTGGTCACTGGTCAGCAAAACTCTGCACTGTACTCCTCCTATATAATACTGCTGGTCCCCAGTCCCTACAATAAAGCAGTGTGAGCACAGATATATGCAGCACACTGAGCACAGATATGGAGCGTTTTTCAGGCAGAGAACGGATAAAACTGGTGGTCACTGATCAGCAAAACTCTGTACTCCTCCTATATAATACAGCTGCTCCCCAGTCCCCACAATTAAGCAATAAGCACAAACGGAGAGGACACCAGCCACGTCCTCTCCCTAACATTTCCAATGCACGAGTGAAAATGGCGGCGACACGCGGCTCCTTATATAGAATCCGAATCTCGCGAGAATCCGACAGCGGGATAATGACGTTCGGGCGCGCTCGGATTAACCGAGCCATACGGGAGAATCCGAGTATGCCTCGGACCCGTGTAAAATGGGTGAAGTTTGGGGTGGTTCGGTTCCGAGGAACCGAACCCGCTCATTACTAATATATATATATATATATATATATATATATATATATATTATACAGTATTTATATGAGAAAGAGAGAAAGGTATCAGGTGCCTTTCCTCTGGTATTTTTATCAGGACTCCTCTCCCACAGCCTAACTCTAACCTGCCCTCCCCCAGCTCAACCTTAACCCTCCCTCCCCGCAGCCTAAACCTAACCTCACATTCCCACAGCCTAACCTAGAGGTGGGCAAAATACGGCCCGCGGGCCGCATGCGGCCCGTGAACTGATCCTGCCCGGCCCGCTGCATCTCATCAGTGTGCAATGACAAGCGGCCCGACTGGCTGAGCTGCTTGTCATTGCACTGCATTACCTTCGAGCAGTGGGCACTGCTTAGGAAGCTTGTTCTCGTTGTGTGGGAGGGTTCAGGAGGCCTCTCCCGTCCTGCCCGAGCCACAGGCAGACAGCAGCAGCACAGACCTCAGTCAGTGGCTGCGCTCCCAGCACAGAGACCCTCACACTTCTCCCACCCGCTAGACTGTGCCCAGCCGTCCACCCTTTGCAGCCCCAGAGTGGAGTCTGGGAGTGACATCCCACCTCTGACTACTCCCACTACCCGGCTAGCAGCACATATAGAGTGGATCAGTGGCAGCAGCCTGGACTGGCTATAATTGTAGCCTGGGACTTGTTGTGGTGCTGTCCTCCACGGCCTGGCCTCTGCATGGGCAGAGCTGAAACGTGGAAAGTGGTGGTGTGCAGCAGACTGTATGCCGGCAGGACCCTTCCCCCTGGGAGCACTACCAGACCACCACCCAGTGAGTACTTAGCTGTGGGACTAGACATCCCAGCATGTTTGTTGTTCACTGTACATTTGCCATGGTGTTTTGTGGCAGTGTAACTACAGTCCCAGCATGTCTATCAGTCTGGAGCTTTAACAGGCCACCCCCAACCATAGGAAATTTTCGCTCGGTGTTCCACTTAGTCGAAAACTAGCCCTGCCCCCTAGGTTACCCTTTCATTTGGTCTGGTCCGGCAGTCTGTGCTGCGTTGTTGTTATGACGCTGCGCCAGCCCTGTCTTCCTTGTCTGCCCCTACCAGCTTCAAGGAGACGGGCATCACAGCAGGAAACATATGTACACAATTGTGTACATATTCTACATTGGCAGACCCTCCGTGTTGGATTTAGGCACCGGGGTTATAGTATCAGTACATTCTGTGCCGGACTGCACTGTTACATATAATGCTGAAGAAAATAGACTGATGAAAATAGACTTTTTGAAAAATAGATTCTTAATTGATGTGATGTTTTGAAATACACTATTTGCTTCATTAAAATACTCAAGAGTGCCACCAGCTATTTTCTTCAGCATTGTTCTATCTTAACAGAGGGCACTGGAGTGGTATTTCTGCCTAATAGGAGTGCTGGACATCCAGGTTTCTCTCTCTCTCTCTCTCTCTCTTTCTCTGTCACAACTGAGGGTTTTGGCTGACAGGAGAAAGCCTCAGTTGTAGGGGCTGAGAGGAACTTAAACCGGGGAGGTTTAATCAGACCCCTGGACATGTAAGTGTTAAAAGGAAACCCGAAGGTGTGACCATGACAACCAGGTAAAAGTCAAAATCAAAGTTTATTAACAGACTCCGTGTAAACAAACAGCATTCAAGGTAAATAATGGCAATAATAAATAATATGATTCCTGGAGAACTCTGACCATGAAATGGTTACACAGGACACTGGTAGGTAAGAACAGCTGTTACAGTCCTTAGATGGAATAACCTTACCAGGCCTGGCTGTAGTAGTGAAGATATCCAAGGAACATGCCAGTAGATGGAACAGATGAAGTTGGTAACTTGAATCAGCTGTTGTAATTGCTGGATGGAACCAGCCAGGTGGTAAGACACGGAGTGGATGCGGAATGGAATCAGCCAGATGATAAAGTCCCTGAATGAATGCTGGGTGTAACCAGCCAGGTGATGAAACACGGAGTGAATATAGTAAGATGCTAGGGAGCGTGGAAACAGAGGAATTGCAGGATGATTACCGGTGGTAGTGGATACTGCTGGAAGCAGATGAAATAGCTGGAAGCTGGAAACTGGATCAGCCACGGAGGACTGCAGAGTCAGGCTGCACCGCAGGATGGTAGGCAGGTGCGGGTCTCTTTGGTGGATGCATGAGACAGGAGCTGGAACCTGGAAACACAACCACAGGAGAGAGACTGGAACAAGGTATGACAAACAAAGCACTGACCATTTCCTGGCCCAGGCACAGGATACTTATACCTGCAGCAATGCAGGTATTGGCTGGGCAATTATGCAGATTTCCAGGCAGTGGATTGGAGGAACTGAAGCATGTGATTAGATCCAACATGGCTGCGCCCATGTTAGAACTTGGAGGGAAACCTGGCTTGGGAAACCATGTGGAAACATAACTGTAATGGCGGCGCCGGCCACAGAGGACAGGAGACGCCAGACTGACAAATGTATGCTGAGACTCGTGGAGGACAACGGAGGCCGCGGCAGGCATGGAACACCACACTGAAAACCTGCACCTATAACACAGGAGCGGCGGCGGAGGCCGCGGAGAACGGGAGACGCCATGCAGGATTCAAACATGGCGCTGCTATGACAGCATTTCAGCGTGACAGGAGGAATGTGCAGTATGTGGACACAGATGAGATCCGGCCTTGGAACGCTGAGCGAGCCTCAGGAGACATCTGAAAGGCAGGTAATGGCGTCCAGATACCCGGATCGTGACACTCTCTCTCTCATATTATATACTGTATATCCTTATTAAACTGTGCCTCAGCTTTCCAGGCTGCCCTGCATACCTTATTATTGTGCGATCAGCAGCAGCCAGCAGGTGTTTTACCTCATGTAATTCAGGACATTCCAAACCCTGCCGCCGCCGACCTCCTTCACGGAGCTGCTCTGCTGCTGTCAGTGTTGACTGATGAGGCCTTGAGCTGTGCCGCTGTGCTGTGGAGTCCATACATACCACGGATGGGATGCCGGGAGCGGTAGCGGCAGGGCGGCACCTTTGTGATGGTACACGCTGGGGCAAAATGTGCTCAGAGTACTTATGTAGTGCAGGGTGGGCTAGGGAGCATTTAACTGCGCGCCAGCATTTGATCCACCTGTAAGGGAGGGGTTGCCTCAGACGAGGGCTGGCACACTACAGTAGCAGGAGTTATTTCCTGTTTACTGCAGCATTACAGTCGGCAGATGCTGTGGGCCTGTTTGGATACTGGGCCTGGAGCTCCATCCGCCCCATTGTTAATCCGACCTGCTTATCTCAAATAACCGGACCCACCTGAACTTCCCAATCTGGAATCTGAGTCTGGCTCTGGTTTTACTGCCTGACTTGGATCCCACAACGAGGTAAAACATCATCCTCCTACTGTCGGATTCCTGCGTGTTTTGGATTCTACTCTATATAAGGTCCCCGGTGATCGGCACCATTTCACTTAGGCTGTGGAGTGTAGTGAGTAGACATGTCCATGCTGTGCCTGTCCAGGGGTTCTGTGTTGTCCATCTAGGGGTGTTGCAGTGTTGTTCATCAAGGGGCTACTTTGTCCTCCAGGGGTGCTCTGTCTGTACTGTGTCCATCCGGGTGTGCTGTGTTCTACATCCAGGGGTGCTGTGTTCTACATCCAGGGGTGCTGCAGTGTTGTCGATAAAGTGACTGGGGCTGCTTTATCCTCCAGGGGTGCTCTGTCCATGCTGCTGTGTTCATCCAGTGGTGCTTTATCAATGCAGGGGTGCTCTGCTAAAATGCTAAATAATATAACTGAAAAACATAATTTTATATATATTTGTACTTTACCCCAGTGTACTATACTAATAATTTTATATGACACTGCCAGTTGGACCTCAGTGGTGCTGTGTTGTACATCAACGGGCTGCTGTATTCATCCGTCAAGAAGCTGCAGTATCCATAATAAAGAAGTTGCTGTTTCTATCCAGGGGTGCTGTGTCAAAATAGGGGTGCTCAGCCCAATTGTAAACATAATAAAAGCTAAAAAATATAACTGAAAAAAATAATTTTATATGTATGTGTGTGTTTTACCCCAGTGTGCTGTACTATTCATTTTCTATGACGCTGATCGACCACAGTGGTGCTGTTTTGTTTGTCAAGGGGCTGCTGTGTCCGTCCAGGGGTGCTCTGCCAAACTAGGGGTGCTATGCCCCATTGTATAGAAAATAAAAGCTAAAAATATAATTGAAAATTAAAAAATTATATATATATATATATATATGATAAATCTGACAAGCAGCGGCACTCAGAGATGGTATAAGATGATAATGGCAAAAAAGTGAGTTTAATCCATCACTTCAATCCAACGTTTCGGGGTTATGGCGCCCCTTTGTCAAGGTGATACAAAGTATCACCTTTTCAAGAAAGAAAAAGTCCCTGAATGATCCGAACCGAACATTATATCAAAAGATACCAGTATATACTGTATAAAGTTGAGAAGTCTTTTGAAATATCATATAAAGGAAAATTATAATAGTTAATATGCACAAAAGGCACACTGCCTATAAAGATAATGGGCAAGATGAACTAAGAGAAAAAATGCAGTAAAAACCCTGTTTTCAGGGGTATTACCGCATTTTCAAATGTACTAAGATCCGACCGCCAGGTTTTCGCCACCCAGGGTATCGCCATCTTTGGATGGCGATACCCTATAGAAACCTATGGGCTTCTTATCGCCGGCAGCCACAACCTGCCGCCCCCACCACAGATGTCGCCCCCACTTCCCCCCGACATACCTCTGTCACCGCATTGCGATGTTGATCGCATATGTTAGTACATTTACGATCAACATTGCTGCGATGGGCAGCGAGGGGCGGCGATGTATGTTAATACATCCCGCCCAATATCATAGATAAACCAGGTACTCACAAAATAACCTATAAAAAGCAGCTTAAACTAAGCTGCTCGTTGAGTCCGTGAGTTTTTACTGTGTTCAATTCATATATCCAACAGGACTTGTACTGTAGTAGCTCTCTAGCGCGATCACCTCCCCTGGAGCTCTCTGGTACACAATCTATCATCTTGTATCTAAGAGTAGCAAGATTGTGTTTGTGCTCTTTGAAATGTTTCGCAACAGCTTGATCAATTTGTTTACCTTCTAATGCCTGGCGTATAGCACTCCTGTGCTGCGTCATGCGTTCTCTGAATGTACAGATATTTTTTTCAATCAGGGGCGTTGTAAGAGAGGAGGAGGCTTCTCCGTCGGGCCCCCTCCTCTCTGCCTGGAGCGCCGTAGAGTCTGAGCATTAGAGGGCTCAGACTCTACTGTTCATGCGCAGAATGCCGTGAAAATGGCCGCTGGGCCATTTTCACTGTGTTCTAGCGTTGCTGCGGATGCCGGCGCTGGACTTCGGAGGGGTAAGTATTTTACAAATGGGTGCAGTGTGTGCGGTGGCAGCCCCCTCTGGACTCAGGGGCCCGTGTGCACCGCACACACTGCACCCATTATAGAAACGCCAGTGTTTCCAATGTAAAACAATCCACAAGGACAACGTATAAAATAAATAATAAAATGGCTTGTACAGGTCAAGGTATGGCACATTTTTATTTTCTTGCCAGTTCTTGGATGCGTGAATACATCTCCAGTTTGAAAAAAAAACTGCATGTAGTGCATCCCAGACAGCGATAATTACCTGGGTTTTTTTTTTAGATAAAAACTGTTTTTATTGGGGGAAGTTAGATTAGTGATGTCCGTGTGAACATCCCAGTCACAGATATTTTTTGCTCTTTTATAGCAAGGAATCAATTTAGTGTCATGTAGTAATGGTAAGTGCAGCTTGTCACTTTTAATTAGTGGCCAATGGGTTTTTGCCATGTTCACAATGTCTGAGCTAGATGTAGAAAATTAATTGATCTAGGCTATTATTTTGTCTTGTTTTTCGCTATTAGGTTTCTTTCTGAGAAGCTCCTCTCTGGGAATTACCATTGCTCTGTTACGTGCATTTTGTAGGGTGTCATTAGAATATCCCTTTCGTAAAAATCTCACTGTCATGAGGTTCAATTGTTCACACTCATCCTCCTTGTTGTCACAAATTCTTCTCAACCGTAAAAAAACTGTGAGTAGGGTAAACTGTCTTTTAGCGCCCTGGGATGATGGCTTGATGCAGATAGGAGTGAATTGCAGTCAATAGGTTTATTGGGTACTGAAGTAGTGAGTTTTCCCTCCTTCTTTCTAATGCAAACAATCAAGAAATATATACAGTCACTGATTTCAGAAGTAAATTTAATGTTGGGGTCCAATAAATTAATCTCAGCCATCATGTTGATAAATTCAATTTGTTCTCCTTGCCATAATATGAATACTGTATATAGTTTATGTACCTACAAATTTTGTTGGTATACTGTATGTTGCTGAAAAAAAATCATTCTTTACAGAGAACATTAACGCATTTGCGTAAGATGGGGTAACAAGGACCCCATCGCGCAATCCAGTAATTGTATAAACATCTTGCAATTAAATAGGAAGTAATTTCTATTAAGCACCAGTCATAGGAGTTCCAGCAATAATTTGATATCTGGGCCCATATATTTATAATTATTGGTTAACAACCTCCTAGTGGCCTCGATTCCTCTACAGTGTGGTATATTCGTATACAAACTAATAATGTCGATGGTACACATCCAGAGATCATCTGTAGGGTAAGGCAGTTGTCTCAATTTATTTAACAAAATTGTGGTATCCTGTATGTAGCCTCTGTCTGCTTGAATGACTGGTTATAGGTAGAAATCCAAAAAGCGTGACACATCGTAGAACAAAGAATCTCTTGCCAGGACTATAGGCCTCCCCGGTGATGTTTCTGCATCCTTATGCAGTTTGGGTAACGAATAAAAAACAGTTATACGTGGGCACACTTTCAATAGAGAATAAGAGATCACGTTCTCATCTACTGCCATCTTGAGTGTATTCTCCAATTCTTTACAGAAAATCACAATAGGCTCTCTTTCTAGTCTCTGGTATACCGTGGTATTGTGTAATTGATGGTAAGCTTCTTTCACATAGTCATCAAGGTTAAGCACAACGATTCCACACCCTTTATCCGCCGGGCAGATAACTATATTGGTGTAATTGGACAGATCTCTTAGTGCCGTCTTTTCTGATATTGTCAGGTTATGGGGGAGGTTAGATGGTATGTTAATTTGTTCATCGATGGTACTTGATATTAAATTTGTATATATCTTAAATTGCGGGGTTCATAGAAGGAGGATCAAATACTGATTTTGTTTTGATCGGACATCCAGCAGCCGTCATGCTGTAATGCTCTTTTTTATCTTTATTGCCAAAGTATTCGATTAGTCTCAGCTGGCGTTTAAACCAGTATAGATCTACCTTACTTAAACTATAATGTTTATTTGTTGGTACAAAATTCAATCCTTTTCTTAGGACTTTGAGTTCATCACCAGTTAGGACCCTCTTTTTGGTAAATTAAAGATCACTTTCTCCTCTTTGCATTTGTCTTTCCTCTGCCTTTGGCATTGTCTGCCTCTTCTTGTGGGTGATCTCTTATGCCATCTCTTTTTGCTAAGGGAGTTACCCCTAAAGGGGGGCAAGTTGCCTGTGGTGCCTGTCCTTTCACCCTCACTGTTAGACGTATTCTGTCCACTCTCCGTGTCTTTTTCCAATGGGAAGCGTCAATGTCGTCTGTATCTTGAGTTGTATTGTCTGATTTTTCCTGGAATTGAATTTACCCAGCTATATGTCTGTTTTTCTTCATAATCCCATGTCAAAGTAGTTAATTTATTTTTCTTATATTGTATTGACTCTTTCTTGTACTTATCAACTTGGAGTTGTAATTTTTCATCCAATTTGAGGTGGTATCAGTGGCAAAATTTGGCAGGTGTAATTCCTCATATATCCTAATTTTGTCCTTAATGAGGTTCAACTCACATGTCACCTCCTCTTTCACGAGGGGTATTAGCTCAAAAGAGGCTTTATTGAGAATTCCTGCCCACAAACAGCAAAATTCTGCATTGTGCCAACCTATGGTGGGGATATTCCTAATACGGAACCCTCATGGAATAAGCTTTTCGCGGAAGTAGTCTGAGAGTGTCACACCATGAAGATAAAAATCTAGTTTACATTGTTTAACTTTTAAGAGGTTTTGATAGTGTTGTTGTAAAGTATGAATTGCAAATGTTATCAACGCTCTACTTATATAAATACTGTGGGGGTGGCAGCAGTACGTGTGTGAGGCTAAACCCAAAAACCTCCAAAAGATTACTGAATGACGTTTGACAAAATTACACAACTGCGCCTGCGTGCAAATGAAAAATGTTAAAAATGCTGTGTTGTAAGAAAAAATCACAAGAGGATATGTATTACCGTTAATATGTTCACGTTTAATAGTATAAGTAGTGTAAAGTCAGAATTTGCTTATTGCAATTATATAGCAATAAATTAATGAAAATGAAAATAAAAATAAAAATAAAAATATTAGTGGGAATGAAAAATAGAAAAAATTGAAAAAATAGAAAAAAAAATATGTTGGAAAAAATGATAGAAATCAAATAAAAATAAAAATAAATAAAAATTGTACCAGGTCAAGCAGCCTGTGCTGTGACTGGAAAAATGAAAATTATTTGAAAAAGGTAAGTCTCAAATGTGTGGTGTGGATAGAGTGTGGCGTCCCACCTCTTTTCCACCTTAATGCAGTTCTTGTACTATATAGTGACACAGTGGAGATTGAAATTTCTGGAAATGACAGGGGAATTCTGGATTCCAAAGTCCGTCACAGTTGTTTAAGAGTTCTCCTCACTCAAAGGCAGATTCTGGTCCGGATATGGTGTGGTTAAATACGGGGTACCCCAAAGGTGGATAACGGTGGGACAAGGTAATAAAGTAAAAGGTAACTGTAAGATCCCCGGACTCCCCGCATATCTCCTCCTGTTTTTCACAGTGAGAGACGCCCGTAGCCGCAGACGTCTAATATCTGTCAAACCGGAGGGACGCGGTCATGTCTCTGGGGGGAAGGTATCACTGGCTTCGGGACCCACAAGGGGACTGTCCGCCGTGATCCTTCCCTCCTACGGAGTGGGTTACCTTCTCTCCTGCGCTTGGTTCCAAACGTCCGCTTCCACTGCTTTCGTCTGTCTTATCTCTGTCTGACGATCGGTGCTCTACTCGCTGGTCTTTCCCCTCTCGGCCGTGCGGCTCAGTCTTCCTCCACAAATTCTCCTGTATATTTTTGTGTATTCCGTCCAATTATATTTCAAAGGCTGCTGTGTTCTATATATTACTGTAAAAGAATGCTGGTGCAGTATTTGCTTTGTGTCTCAAACGCGTATCGACCCGTTTGGGCCTTCCTCAGGGAGTCATTAATCACCATCTTTATTAGGGGCTTTTTATGCCCTTACTTAGTTGTGTCATCCACGTGGGTGTGTCCTTATTTCCTCTGCATGAAATACACAGATACATTGTATCTGCGGAATACTGACATATTTTAACAAAATTGCATAAAAGACCCTGAGTTCTGCATGCAGTTACATGAAACGTCAGGGAATGGACTAAACATGTTGCATTTGTTAGTGACTTTATGTTTGATAAATAAAGATGATTAAAATAAAACTGAAAGTGAAAGATGGTTATTTTAAATGGATTGATCTAATAGTATATAAGAGAATTGTGGGTTTTGGCTCCTAATTCTCAGTTATTTTTCTGTTATATCGTGGTTATAAATATTAGTTAATGGAAATAAATAATGAACGGGGGTTATTCATAAACTTACACTGTATAGCGGAGTGTATTGTTCTGGGTCTAATTGTTTATTGTTTGTGCACTAAAAATATGGCTACAGCTGTATGGAATGACATAATGACATAGTGGATGTCATGCCAGTGGGTGTCCTAAACACGAGAGAGGTATGCGGCTCTACTTATCCGTCAGTTCATCACTATTGACCTCACTTCATTGTCTAAATTGAGGTCTTGTGGTCTTAGTGTTTTTAGAGTGTACATCCACCTCAGTTCTTCTTTGTTGATTTTTTTCAAAAAATCTCCTCCTCTCCAGTTTTGTGATACTAGCTTGATTCCCAGGAATTTCAAGCCTGTCGTGTTGCTGTCGTGTATTTCTTTAAAATGCTGTGACAGATTGTGTGTCTCTAAACCATTTTTGACATTTCTGACATGTTCTGCTATTCTCGTCTTTAGGGGTCTTATTGTTCTCCCTACGTACTGTAATTTACATGGGCATTCAGCAAGGTAAATCACCCCTTTACTGTGACATGAAATGTGCTCTTGTATCTCAAAATCTTCCCCTGTTTTGTTGGAAATAAAGTTGGTAACTCTTTTCGTGCTCACTTTTTGTGTTCTGCAATAGCTGCAGGTACCGCAATGGAAGAAACCTTTACTGAGTTTCTGTCCTGTCATGGTGGTCTGTATGGTTTCTACCTTTTTGAGATGACTATGTGACAGTCTCGATTTTAGATCTGGTGCTCTTTTGTAGATCATTTTTGGCCTTGATGGAAGTTTGTCTGCTAAGATATCGTCTTCTAGAAGGATATGCCAGTGTCTGTATAGGATCTTTTCTAACTGTCTGTTGTTTGTATTGTATTGTGTGATAAAGGCTGTCTTGAAAAATTCACTTACTGTTTCTTTGTTTTTGTAGGTTAGGAGAGTATTTCTATCTGTTTCTCTGGCTTTCTCTAAATCTTTCTCTAGAGTGTCTTCTTTGTACCCCTTTTCTATAAAGTGGCATTTCATTTCTTCTGCTTGTGTTGCGAAATCTTCTAATTTTGTACAGTTTTTCCTGATCCGTTTGAACTGGCCTAGCGGGATGCTCTTTAGCCAGTTCGGGTGATGTGCACTGCTGTTTAAGATGTAGCTGTTCACATCTACACTCTTCTGAAACATTTTTGTGTGAATGGTTGAGTTTTCTATAAAGACCGTTATATCTAGAAAATTTGCTGTGGATTTGCTGTGTTCTGTGGTGAAGACCAAATTGTGTTTATTTGAGTTAATGTATGTGAGAAAATCTAACAGCCTTTCTTCTGTGCCCTGCCAGATAAAAATCACGTCATCTATGTATCTTCGCCATAGGACCAGGTTTGCTCCAAAGTCATGCCCACCCCATATACTGGTGTCTTCCCAATGACTCATAAATAAATTGGCATAGCTTGGAGCAAACCTGGTCCCCATAGCTGTACCTTTGGTCTGTCTGTAGTACGTGTCATCGAACCAGAAATAGTTATGTTCTAGAATGAATCTTATACATTCTAAGATAAATGTTGTTTGTCTTGAATCTAGATTCTGATCTAACGAGAGAAAATGTTTTACAGCTGCTATTCCCTGTTCTTGGTTGATTATTGTGTACAGTGATGTGACGTCACTTGTACAGATCCAGTAGTCATCTGACCAAGTGACGTCTCTCAGGGTTCTGATAATGTCTGTAGTGTCTTTTATGTATGATTTTTGTGTTTTTACGTGTGCTTGTAGATATGAATCTATGTACTGGGATAGGTTGGATGTGAGAGAGCCTATTCCTGATATGATTGGTCGTCCTAGTGGGTTGTGTCTATCTTTATGTACCTTTGGCAGGTAGTAGAATACTGGGAGTATAGGATTATCATTTATTATAAATTCGTGTTTTTTTTATTCAAAATGCCTAGGTCTAAACCTTCTTTTAGGAGTTTGTCTAAGCTCCTTTTGTAGTTTTTTGTAGGATCTTGTGTGAGGGTTTCATATGTTTCTTTGTCGCTTACAATTCTATGTGATTCACTGATGTAGGCTGTCTTGTCTAGCAATACAACCCCCCCCCCTTTGTCTGCAGGTTTTATCACCAGTTCTCTGTTGTCGTTGAGATCCTTTAGTGCATTTCTTTCAGTTTTTGTCAAGTTAAGTGTCCTTGGTTTTGTTTCCATTTTGTCTATATCTTTTGTTACCAGATGTTCGAAAGTATTGATAAGTGAACCTCTCATGTGTTGTGGGTAAAATGTAGATTTAGGTTTTAGATCTGAGTGCTTGTATGTTCTTTCTGCATCTTTTTGTTCAGTGAATGCAATTGGTCCTTTGTTGTAATATTTGGCAAGGGTTAATTTTCTTGTGAATTTGTGTAAGTCTAGATATGTTTCAAATTTGTTTAGCTGTTTTGTCGGTGCAAATTTCAGACCTTTGTTTAGTAATGAAATGTGTTCCTTTTTCAGTGTGAGTGTGCTCAGGTTGAAAATCCCTTTGTTTTCTACTTCTGGTTGTTGTTCCTTTTGTGCCTTCCTGTTTCTTCCACCTCTACATCCTCGTCTAGTTCTATTAGTTTTCTTTTGTTTGGTGTTGCTGTTTTCTGTCCGCAGGACCGGAGGCCTGCATTCTTTCCTAAAAAATGGTCTGCACATGTTTCTTGTATTGTTGGTTCGCTAGCTAGTGTATCTTTCTCAGTGGTGGATATGTCCTCTAAATGAGCTGAAACTTGGAAACCTTTTTCTAGGGACAGTCTAGCTAGTTGTTCGTAGTCGAGTTCTTCTTCAATACTGTATGTGGAAAAGTCTGTGTCTAACGTGCTATCCAAGATGGAATGGTATTGTGTGTCTTCTCTGCTTTTGTTGCCTACTGTGTTTTTAGTTATTCCTGAATTTTTTGAATGTAATTTTGTCATGTATTGTTGATAAGTGAGATTTAGTCTTTTATATACAGGTGTGGTATGTGACTGTTTTTTTGTTTTGTGTGGGTCTGTCTTTCTTGGTGTTTTTAGTAGAGTGGATGTGTGTTTCTGTTTGACTGTAAATTTCTTGTCTGGTTTCTTTTTGCCTATTTTGTCCCTTAGGATTTTTGATTCTTTGGTAGCTATTATGTCCTCCTCTTTTCGTCTCAGTCTATTTTTGGATATCGTTTCTAATTCTTGTAATTCTTTGTCCTCCTTATGTTCTTCTAAGGCTATTTGTAATGACTCTATTTCCGTCTCTATAACTTTGAGTTCCTTCTCATGTGTATTGACAATTAGTTGGATTAGTTGCATGGAGCAGTCTTGTAGTATACTGTCCCATTTGTTTATGAAATGTGGATCATCTTTGCTATGTGTTGAAATTTTCTTAATTCTAAGACTTTTTGGTATCAGTTTATGTGATAAATACCAATTAAGTGTTTTGTTGTCCCACCACAATATGGATTCTTTGGTTGCTAGTCTCTCTAGTTTCAGAAATAGATCACAAAATTTGTTTACACTGTCATGAGTTGCAGCAGTGTGGTCTATGTTGTTGAAAATTTTGTCCGCCCTAGTGGCTCTGTCTTTTCTCAAGTCAAGAATACCCATATAAGGAGCTGCTGATAACAGGGTTTATGAAATCTGTTGAATTGCAAATGTTATCAACGCTCTACTTATATAAATACTGTGGGGGTGGCAGCAGTACGTGTGTGAGGCTAAACCCAAAAACCTCCAAAAGATTACTGAATGACGTTTGACAAAATTACACAACTGCGCCTGCGTGCAAACGAAAAATGTTAAGTATGCTGTGTTGTAAGAAAAAATCACAAGAGGATATGTATTACCGTTAATATGTTCACGTTTAATAGTATAAGTAGTGTAAAGTCAGAATTTGCTTATTGCAATCATATAGCAATAAATTAATGAAAATGAAAATAAAAATAAAAATAAAAATATTAGTGGGAATGAAAAATAGAAAAAATTGAAAAAATAGAAAAAAATATATGTTGGAAAAAATGATAGAAATCAAATAAAAATAAAAATAAATGAAAATTGTACCAGGTCAAGCAGCGTGTGCTGTAACTGGAAAAATGAAAATTATTTGAAAAAGGTAAGTCTCAAATGTGTGGTGTGGATAGAGTGTGGCGTCCCACCTCTTTTCCACCTTAATGCAGTTCTTGTACTATATAGTGACACAGTGGAGATTGAAATTTCTGGAAATGACAGGGGAATTCTGGATTCCAAAGTCCGTCACAGTTGTTTAAGAGTTCTCCTCACTCAAAGACAGATTCTGGTCCGGATATGGTGTGATTAAATACGGGGTACCCCAAAGGTGGATAACGGTGGGACAAGGTAATGTACTTTGGAATCCAGAATTCCCCTGTCATTTCCAGAAATTTCAATCTCCACTGTGTCACTATATAGTACAAGAACTGCATTAAGGTGGAAAAGAGGTGGGACGCCACACTCTATCCACACCACACATTTGAGACTTACCTTTTTCAAATAATTTTCATTTTTCCAGTTACAGCACACGCTGCTTGACCTGGTACAATTTTTATTTATTTTTATTTTTATTTGATTTCTATCATTTTTTCCAACATATATTTTTTTCTATTTTTTCAATTTTTTCTATTTTTCATTCCCACTAATATTTTTATTTTTATTTTTATTTTCATTTTCATTAATTTATTGCTATATAATTGCAATAAGCAAATTCTGACTTTACACTACTTATACTATTAAACGTGAACATATTAACGGTAATACATATCCTCTTGTGAGTTTTTCTTACAACACAGCATTCTTAACATTTTTCGTTTGCACGCAGGCGCAGTTGTGTAATTTTGTCAAACATCATTCAGTAATCTTTTGGAGGTTTTTGGGTTTAGCCTCACACACGTACTGCTGCCACCCCCACAGTATTTATATAAGTAGAGCGTTGATAACATTTGCAATTCAACAGATTTCATAAACCCTGTTATCAGCAGCTCCTTATATGGGTACTCTTGACTTGAGAAAAGACAGAGCCACTAGGGCGGACAAAATTTTCAACAACATAGACCACACTGCTGCAACACATGACAGTGTAAACAAATTTTGTGATCTATTTCTGAAACTAGAGAGACTAGCAACCAAAGAATCCAGATTGTGGTGGGACAACAAAACACTTAATTGGTATTTATCACATAAACTGATACCAAAGGGTCTTAGAATTAAGAAAATTCCAACACATAGCAAAGATGATCCACATTTCATAAACAAATGGGACAGTATACTACAAGACTGCTCCATGCAACTAATCCAACTAATTGTCAATACACATGAGAAGGAACTCAAAGTTATAGAGACGGAAATAGAGTCATTACAAATAGCCTTAGAAGAACATAAGGAGGACAAAGAATTCCAAGAATTAGAAACGATATCCAAAAATAGACTGAGACGAACAGAGGAGGACATAATAGCTACCAAAGAATCAAAAATCCTAAGGGACAAAATAGGCAAAAAGAAACCAGACAAGAAATTTACAGTCAAACAGAAACACACATCCACTCTACTAAAAACACCAAGAAAGACAGACCCACACAAAACAAAAAAACAGTCACACACCACACCTGTATATAAAAGACTAAATCTCACTTATCAACAATACATGACAAAATTACATTCAAAAAATTCAGGAATAACTAAAAACACAGTAGGCAACAAAAGCAGAGAAGACACACAATACCATTCCATCTTGGATAGCACGTTAGACACAGACTTTTCCACATACAGTATTGAAGAAGAACTCGACTACGAACAACTAGCTAGACTGTCCCTAGAAAAAGGTTTCCAAGTTTCAGCTCATTTAGAGGACATATCCACCACTGAGAAAGATACACTAGCTAGCGAACCAACAATACAAGAAACATGTGCAGACCATTTTTTAGGAAAGAATGCAGGCCTCCGGTCCTGCGGACAGAAAACAGCAACACCAAACAAAAGAAAACTAATAGAACTAGACGAGGATGTAGAGGTGGAAGAAACAGGAAGGCACAAAAGGAACAACAACCAGAAGTAGAAAAAAAAGGGATTTTCAACCTGAGCACACTCACACTGAAAAAGGAACACATTTCATTACTAAACAAAGGTCTGAAATTTGCACCGACAAAACAGCTAAACAAATTTGAAACATATCTAGACTTACACAAATTCACAAGAAAATTAACCCTTGCCAAATATTACAACAAAGGACCAATTGCATTCACTGAACAAAAAGATGCAGAAGGAACATACAAGCACTCAGATCTAAAACCTAAATCTACATTTTACCCACAACACATGAGAGGTTCACTTATCAATACTTTCGAACATCTGGTAACAAAAGATATAGACAAAATGGAAACAAAACCAAGGACACTTAACTTGACAAAAACTGAAAGAAATGCACTAAAGGATCTCAGCGACAACAGAGAACTGGTGATAAAACCTGCAGACAAAGGGGGGGGGGGTTGTATTGCTAGACAAGACAGCCTACATCAGTGAATCACATAGAATTGTAAGCGACAAAGAAACATATGAAACCCTCACACAAGATCCTACAAAAAACTACAAAAGGAGCTTAGACAAACTCCTAAAAGAAGGTTTAGACCTAGGCATTTTGAATAAAAAAGAACACGAATTTATAATTAATGATAATCCTATACTCCCAGTATTCTACTACCCGCCAAAGGTACATAAAGACAGACACAACCCACCAGGACGACCAATCATATCAGGAATAGGCTCTCTCACATCCAACCTATCCCAGTACATAGATTCATATCTACAAGCACACGTAAAAACACAAAAATCATACATAAAAGACACTACAGACATTATCAGAACCCTGAGAGACGTCACTTGGTCAGACGACTACTGGATCTGTACAAGTGACGTCACATCACTGTACACAATAATCAACCAAGAACAGGGAATAGCAGCTGTAAAACATTTTCTCTCGTTAGATCAGAATCTAGATTCAAGACAAACAACATTTATCTTAGAATGTATAAGATTCATTCTAGAACATAACTATTTCTGGTTCGATGACACGTACTACAGACAGACCAAAGGTACAGCTATGGGGACCAGGTTTGCTCCAAGCTATGCCAATTTATTTATGAGTCATTGGGAAGACACCAGTATATGGGGTGGGCATGACTTTGGAGCAAACCTGGTCCTATGGCGAAGATACATAGATGAGGTGATTTTCATCTGGCAGGGCACAGAAGAAAGGCTGTTAGATTTTCTCACATACATTAACTCAAATAAACACAATTTGGTCTTCACCACAGAACACAGCAAATCCACAGCGAATTTTCTAGATATAACGGTCTTTATAGAAAACTCAACCATTCACACAAAAACGTTTCAGAAGAGTGTAGATGTGAACAGCTACATCTTAAACAGCAGTGCACATCACCCGAACTGGCTAAAGAGCATCCCGCTAGGCCAGTTCAAACGGATCAGGAAAAACTGTGCAAAATTAGAAGATTTCGCAACACAAGCAGAAGAAATGAAATGCCACTTTATAGAAAAGGGGTACAAAGAAGACACTCTAGAGAAAGATTTAGAGAAAGCCAGAGAAACAGATAGAAATACTCTCCTAACCTACAAAAACAAAGAAACAGTAAGTGAATTTTTCAAGACAGCCTTTATCACACAATACAATACAAACAACAGATAGTTAGAAAAGATCCTATACAGACACTGGCATATCCTTCTAGAAGACGATATCTTAGCAGACAAACTTCCATCAAGGCCAAAAATGATCTACAAAAGAGCACCAGATCTAAAATCGAGACTGTCACATAGTCATCTCAAAAAGGTAGAAACCATACAGACCACCATGACAGGACAGAAACTCAGTAAAGGTTTCTTCCATTGCGGTACCTGCAGCTATTGCAGAACACAAAAAGTGAGCACGAAAAGAGTTACCAACTTTATTTCCAACAAAACAGGGGAAGATTTTGAGATACAAGAGCACATTTCATGTCACAGTAAAGGGGTGATTTACCTTGCTGAATGCCCATGTAAATTACAGTACGTAGGGAGAACAATAAGA
Source organism: Pseudophryne corroboree (assembly GCF_028390025.1). Classification (NCBI taxonomy): domain Eukaryota; kingdom Metazoa; phylum Chordata; class Amphibia; order Anura; family Myobatrachidae; genus Pseudophryne; species Pseudophryne corroboree. The sequence goes on along the minus strand of NC_086448.1, from coordinate 495,022,498 downwards.
CCCCTAAAGACGAGAATAGCAGAACATGTCAGAAATGTCAAAAATGGTTTAGAGACACACAATCTGTCACAGCATTTTAAAGAAATACACGACAGCAACACGACAGGCTTGAAATTCCTGGGAATCAAGCTAGTATCACAAAACTGGAGAGGAGGAGATTTTTTGAAAAAAATCAACAAAGAAGAACTGAGGTGGATGTACACTCTAAAAACACTAAGACCACAAGGCCTCAATTTAGACAATGAAGTGAGGTCAATAGTGATGAACTGACGGATAAGTAGAGCCGCATACCTCTCTCGTGTTTAGGACACCCACTGGCATGACATCCACTATGTCATTATGTCATTCCATACAGCTGTAGCCATATTTTTAGTGCACAAACAATAAACAATTAGACCCAGAACAATACACTCCGCTATACAGTGTAAGTTTATGAATAACCCCCGTTCATTATTTATTTCCATTAACTAATATTTATAACCACGATATAACAGAAAAATAACTGAGAATTAGGAGCCAAAACCCACAATTCTCTTATATACTATTAGATCAATCCATTTAAAATAACCATCTTTCACTTTCAGTTTTATTTTAATCATCTTTATTTATCAAACATAAAGTCACTAAAAATGCGACATGTTTAGTCCATTCCCTGACGTTTCATGTAACTGCATGCAGAACTCAGGGTCTTTTATGCAATTTTGTTAAAACATGTCAGTATTCCGCAGATACAATGTATCTGTGTATTTCATGCAGAGGAAATAAGGACACACCCACGTGGATGACACAACTAAGTAAGGGCATAAAAAGCCCCTAATAAAGATGGTGATTAATGACTCCCTGAGGAAGGCCCAAACGGGTCGATACGCGTTGGAGACACAAAGCAAATACTGCACCAGCATTCTTTTACAGTAATATATAGAACACAGCAGCCTTTGAAATATAATTGGACGGAATACACAAAAATATACAGGAGAATTTGTGGAGGAAGACTGAGCCGCACGGCCGAGAGGGGAAAGACCAGCGAGTAGAGCACCGATCGTCAGACAGAGAGAAGACAGACGAAAGCAGTGGAAGCGGACGTTTGGAACCAAGCGCAGGAGAGAAGGTAACCCACTCCATAGGAGGGAAGGATCACGGCGGACAGTCCCCCTGTGGGTCCCGAAGCCAGTGATACCTTCCCCCCAGAGACATGACCGCGTCCCTCCGGTTTGACAGATATTAGACGTCTGCGGCTACGGGCGTCTCTCACTGTGAAAAACAGGAGGAGATAAGCGGGGAGTCCGGGGTTCTTACAGTTACCTTTTACTTTATTACCTTGTCCCACCGTTATCCACCTTTGGGGTACCCCGTATTTAACCACACCATATCCGGACCAGAATCTGCCTTTGAGTGAGGAGAACTCTTAAACAACTGTGACGGACTTTGGAATCCAGAATTCCCCTGTCATTTCCAGAAATTTCAATCTCCACTGTGTCACTATATAGTACAAGAACTGCATTAAGGTGGAAAAGAGGTGGGACGCCACACTCTATCCACACCACACATTTGAGACTTACCTTTTTCAAATAATTTTCATTTTTCCAGTTACAGCACACGCTGCTTGACCTGGTACAATTTTTATTTATTTTTATTTTTATTTGATTTCTATCATTTTTTCCAACATATATTTTTTCTATTTTTTCTATTTTTTCTATTTTTCATTCCCACTAATATTTTTATTTTTATTTTCATTTTCATTAATTTATTGCTATATAATTGCAATAAGCAAATTCTGACTTTACACTACTTATACTATTAAACGTGAACATATTAACGGTAATACATATCCTCTTGTGATTTTTTCTTACAACACAGCACTCTTAACATTTTTCATTTGCACGCAGGCGCAGTTGTGTAATTTTGTCAAACGTCTTGTTGTAAAGTATCATTACCCGCGTAGATTCCAAATTGTCAGTAAATAGAATCCTGTGAGATCATCATCAGAGAAAGCTTGTACATATCCAGCCAGTAATTCAATCTCCCTATATCCCAAATTCTTACTGTGCTGCAGCCTGTGACATCATCACTCAGAGTCAGAGGCGTAACTAGGGTTTTCGGAGCCCAGGGCAAGATGAAGAGTGGCGACCCCCCCAAAAAAAACAAAACAAAAACACACACACAAAGAAGTATGTGCGTGCGCTCCGAAGTCGCGTGCCAAAAAAATGGGCATGGCCATGCACCAGAAGGGGTGTGGCACTGAAAATGGAGCGTGCCAACATGACTATCACCTACCCCCTGTGTCGCCTCTCAGCACACTATCACCTACCCCTTGTGTCGTCTCTTAGCACACCTTCATTCAATTTTTGCACAGTACGCATGCAGAGACCCCTTTTTGCACAGTGCCAGATACACAATTGCCCCACAGTGCCAGATACACAGTGCCCCACAGTGCTAGATACACAGTGCCCCACAGTTTCAGATCCACAGTGACAGATACAGTGCCCCACAGTGCCAGATACATATTGCCCCACAGTGCAAGATACAATGCCCCACAGTGCCAGATACACAGTACCCCACAGTGCCAGATATACATTGCCCCACAGGGCAGGGCCGGACTGGCCATCTGGCACTTCTGTCACATGCCAGAAGGGCCGATGGCCAGGTGGGCCGATTTGTGCATTCATTTGTGGGCCAGCAGCACCGTCTCACTGTGCTCAGCGGCCGCGTCATTTGCATAGTGGCGTCATGACGCGCCACGCGCCCGAGCAGTGAGTATGAGCAGCGTGGGCGGGGGGAATTGAGCGCACAGTGGACGGCGCGAGTATGAGCAGCATGGGCAGGGAGAGTGCATAGTGTACGGCACATCATTTGCACAGGGACGTCATGACGCGCTTCGTCATGACGCGACCAAGGTGGCCCGAGAGTGAAAGGCGCGGGCGGGACAAGCATTTTTAGACGCTTCCGCATGTGTCTGCCTGCGCTCATCCGAGTTTCCGACTGCAGCAGCACGTACACCGTCTCCTGCTCCTTTGCTCACCCGGGTTAGGTGCACTGTGCACAACTTTTTCCCTACTCATTCCATGGGCAGGTACTGCCACGCTTTCTTTATAGTTTTGATGCCCTTTGCTGGTAGGGCCCCAGTACCACAATGTTATGAGTATTGCTATTGCAAACTGTACATTTTAGATTGCACAAAATTATTTATGTGTGCATATGTTTTCATCATAACGTGCATATATATCATGCTTATGTTGTATATACTGTATATGACCATGTGTAGCAGTAGGATGAGGGTACTGGCACATGGTCCATCCCCTACACTTTTGTGCAAACCTTCCTAACTCCATAGGGAATAACCCTATTTAGAGATGCATTACCACTGAACACACTGCAGGTCAATGGATCAGGGGCACACACAATTCCCCTATGTTTCAGAGGACTGATTAACTGTTCAAATGATTATATGCCACCACAGGGTAACTCTTAAAGGGGGAAAGTGACTTTCAGCCACATGCAGTAGCTACTCGAAGACACTCTGTTAGAAATATGGACCAGAACAATGGTGTGCTTACACCTGGGGTACCAGCATTATTTCGGCTCATTCCGTGTGCTATAATGTGAATTTCTGCTCATTCCGTGTGCTATAATGTGAATTTCGGCTCATACTGTGTGGTATAATGTGAAAGAGGCCCCAGTACTAGATAGTATAAGGGGTCCTACTATTGTGGTGCACAATGTGTATAAGGGGTATATGGTGTGGTAAACTACACTGAAGGACACGCCCCCTTTTCCGGAGCGCGCGCGCTTAGTTACAACCTTCACTTTTCCATACCTCACTTCAAAATTTCCACTTCAACCACCGGTTGTGTGTATGATGTACGCTTGTATGTTGTTATATTATTAATTATATTTGTAAGAGCATAGACTAAGAAGTAGGAGGAGTCAGGAATAGTAAGGGGAGGAGTCACCGAGGTGGGCCTGTGTTCTTCAAAAATGCCAGGGCCTATTATTAGTCCCAGTCCGCCCCTGCCACAGGGCCAGATACATATTGCCCCACAGTGTCAGATCCAGTGACAGATACAGTGCCCCACAGTGCCAGTTACAATGCCCCACAGTGCTAGATACAATGCCCCACAGTGCCAGTTACATTCCCCGCAGTGCCAGATACAATGCCCCACAGTGCCAGTTACAATGCCCCACAGTGCCAGTTACATGCCCCACAGTGCCATATACAATGCCCCACAGTGCCAGTTACAATGCCCCACAGTGCCAGATACAATGCCCCACAGTGCCAGACACAATGCCCCACAGTGCCAGTTACAATGCCCCACAGTGCCAGATACAATGCCCCACAGTGCCAGTTACAATGCCCCACAGTGCCAGATACAATGCCCCACAGTGCCGGTTACAATGCCCCACAGTGCCAGTTACAATAACCCACAGTGCCAGATACAGTGCCCCACAGTGCCAGTTACAATGCCCCACAGTGCCAGTTACATGCCCCACAGTGCCAGTTACAATGCCCCACAGTGCCAGTTACAATGCCCCACAGTGCCAGATACAATGTCCCACAGTGCCAGATACAAGACTCCCCCTCCCCCTTACTTCAGTCAGGATCCCGTCAGTCACCGCTGCCCTCTGCTATGTGAGGGGAGGAGAGTGCAGCGCCTCTCCTGTCCCTCAACGCTCCAGGTCTCTGGCGGCGGCTATCTTAAATGTGGCGCCGGTGCATTAGCCAATCAGAGCTCGCGGCCCGGAAGCCAATCAGGAGCCGGTCCGCAAACTCTGATTGGCTAACACCGCCAGAGACCAGCAGACACGCAGCGGCAGTGAGCACATTGAGGGGCAGGAGAGACGCTGCGCTCTCCTCCCCTCACATTGCAGCGGGACGGGGGCGGGTGGGCATGATGCCCTGGCCGCCAGCGGCGCCACCCTCTGCTGGGTCTGCCAAGGCGCCCAGGGCACGTGCCCCACTCACCCTGCCTTAGTTACGCCTCTGCACAGAGTATAATCATCCATCCACCGTGAGACAAACTGGTACTGAAGCATAGATTCCAAGCCAACAATAGAGAGACCACTAGGAACTTCATCATGTGATAAATTAAAATGACATGGAACACTGTGATTTGTACAACTGTTAAGAATATTTTGCCTATGTTTCATAAAAAAGACCCGTAAAGGTCTTGTGGTGTGGACCACATAGTGAGGACCACAACTAAAGTTAGTAAATGTATAACATAATTTGAATCACAGTTCATAAAAGTTTTCAAATGATAAATCTTCTTTTGGATGGGTACTATGATTGAAAGTGTCTTCCTATACATATATGAACACATAGTGCATCTTGTTTTGCCACATTTATATACTCCTGGAGGTCTATTTGTTAACCATTTTGAACATCTATTAAAGTATTTTTCTTCACATGTTTTAGATGGCTAGATGCCGATATGGTTTTGAGGGATCTATTTTTCTAATAGAAACTTTGCAGTTGAGGTGGTAGAAAATCCCCAAGTATATTATCTTGTCTTAGAATCTGGTAGTTCCTAATGATATTTCTAATATCCCATGAGTTATTATTGAATGTACACGCAAATGCTGTTCTTACAGTATATCACTCTTCTTATCAACAAAATCAGAGGACCCTCTTATTGATTTAGACGAGTAGGTGGGTGCATCGATCCATATTTAGTACTTCCCCATAGGATTTTTGACCTAGATACCAGCAACTCCTAAGAGTCAAACATGTTAATCACTTGATGAAAAATGGTTCTAGTTGTGTACAATTTAGTCTAAGACACATCAATTGGCCTTTAGGATGTTCTGTTTACAAGGTTTATGGTATGCACTAGTATAATGCAGATATGAGTTTGTATTAACCTCCTTAATAAAGCTGGAAGTGACAATTTTGTTATCAAGGGTCACATGCAGGAAGTCTACCCAAGTTCTGTCTGACCATTTTTATTGAGTTTAACAACATAGCATCAATAACTTAACTTTGAAGTTATTGTGCTTTAGGAAATGGGCCAATTAACAGTCAAGTAGCTCTTAAATACTTCTCCGTATGTAATGAGTCAATCTAGTTAAGCAGTATATCTCCCAACACAGGGCACTTTTATCTACTTTTCTTAAGTTCCATCCTTTGAGGTTTTACTGTAAAGACTTGTGCAAAGCTTGGTATTTCTACTGTCGATAAAGCCAATAGGCTTGGTATGTCTATTAGCAGAAGTTGCTTTAATTTCTCAGTTTCACTGGGTATATTTTGGTAAAAGTCTACTTAATATTTTGTTTAATCTGTCCTTTGAACCTGGGCGCCAACTGGTGAGAAAGCAGATGGGTAAACTGTACCCCTTTTCCGTCTTCTGTTTGCAAGACTGATAGTCCTCTTTCTCCCCTCCACTATCTGATCTGTGAAGTCTGTAGTTGTGGAGAGGAGTGTTGGGTATCAAGCTCAAGTTAATAGACAGCATAGGCCATCAGCATATAGGGTGTCATGCTGTGCTCCTCACTTCTCTGATGGCACAGTTCCTGTGGCTATTTATGGACCTGAAAAACAGCTTTCAATCTTGGGAAGATTGCAAGTTCAGTCTTAAGATGAGGATTGTAGGACCCAGACCACTGCCTTTCCAGTCAATGGGCATGTCTGCCTCAATCCCTGCATTGCTTCTGAGGTGGTACTTAGAGCTGAAGACTGCTCCACTCCTTTCATGTCAGTTCATCAATGCTGTTAGGACTCAGGGCACCTCCAAACACAGCACCTCCAGGTGCCAGCTGAAGTTTCAATCTCCCTGACAAGTCTTTCTCTTATCACTGCTGCTGAATTATGAGTACTCTATGGTGGTTAGACACTGCAGCACCTTCCCTTCAAGGTAAACTTTCTGCTGGGGTACCAAATTAGTGCTCTGTCTTGACTGCACTCCTGCTCTTCCAAGCTGCTGCACAGAAAAGCCATACCTCCCAACTATATAGATTCCAGCAGGATAGTCTTGCTATTCGGACACTGTCCCACTGTCCGACCTTTGGGCCACAGTGTCCCGCGGGTGTGTGGGGTGGGGAGTTGGGAGAGGCTATGATTACCGCTGCTCTGTGAAGCACTCAGTTATCACTGATTAGATTCCATGCGCATGTACAGTACATGGCATCTAACAGTGCAGGGGGGTTAGCTGGGTGCTGCCAAGCTGCTCAGGGACAAAAAAAATGACAAAAAAAGTCAGCTAGCATTGACTCTTTCCTACTACCAGCATAAGTCTTACACATGAGCCACACACCTGTGTAGTGTAATACCAGGAAGGGGGGGAGGCTTTTGTGGGGGGGGGGGGGGGGTGCATGGAGGCTCTCATACTGAAAGTCCTCATGCAACCAGCACATGGCAGCTCTCCAGCTCAGTACAGCATGCTCCAAGCTTACAATCCCCGTTGTTTGCAACTAATTAACAGGAACAGCACGATTAATTACATTACATCACTTGCTAGTTAATATACATTTTGCGTAACATACATAATTTCTCAATCAACCCCATTAGATTGTGATAACTTTCCCTGGCTGGGTGTCACATGCTGTATATCCACCATTGTTCAGTGTACCAAGAATAGGGGCTACAGTAGCATTTGAAAGGTTCTGCTCTGTATTAATTATTGTTCTGCAGCACTAAACACCACAGTCTGCAAATCAGGAGAGGAGTTATAGAATGAGAAGACTCTCCCTGTACAGTACTTGTGCAAAAGGAAAGTTACCCCACTTAAACTATGTATTACTTATGTTTTGTAATTTTGTATTTCAAAGTTTTCAAAACATATTTTGGGGAAAATTATTTAGCCAAGACAAAAATAGCAAGTGGTGAATTAACTGTTGAATGGTATGCCAATAATGTTTGGGAAAATTCAAGCTCATTAAATAGCACTTCATTTAAAATATGGGGGTCTGTTTCATTACTGGGAGCAAAGAAAAATAATTTCACACCTTGGTAAAACCATGTTGCACTGCAAGCGGGACAAATTTAATTAATTTAACTTTTTGATTTGCTCTCCAACACTGCAAACACTGTACTTGCAGCATATATAAAACTTACCTGTAATACAATGGAAAAAATAATAAATGCAAGAAAAATATAAAGAAAAGACAAGATTTCATTGTGAAGAGTGCAGGAGACAGTTCTCTAGCCAGAGATAAAACTACAATACAAGTACAACACACTTACCTACTTTTCTTCTCTCCTCTCCGGGAGGTACTCGGAGAGGAGAAGCAGGTGGACGGCGATGGAGGCGTGACCGGGCCAATGACGCCATTAGGTCCCGCCCACTGCACAAGCAAATACCGCGATTGGGCGGTATTTGCATACAGGCGGAGGTTCAATGACACGATTAGCATATAATCATGTTGTTAAGTCCCGCCACCTCCACCGGGTCCTCGATTCAGCACTATTCAGCTCTCCATTCTGCCCACTTTCTTAGGAAGTGGGCAGAATGTGGGAGGGGTGGTCACTCTTCCGGGGCTGCGAGCAGAGACGGCCCTAACCAATATGATGCCCTAGGCAAGATTTTGGCTGGTGCCCCCTAGCACCGCCGCTAGTTCTGCAGGAAATGCCTGGCATGAGTCAGCTGGCAGCTCTGCTAACGTCGGGTGCCTTTTGTTTATGAAAAATCATCTTATTTCCATTGCTATGTCACTAGGATGCACAAGCAGCTTCTGCTGATTAAAATGATATGCAGCATGCCTATATTTTGTGTGTGACTGTGGCTGTATCTGCATACAAACTGCTACATTACAGTGATTTCCAGGAATACACGCAACGTAGCATTTCGTATGCAGATAGTCGCAGTCACACACAGAATATAGGCATGTCGCATATCATTTTAATCAGCAGAAGCTGCTTGTGCCCCTAGGCATACCAAATGCCCTAGGCATTTGCCTAGTTTGCCTATGCCTAAGGCCGGCTCTAGCTGCGAGGGACTACCCGAGAAACCGGGTGTCTCCCGCAGAATCCGAGGGAGTAGGCAAGTCTGTTACAAGCTTAACTCATTAATAGCATTATTATGTCTGCATGATTTGTAATACATACAGTAGTATGTCTATTTTGGCTGACATTACATTTGTATCAGATATCCCTCAGGCACATACAATATTTTAAAGGGGTTTAATTTCTCATTAGAAAGAAAATCTCTGTTATCATGTAACTAGATCACAACAACTGATTTACATAATTACTTGGAAAGCAATCAATATCTTTACTGTAATGTGAAATACTCTATTGCTGTTACAGATCATTGAGTGAAGTGTATACCGGAATACACATTGCTCATGCCATTAGCAGAGCTTAGTGCATCTTCTCAATGCTCTATTATTGCTGGCAGGACTTAAAGGCAGACGTTACAGAGAGAGCTCAGAAGTTGATGGCTAGTGCAGCAGGTGCATTGTGAACAGCAGCTGGGCAAACTCTTTTATTTCTGATTGATCCTGTCTGTCTATTAATAATTTCAGGTCACAGAGATATAACTGACTTACTTCAGTTATCTCTGGAGCATACTGGCAGGTGTTACATCCCTAGATATTCTGCTTTTACAAATATGTCATTAATGTTCTTATATGCTTTTCTGATTTAACTGTTTCTTATACAGTACATTTATTTTATGTCTGTACATTTCTACATTACAATTGTTTCATATATTTATATGGATATATATACACTAATGGATACATACATACTTGTAATTACTATGTTAATACTAGACAGATACCACTTTGCTGAGAAAAAAAATTATGCTAATAACTATACATACAAATGGTATGATGCAAAATATGTTATATCATTTAATAAGTAATAGCATTAAGAATGGTAAAACATATATAATTATAAAAAGACCATTGCTCTGGATGTACCAAAGGAATTATAAGGATCCCTTATAGGCATGGCCGGATTAACAATGGGGCGGATGGAGCTGCAGCTCTCTCAGCTCCTCCCCTTTCCTGTTGTGGCTTATGCAACGCATGGGCAACCACAATGGCAGCACAATGTAGCCCCGGGACAGCAGCAATTCTTAGCTGAAAGGATTGAGCGCTAAATGTGTGAGGTAATGCTAGGGCTTGTAGTGCGGGAAAGGGTATGGGAAACAAGAGCGGTTATGTAAAGCTGAGAAGGGATTAAAAGCAAATGGAAATTAATAAAATAAAACTGGAAACCAAATAAATAAAACGAGCAAACAAATGTATACAGCTAATTTTTTTAGAAATATTTTAGCAGTGGGAGGTCGATGTTAAAATGGAGCAAAAGTTCATTGCATGCCCAGGTGGGCTAATACAGTTCAAGTTCACTGTCCCTGTCCATACCTCCCAACTTGACCCTCTCCAGGAGGGACACAATGCTCTGCTTCTGGACTTTTCTCTTAATATAGGATTGCTAGCACCTGTGTTGAACAGGTAATGGATAAGAAAGGTGTTTCACTACAGGTGATGGCAATCATACAGTAAGAGGGAAGTCCAGGAGCAAAGCATTCTGTCCCTCCTGGAGAGGGTCCTGTTGGGAGGTATGCCGGTCTTACCCTATCTTCCCGTTGGCGGCGTCTGCTTTACCACTGTGTCTGTATGGGAGAGCTCCAGGACCTTTGCGGCGGCTGCCAGGTGATGTCAACTGTCCAGGCACTTGATAGTGCTTACTCCCACCCTTTCCCACACTGCAAGCCCCAGCATTACCTCACACATTTAGCGCTCAATCCTTTCACTTTTTATTGCCTTCTGTTTATTGAGCTGCTTTATACAATAGAGCGCAGCACACTACACCATTTTTTAGCTATACTTGGCTGCATGAAGAGTGCACCTCAGTATCCATTTATCCTACATTCCAGGAAGCCAGATGGTGAGACCGGAAGAGGAGCTGAGCTGCCATGAGGAAAGCAGATAAATACCAAGGCAGGCATGCAGACTACAAATTATAGGGAAGGGGGAGTCGGGACACAATATGTACATAAAGACTAGGAGGAGGGGGGTACAATAATGCACACACAGTACAGACTAGGAGGGGAGGAGTCACGCTAATACATATACAGACTAAGAGGGGAGGGGGGGCACACTAATACATAGAGTAGGATGGAGGGACTGATTTTTTTTTTGGGGGGGGGTCCTCCTCATCCCATTTGAATGGTGCATGTGTCAGTAGGTTTATATGTGTTTTATGTATTTGTGAGTCAGTAAATGGCTTCTGAAAGTTAGTGGTGTCTGTGTCAGTAAATTTGTATGTGTTTGTGTCAGTAATGGGTGTCTGTCAGTAAGTATGTATGTGCTAATAAATCGTGTGTGTCAGTAAGTGTAATCTATGTCTGTAAGGGGTGTCTGCTTTATTAAGTGGTATCTGTCAGTAATGGATATCCATCAGTAAATGTGTTTGTATCAGTAAGGAGTGTCTGTGTCAGTAAGGTGTGTCTATAAGTGTGTTTGTATCAGTAAGTGGAATCTTTGTCAGTAAGGGGTGTCTGTCAGTAAGATGTTTCTGTGTCAGTAAGTGGTATCTGTCATTAGGTATGTATGTGCCAATACGTGTTATCTGTGTCAGTAAAGGGTATCTGTCAGTAAGTGGTGTATGTGTCAAATGTTTGTGTCAGTAAGTGTGTGTGTGTCAGTAATAGGGTCTGTGTCAGTGTGTTTGTGTCGGTGAGAGGTGTCTGTGTCAGTAAGTGGTGTCTACGTCAGTAAGTATCTGTGTCAGTAAGTGTGTCCCAGGAGCCCTCAGTTCCCTGTCTGCTCTGTTTTGCGCCCATCTCTGCTCCCCTTTCCCCATTTGCTCTGTATTGCCCCCATCTTTTCTAATATTTCTACATCTGACTGTTTTTTCCCATCATTGCTCCCCTTCCCACCTTCTTTGCATGTTGATACAGCTCTCTGATCATATGACGGTCACTGCGATGCTCTCTGTATCATACTGTGGACACTGTTGCTCTGCTCCACTATTAAGTGGTTGAAGGTAGGCACTAGCTATGACCTCCATGGATATAGCCACACCCATGGCACAGACCACACCCCCTATTTAGACCATCCTCACTGCAGCGTTTGTCACACCTCCTGCCGAGGCACACAATAGGCCCTTCATAATTTTCAGCTCCAGGCCCATGTGAACTTTAATCTGGCAATGCTTATAGGGAACTTTAAAATAACGCAGAGTGAATGAAGAATGTCAACTACTATGCTGTATAGATTAAATTGCTAAAACCTTAAGGCCCATACACACTTGCCGATAAAATGAGCGACGTCGCTAATTTTTCCCCTCCCTGAGCGACGTAGCTCATTTTATCGGCAAGTGTGTATGCCGCCAGCAACGACTGATGCATGGCCCCGCGGGTCGGCAACGATTGTCGCTGTCGGCAGTGCATGCATGCAGAATCTGGACTGTCGTCCAGGACCTGCATGCACGGCTGGCGGAGGCGTGACGTCACTGAGCGATATGAGCGGTCATATCGCTCAGTGTGTACAGTCGGCCGCCGACCAGCCGGCCTGGGAGGGGAAACATTAGACGACGTCGCTCATAGAGCAACATCGTCTAATGTGTATGGACCTTTAGTATTCATCTGTTTATATTTATCACTAATACACACTAGATAGAAAGTAGAACCTAAAAAGTTAATAGAAAGCACAATAATAAAAATGAGAAAATTGGTTAAAATAAGATTTTACTTACCGGTAAATCTATTTCTCGTAGTCCGTAGTGGATGCTGGGGACTCCGTAAGGACCATGGGGAATAGACGGGCTCCGCAGGAGACAGGGCACTTTAAGAAAGAATTAGGACTACTGGTGTGCACTGGCTCCTCCCTCTATGTCCCTCCTCCAGACCTCAGTTAAGGAAACTGTGCCCGGAAGAGCTGACAGTACAAGGAAAGGATTTTGGAATCCAGGGTAAGACTCATACCAGCCACACCAATCACACCGTATAACTCGTGATAAACTTACCCAGTTAACAGTATGAACAACAACAGAGCATCAGACAAACCTGATGCAACCATAACATAACCCTTATTTAAGCAATAACTATATACAAGTATTGCAGAAGAAGTCCACACTTGGGACGGGCGCCCAGCATCCACTACGGACTACGAGAAATAGATTTACCGGTAAGTAAAATCTTATTTTCTTTAACGTCCTAGTGGATGCTGGGGACTCCGTAAGGACCATGGGGATTATACCAAAGCACCCAAACGGGCGGGAGAGTGCGGATGACTCTGCAGCACCGAATGAGCAAACTCAAGGTCCTCCTCAGCCAGGGTATCAAACTTGTAGAACTTTGCAAAGGTGTTTGAACCCGACCAAGTAGCTGCTCTGCAAAGCTGTAATGCCGAGACCCCTCGGGCAGCCGCTCAAGAAGAGCCCACCTTCCTTGTGGAATGGGCTTTTACTGATTTTGGATGCAGCAATCCAGCCGCAGAATGAGCCTGCTGAATCGTGTTACAGATCCAGCGAGCAATAGTTTGCTTTGAAGCAGGAGCACCCAGCTTGTTGGATGCATACAGGATAAACAGCGAGTCAGTTTTCCTGACTCCAGCCGTTCTGGCTACATAAATCTTCAAAGCCCTGACTACATCTAGTAACTTGGAATCCTCCAAGTCACGAGTAGCCGCAGGCACCACAATAGGTTGGTTCAAATGAAAGGATGACACCACCTTCGGCAGAAATTGCGGACGAGTCCGTAACTCTGCCCTGTCCATATGGAAAACCAGATAGGGGCTTTTACATGACAAAGCCGCCAATTCAGACACACGCCTAGCCGAAGCTAAGGCCAATAGCATGACCACTTTCCACGTGAGATATTTTAACTCCACGGTCTTAAGTGGCTCAAACCAGTGAGATTTCAGGAAACTCAACATCACGTTAAGATCCCAAGGTGCCACTGGTGGCACAAAAGGGGGCTGAATATGCAGCACTCCCTTTACAAACGTCTGGACTTCAGGAAGAGAAGCCAGTTCCTTTTGAAAGAAAATGGATAGGGCCGAAATCTGGACCTTAATGGACCCTAATTTTAAGCCCATAGTCACTCCCGCCTGTAGGAAGTGAAGGAAACGGCCCAGCTGGAATTCCTCTGTAGGTGCCTTCCTGGCCTCACACCAAGCAACATATTTTCGCCATATACGGTGATAATGTTTTGCTGTCACGTCCTTCCTAGCCTTTATCAGCGTAGGAATAACCTCATCCGGAATGCCTTTCTCTGCTAGGATCCGGCGTTCAACTGCCATGCCGTCAAACGCAGCCGCGGTAAGTCTTGGAACAGACAGGGCCCCTGTTGCAACAGATCCTGTCTGAGAGGCAGAGGCAATGGGTCCTCTATGAGCATTTCTAGCAGTTCCGGATACCAAGCCCTTCTTGGCCAATCCGGAACAATGAGTATTGTTCTCACTCCTCTTTTCCTTACGATTCTCAGCACCTTGTGTATGAGAGGAAGAGGAGGAAACACATAAACTGACTGGAACACCCACGGTGTCACTAGTGCATCCACATCTATCGCCTGAGGGTCTCTTGACCTGGCGCAATACCTTTGTAGCTTTTTGTTGAGGCGGGATGCCATCATGTCCACCTGTGGCAGTTCCCATCGATTTGTAATCTGTGTGAAGACTTCTTGATGAAGTCCCCACTCTCCCGGGTGGAGGTCGTGCCTGCTGAGGAAGTCTGCTTCCCAGTTGTCCACTCCCGGAATGAACACTGCTGACAGTGCTTGCACGTGAATCTCAGCCCAGCGAAGAATTCTGGTGGCTTCTGCCATTGCCACCTTGTTTCTTGTGCCACCCTGGCGGTTTACATGAGCCACTGCGGTGATGTTGTCTGACTGAATCAGCACCGGTTGGTTGCGAAGCAGAGGCTCCGCTTGACTCAGGGCGTTGTATATGGCCCTTAGTTCCAGGATATTGATGTGCAGACAAGTCTCCTGACTTGACCACAGCCCCTGGAAGTTTCTTCCCTGAGTGACTGCCCCCCACCCTCGGAGGCTTGCATCCGTGGTCACCAGGACCCAGTCCTGTATGCCGAACCTGCGGCCCTCGGGAAGGTGAGCACTCTGCAACCAATACAGAAGAGACACCCTGGCCCTGGGGGATAGGGTGATCAGCTGATGCATCTGAAGATGCGATCCGGACCACTTGTCCAACAGATCCCACTGAAAGGTCCTCGCATGGAACCTGCCTAAGGGAATGGCTTCGTATGATGCCACCATCTTTCCCAGGACTCGCGTGCATAGATGCACCCACACCTGTTTTGGTTTTAAGAGGTCTCTGACCTGAGTCACGAGCTCCTGGGCCTTCTCCTCCGGAGAAACACCTTCTTCTGGTCTGTGTCCAGAATCATGCCCAGGAAGGGCAGACTCATCGTAGGAATCAGCTGCGACTTTGGAATATTCAGAATCCAGCCGTGCTGTTGTAACACCTCCCGAGAGTGTGCTACGCTGATCAGCAACTGCTCTCTGGACCTCGCCTTTATGAGGGGATCGTCCAAGTATGGGATAATTGTAACTCCCTGCTTTCGCAGAAGCACCATCATTTCTGCCATTACCTTGGTAAATATTCTCGGTGCCGTGGACAGACCAAACGGCAACGTCTGGAATTGGTAATGACAGTCCTGTACCACAAATCTGAGGTACTCCTGATGAAGTGGATAAATGGGGACATGCAGGTAAGCATCCTTTATGTCCAGAGACACCATAAAATCCCCCTCTTCCAGGCTTGCAATGACCGCCCTGAGCGATTCCATCTTGAACTTGAACCTTTTCAGGTAAATGTTCAGGGATTTTAAATTCAATATGGGTCTGACCGAACCGTCCGGTTTCGGAACCACAAACATTGTGGAATAGTAACCCCTTCCCTGTTGAGGGAGGGGAACCTTTACCACCACCTGCTGGAGATATAATTTGTGAATTGCCGCTAACACTACTTCCCTTTCTATGGGGGAAGCTGGCAGGGCCAATTTGAGGTAATGGTGAGGGGGCATCACTTCGAATTCCAGCTTGTATCCCTGAGACACAATCTGTATAGCCCAGGGATCCACCTGTGAGCGAACCCACTGGTGGCTGAAATTTCGGAGACGCGCCCCCACCGCTCCTGGCTCCACCTGTGGAGCCCCAGCGTCATGCGGTGGATTTCGTGGAAGCCGGGGAGGACTTCTATTCCTGGGAACTAGCTGTATTGTGCAGCTTCTTTCCTCTACCCCTGCCTCTGGCAAGAAAGGACGCACCTCAGACTTTCTTGCCTCTTTGTGATCAAAAGGACTGCATTTGGTAATAAGGTGCTTTCTTAGGTTGTGAGGGAATATATGGCAAAAAATTTGACATCCCAGCCGTAGCTGTGGAAACTAGGTCCGAGAGACCGTCCCCAAACAATTCCTCACCCTTATAAGGTAAAACCTCCATGTGCTTTTTTGAGTCGGCATCACCTGTCCATTGCCGAGTCCACAGGACCCTTCTGGCAGAAATTGACATTGCATTTATTCTAGAGCCCAGTAGGCAAATGTCTCTCTGGGCATCCCTCATATATAGGACAGCGTCTTTTATATGCCCCAGGGTCAGCAATATAGTATCCTTGTCCAAGGTATCAAGCTCCTCAGACAGAGTATCTGTCCATGCTGCTACAGCACTACACATCCAGGCCGACGCAATTGCCGGCCTTAGTAGGGTACCTGAATGTGTATAAACGGACTTCAGGATACCTTCCTGCTTTCTATCTGCAGGATCTTTTAGGGCGGCCGTATCCTGTGACGGCAGGGCTACCTTCTTAGATAAGCGTGTCAAAGCTTTGTCTACCCTAGGGGAGGATTCCCAGCGTAACCTGTCCGTTGGCGGGAAAGGATACGCCATAAGTAACCGTTTGGAAATCTGCATTTTCCTATCAGGAGAATCCCAAGCTTTTTCACATAACTCATTTAACTCATGTGAAGGGGGAAAAGTCACTTCTTGCCTTTTCTCCCCAAACATATAAACCCTCCTGTCAGGGACAGGGTTTTCCTCTGAGATGTGCAATACATCCTTCATTGCTATTATCATGTAGCGGATGGCTTTAGCCATTTTAGGCTGCAACTTTGCATCATCGCCATCTACACTGGAGTCAGAATCCGTGTTGATATCCGTGTCAACAATTTGGGATAGTGGGCGCTTCTGAGACCCTGGCGGCCTCTGCGCTGTAGGATCAGGCATGGGTTGGGACCCTGACTGTCCCAAGGCATCAACTTTATCCAACCTTTTATGCAATGAGTTTACATTATCATTTAACACCTTCCACATATCCATCCAATCAGGTGTCGGCGCCGTCGGCGGAGACACCACATTCATCTGCACCTGCTCTGCTTCCACATAGCCTTCCTCGTCAAACATGTCGACACAAGCGTACCGACACACCACACACACAGGGGATGCTCTATTTGAGGACAGAACCCCCACAAGGCCTTTTGGAGAGACAAAGAGAGAGTATGCCAGCACACACCCCAGCTCTATATGACCCAGGAATTACACAGTAACTTAGTGTTTACCCAGTAGCTGCTGTATATACTGATATTGCGCTAAATTTATGTGCCCCCCCCCCTCTCTTTTTACCCTCTTTCTACCGTGAATCTGCAGGGGAGAGCCTGGGGAGCTTCCTCTCAGCGGAGCTGTGGAGAGAAAATGGCGCTGGCGAGTGCTGAGGAAGAAGCCCCGCCCCCTCAGCGGTTGGCTTCAGTCCCGCGATTTTGTGTAAAATAATGGCGGGGGCTCATGCAAATATACAGTGCCCAACTGTATATATGCCCTTTTATGCCAAGAGGTACTTAATTGCTGCCCAAGGCGCCCCCCCCCCTCCTGCGCCCTGCACCCTACAGTGACCGGAGTGTGTGGGTTTGATGTGGGAGCAATGGCGCATAGCTGCAGTGCTGTGCGCTTCCTCATATGAAGACTCGAGTCTTCTGCCGCCGCTTTTGACGTCTTCTTGCTTCACACGCCGGCTTCTGGCTCTGCGAGGGGGACGGCGGCGCGGCTCCGGGATCGGACGACCAAGGGTGCGTTCCTGTGTTCGATCCCTCTGGAGCTAATGGTGTCCAGTAGCCTAAGAAGCATGACCTATCCGCAGTTAGTAGGTCTGCTTCTCTCCCCTCAGTCCCACGTAGCAGAGAGCCTGTTGCCAGCAGATCTCTCTGAAAATAAAAAATCCTAACAAAATACTTTCTTATTAGCAAGCTCAGGAGAGCTCACTAAAGTGCCCCCAGCTCGGCCGGGCACAGATTCTAACTGAGGTCTGGAGGAGGGACATAGAGGGAGGAGCCAGTGCACACCAGTAGTCCTAATTCTTTCTTAAAGTGCCCTGTCTCCTGCGGAGCCCGTCTATTCCCCATGGTCCTTACGGAGTCCCCAGCATCCACTAGGATGTTAGAGAAATGCTAATACCCTAACAATACATTCTTCAAATCCACGTATATTCACACTCCAATTTCATATTAAACTAAGTTAAGCTGAGTACACACAATAAAATGCTCACTTGATGCGATAGAGCTTATTCAATATCCTTACGATTCTTGTTATTTATCTTTTGCAATGATTGGAAGGAATAGAGATCTACATATGCATGTCTACACAGGGGCATTTTAAGAAAGGAGGGGTCCCGTGTGCAGACTCTGGGTGGGCTCTCTCCTCTCCATGGTACCGTAGGCTTCGGCATTGTGCCAGAGTCTACCGTGCATGCTCAGGTCTATTGGTATGGATCATTTAAAACAGTCCTGGACAATTTTGATTGATCCCTACAGCACTCCTCTTTAAGATGCTTTCAGAAGCCAGATTTAAACAATGGTGAAAGAAAAAGTGGAGGCGCACAATGGGAAAGTATATTAAAATCAATTAGCTTTTACTAGAAATGGTTAAAAACTCACATAAGGAGATGTCATATTATCAAAAATATCACAAACAGCACATACTGTAATTTTGGATACATCAGCCCAAACACAGGCTAAATGGCACAGCTGGCATTTTTCTAAGCCTCAGTCCTGTACTATGTAACTTCACTGTGTCGGTATCTGTTGGCTCTGCCCCAAACCTGTTTCGTCATAGGTGACTTCATCAGTTGGTGTGTAAATCACAGACACTGATAGACTCTTCTAGCATGTCTAATTAGACATGCTCGGTTCTCAACCAATCATTAGGAGATAGTAATATCATATTACACAAGCACTTGTATGAACTTCAATTCCAAAGCTGATATTTCCGCCTAACATTCATAGACAAACATATTGGTCAACGCAATATATGTTCGACTATGTGTTTGCTAAAGAGTTAGTGCTTTCTCACTAGTAATCAGATCACATTGCATTAGGCAATGCCCAGAGTATGCATGAGCCAAGAACTGAATGCAGACAGGGCAATTGTGATGATGCTACAGGTGTGTGGTAATGCTAATTTGTGTGATGTCTGACCCCCCCCTCCCCCCCCCCACACACACACACACACTTCAAATACATTTTGCACCACTACCAAAAGATTGAACCCACAATGTGGGTTCATGGAAGTGATATACAGTGCCTCCTGGTAACTGTTCATTAGCAGATGGCTTTGATTTGTATCCAATCATTTAGCAAGGCAAGATTTTGTGTATCTATAATGTTTTAGAATGGGTATAGCTATTTCAGAGCCAACAGAATTAATGATTATAAATGAAAACAAACAAACAAACAAACACAATATCTTAAAAATACTGTAAATAAAATATATGATTAGAGTATTTAGAGTATACAGTCAGTTCCATAAATATTGGGACATCGACACAATTCTCATTTTTTGGGCTCTATACACCACCACAATGGATTTGAAATGAAACAAACAAGATGTGCTTTAACTGCAGACTTTCCGCTTTAATTTGAAGGTATATACATCCAAATCAGGTGAACGGTGTAGGAATTACAACGGTTTCTATTTGTGCCTCCCACTTTTTAAGGGACCAAAATTAATGGGACAAACTAAACAATCCTAAATCAAACTTTCACTTTTTAATACTTTGCTGCAAATCCTTAGCAGTCAATTACAGCCTGAAGTCTGGAATGCATAGACATCACCAGATGCTGGGTTTCATCCCTGGTGATGGTCTGCCAGGCCTCTACTGCAAATGTCTTCAGTTCCTGCTTGTTCTTGGGGCATTTTCCCTTCAGTTTTGTCTTCATCAAGTGAAATCCATGCTCAATCGGATTCAGGTCAGGTGATTGACTTGGCCATTGCATAACATTGCACTTATTTGCCTTAAAAAACTCTATGGTTGCTTTCGCAGTATGCTTTGGGTCATTGTCCATCTGCACTGTGAAGCGCCGTCCAATGAGTTCTGAAGCATTTGACTGAATATGAGCAGATAATATTGCCTGAAACACTTCAGAATTCATCCTGCTGCTTTTGTCAGCAGTCACATTATCAATAAATACAAGGAAACCAGTTCCATTGGCAGCCATACATGCCCACGCCATGACACTACCACCACCATGCTTCACTGATGAGGTGGTATGTTTTGTCCTTCTCCATACTCATCTCTTCCCATCACTCTGGTACAAGTTGATCTTTGTCTCATCTGTCCATAGGATGTTGATCCAGAACTGTAAAGGCTTTTTTAGATGTTGTTTGGCAAATTCTAATCTGGTCTTCCTGTTTTTGTGGCTCACCAATGGTTTACATCTTGTGGTGAACCCTCTATATTCACTCTTGTGAAGTCTTCTCTTGATTGTTGACTTTGACACATATGCACCTACCTCATGGAGAGTGTTCTTGATATGGGCAACTGTTGTGAAGGGATTTATCTTCACCAGGGAAATAATTCTTCTGTCATCCACCACAGTTGTTTTCCGTGGTCTACTGGGTCTTTTGGTGTTGCTGAGCTCTCCGGTGCGTTCTTTCTTTTTAAGAATGTTTCAAACAGTTTATTTGGCCACACCTAATGTTTTTGCTATCTCTCTGATGGGTTTGTTTTGATTTTTCAGTCTACTGATGGCTTGCTTCACTGATAGTGGCAGCTCTTTGGATCTCATATTGAGAGTCGACAGCAACAGATTCCAAATGCAAATGTCACACCTGGAATCTACTCTAGACCTTTTACCTGCTTAATTGATGATGAAATAACGAGGGAATAGCCCACTCCTGTACATGAAATAGCTTTTGAGTCGATTGTCCCATTACTTTTAGTCCCTTAAAAAGTGGGAGGCACATATAGAAACCATTGTAATTCCTACACCGTTCACCTGATTTGGATGTAAATACCCTCAAATTAAAGCGGTTAAAGCACATCTTGTTTGTTTCATTTCAAATCCATTGTGGTTATGTACAGAGCCCAAAAAATGAGAATTGTGTCGATGTCCCAATATTTATGGACCTGACTGTATAACTGTATATATATATATATATATATATAGTTATGTATCAGAACGGCACTCGCAGGACTTCATTCAAATAAACAGGACATCACCCCGTCATAGCAATGTTTCGGTTTTATTCAAAAAACCATCTTCAGGCTTACATAACATATAATAAAACTTTTCTTACCTATATACCAACATAACACCGTGTGCATAACCATCCCGGGTGTGAGCCGCGTTCATTTCCGCTAACGCGTTCATTTCCGCTGACGTCACCCGGAACGCAACCTCAAGTGAAAAAAATAAAACATTAACCCTTCACCAACATATCAGGTTACAGAAGCAGAGTCATCATGTAAACAAGAATAGATGAACTCAGCAATAAGCATTCTCAGCTCACCAATACTTCGTAATAGCTACAATCATAGTCTGAGACAATTAAACACATAATACTGATACTGTTGCAGTCCTTCATGAAAGCTGCAACAAAAATCAAAACACAGCCCTAATAGAGGAAACTGGAAAATGATAAGGTTTCATTTAATCCATATGGAGCTATTGTGTTTAAAAAATAAATCCACCTGGTTTCAACCCGCAATAATGCTTTATTGCGGTCACCACCCCTACGACTCTCTGGAATATGATCGATCATTTTATATCTTAAGCTGGACAAATTATGACCCTTAGCTTTAAAGTGTTTGGCTACCAGTTGTTCAGAAGTCCTACCTTCCAAGGCTAGTTTGATGGCACTCCTATGCTGTGCCATCCTCTCTCTAAAGGTGCAGGAAGATTTTCCTACACAAAGTAGCCCACAGGGGCACCTTATGTAGTACACTACAAAACGTGTAGTGCAAGTCAGACAATGTGTTATTTTAATTACTTTACCCGAGTGAGGGTGATATAAAGTATCACCTGTTTCAAGATATATACACGTAGTACAGCCTAGGCATCTGTAGTTGCCAGGCTTCTTAATACAAAAAACGGTTGTTACCATGTTACCGGAGAGGAAGGAATCTCCGTGATATGTTAGTTCACTCAGACATCTCAGATTTTTCATCTTCGAGACCTACTAATTTTCTTAGTAAGAATCCTAGCAACTACAGATGCATATATCTTGAAACGTTGCTATGACGGGGTGATGTCCTGTTTATTTGAATGAAGTCCTGCGAGTGCCGCTCTGATACGTAACTATACATGCAATTGCTTTTGCTGGAGAGGGCACCGGGCATTGGAATTGAAGCATATCTAGGAGTGCCGGGTCTGGAACTGTCTATATGTATATATATATATATATATATATATATATATATATATATATATGTATATATATAAAAAAAACAAATAAAGGAGTCTTTTTCACCGCATAGACAGCTTCTTGAGTGCCGCCTTCGACCAATACATATATATATATATATATATATATATATATATATATGTATATATATATCTTCCAAATCAGGAGGGCACTCTCCAATATTTTGTCAATTATGAGCAATACTTATTCATGACCGCCCAGTGTCTAGAGCCATAAACAACAATTGGATTAAGAACTGCAGCTTCTTAGAATGGGAACTGTCTCAAAGTACAGCAGTAAGTAAATGCAGGGCCGGCGCTACCATTAGGCAGCTTTAGGCAGCTGCCTATGAGCGCTGACCACTGGAGGGCGGCACTATAAGATGATTAGAAAATGCTTTCTATATTCTCTCCTCTTCCGTAAGAGATGAGGCGCAGGGATGTTATAGCCGCTCAATTGCTGACGCCCCCCCTCCCCCCCCCCAGTGATAACACATTGTCCTGGCCCCCGCTCCATTACAACATTCTGAAATTGATCCGTGCACCCCCTGCCCCTCCGATCTCGATCATGATGCCCGCACCCATCCCTCCCCCTCCCACCAATTGCCGGCTCTGGCATGTGTCTCGTCTCCTCCCCCCCCAGTTGCGAATTGCGGACTCGGGGGGTGCAGGCTCCTGCCCCCCACATACTACTCCTAGCCCCCCCCCCTCCCCTCCAGAGGCTCAGAGGTTATGCTCCCGCGTGTTCCCCCCACTGATTGCGGACTCCTGTAGTTTTGCTGTCCCCCTCCCCTCGTTGCCGCGAGTGCAGGTTCTGCTCCGGCGCCCACGTGCGACTTCCAGCCAGCCCCCCAGTGACATACTCCCGCAGGTTACCTGCTGCCCCCCCTGCTACGATTGCAGGCTCCAATGTGTCACTCATCAGAGTAACCATATCACCCCCCCGGCCCCCCTCCCCCCCCCCATCCTGCCGCGAGTCGCGACTCTCTCACTGCCCCTTCCTACCCCCCATGCCCCAGCACACGCAGGGGGGGGGGGGAGTTTCTGGGTACCCAGAAAGCCCCCCTGATGGACTTAATTCCTTATTTTAGAAAGCCGCGATCGCATTCGCGATCGCAGCTACCGCTGCGGGAATGAGGGATCTATTGCCGGAAAAGTCTGCATAGTGACCT
Organism: Pseudophryne corroboree; assembly: GCF_028390025.1. Taxonomy (NCBI): domain Eukaryota; kingdom Metazoa; phylum Chordata; class Amphibia; order Anura; family Myobatrachidae; genus Pseudophryne; species Pseudophryne corroboree. The sequence goes on along the minus strand of NC_086448.1, from coordinate 494,998,753 downwards.
GCAGATACAGGGAGCTGCTGTGGTGTGTCCTCATCATTCCAGTGGCTGTTTCGTGGCTGCCAGTGTCTCTCCTCTGCAACCCAGGTACATATATGTGCAGTACAATGTATATATTTGTTTAAATGTACAGTATGTGTGTGGTGTGTTTGTGTTATGTATGTTTGTGTGTGGAGTGTATGTATAGTCTGTGTATTTTGCCTACAAACACACACACTGTCACTGTCATCACTCTCCCTGTCATCACTCTCCATGTCGTCACTCTCCGTGTCGTCACTCTCTCGGTCGTCACTCTCCCGGTCGTCACTCTCCCTGTCGTCACTGTCGTCACTCTCCGTGTCGTCACTCTCCGTGTCGTCACTCTCCCTGTCGTCACTCTCCCTGTCGTCACTCTCCCTGTCACTGTCGTCACTCTCCCTGTCGTCACTGTCGTCACTCTCTCTCTCTGACGTCACTCTCCCTATCGTCACTGTCTGTCTCTCCCTGTCATCACTCTCTCTCTCCCTGTCGTCACTCTGGCTGTCCCTGCTTTCACAATTTCAGCTCATTCTGTGTCCTACAATGTGAATGTCGGCTCAGTCAGTGTGCTACAAGGTGAATTTCGGATCATTCAGTGTGCTACAAGGTGAATTTCGGCTCAGTCAGTGTGCTACAAGGTGGATTTCGGATCATTCAGTGTGCTACAATGTGAATTTCGGCTCTTTCCGTGTGCTCTAATGTGAATTTCGGCTCATTCAGTGTGCTACAATGTGAATTTCGGCTCATTCAGTGTGCTACAATGTGAATTTCGGCTCATTCAGTGTGCTACAATGTGAATTTCGGCTCATTCATTGTGCTACAATGTGAATTTCGGCTCATTCAGTGTGCTACAATGTGAATTTCGGCTCATTCAGTGTGCTACAATGTGAATGTCGGCTCATTCAGTGTGCTATAATGTGAATTTCGGCTCATTTAGTGTGCTACAATGTGAATGCCGGCTCATTCAGTGTGCTACAATGTGAATTTCGGCTCATTCAGTGTGCTACAATGTGAATTTCGGCTCATTCAGTGTGCTTCAATGTGAATTTCGGCTCATTCAGTGTGCTACAAGGTGGATTTTGGCTCAGTCAGTATTACAGGGTGAATTTCGGCTCATTCAGTGTGCTACAAGGTGGATTTCGGATCATTCAGTGTGCTATAATGTGAATTTCGGCTCATTCAGTGTGCTATAATGTGAATTTCGGCTCAGTCAGTGTGCTACAAGGTGGATTTTGGATCATTCAGTGTGCTACAATGTGAATTTCGGCTCTTTCCGTGTGCTCTAATGTGAATGTCGGCTCATTCAGTGTGCTACAATGTGAATTTCGGCTCATTCATTGTGCTACAATGTGAATTTCGGCTCATTCAGTGTGCTACAATGTGAATGTCGGCTCATTCATTGTGCTACAATGTGAATTTCGGCTCGCACCGTGTGCTATAATGTGAAAGGGGCACCAGTACTAGATAGTATAAGGGGTTCTACTACACGGGACATGCCCCCTTTTGGGTGGCCATGCCCCCTTTTCTGGAGTGTGCGCGCCGAAGGCGCATGCATAATTACATCCTTGACTTATGCATACCCCCACTTCAAAATTTCCACTTCAACCATGTGTGCATATATATATATATATATCTATATATATCTATATATATATATATCTACATACACACACATATATGTGGGGGGGGGGGCTGCTGACAATTTGCCTAGGGTGCTGAGAAACCTTGCACCGGCCCTGAGTAAATGTATTTCATATGTCACAACGATAGATATATTCATAGATAGATTGGTTATACTAATCTATGTATATCGATTCTAGAACATTATGTTATGCGTGATTGCCCTGGTTGCTGTATCCTTTTGCAACCAATAGGATGTGCAGGTATGTTTCTTATACGATATTTTTTGTGTGCTGGGTTACATGATACTTCATAGGTGACTATGGGGGACATTTACTAAGCAGTAATAAGAGCAGAGACGTGAGCCAGTGGAGAAGTTACCCATGGCAACCAATCAGTACTGAAGTAACATCTATAATTTGCATACTATAAAATGATACAGAGCTGCCGATTGGTTGATGGGGCCACATCTCCACTGGCTCACTTCTCCGCTCTTATCACTGCTTAGTAAATGTCCCCCTATGTTTGATATCTGATATGTTGTTACCCTAGGCACTGGTTATCTGCTATCTCTAGTTATGTCCAGTAATGGTTTTCCAGAGTGCCCTAGTCTGTGCTTACTTTTAGAGATGAGCGCCGGAAATTTTTCGGGTTTTGTGTTTTGGTTTTGGGTTCGGTTCCGCGGCCGTGTTTTGGGTTCGACCGCGTTTTGGCAAAACCTCACCGAATTTTTTTTGTCGGATTCGGGTGTGTTTTGGATTCGGGTGTTTTTTTCAAAAAACACTAAAAAACAGCTTAAATCATAGAATTTGGGGGTCATTTTGATCCCAAAGTATTATTAACCTCAAAAACCATAATTTACACTCATTTTCAGTCTATTCTGAATACCTCACACCTCACAATATTATTTTTAGTCCTAAAATTTGCACCTAGGTCGCTGGATGACTAAGCTAAGCGACCCTAGGAGCCCATCGGGCCCATCTAGGAGTGTCACTGCAGTGTCACGCAGGATGTCCCTTCCAAAAAACCCTCCCCAAACAGCACATGACGCAAAGAAAAAAAGAGGCGCAATGAGGTAGCTGTGTGAGTAAGATAAGCGACCCTAGTGGCCGACACAAACACCGGGCCCATCTAGGAGTGTCACTGCAGCACATGACGCAAAGAAAAATTAAAGAAAAAAGAGGTGCAAGATGGAATTGTCCTTGGGCCCTCCCACCCACCCTTATGTTGTATAAACAGGACATGCACACTTTAACCAACCCATCATTTCAGTGACAGGGTCTGCCACACGACTGTGACTGAAATGACGGGTTGGTTTGGACCCCCACCAAAAAAGAAGCAATTAATCTCTCCTTGCACAAACTGGCTCTACAGAGGCAAGATGTCCACCTCATCATCATCCTCCAATATATCACCGTGTACATCCCCCTCCTCACAGATTATCAATTCGTCCCCTCTGGAATCCACCATCTCAGCTCCCTGTGTACTTTGTGGAGGCAATTGCTGCTGGTCAATGTCTCCACGGAGGAATTGATTATAATTCATTTTAATGAACATCATCTTCTCCACATTTTCTGGATGTAACCTCGTACGCCGATTGCTGACAAGGTGAGCGGCGGCACTAAACACTCTTTCGGAGTACACACTTGTGGGAGGGCAACTTAGGTAGAATAAAGCCAGTTTGTGCAAGGGCCTCCAAATTGCCTCTTTTTCCTGCCAGTATAAGTACGGACTGTGTGACGTGCCTACTTGGATGCGGTCACTCATATAATCCTCCACCATTCTTTCAATGGTGAGAGAATCATATGCAGTGACAGTAGACGACATGTCCGTAATCGTTGTCAGGTCCTTCAGTCCGGACCAGATGTCAGCATCAGCAGTCGCTCCAGACTGCCCTGCATCACCGCCAGCGGGTGGGCTCGGAATTCTGAGCCTTTTCCTCGCACCCCCAGTTGCGGGAGAATGTGAAGGAGGGGATGTTGACAGGTCGCGTTCCGCTTGACTTGACAATTTTCTCACCAGCAGGTCTTTCAACCCCAGCAGACTTGTGTCTGCCAGAAAGAGAGATCCAAGGAAGGCTTTAAATCTAGGATCGAGCACGGTGGCCAAAATGTAGTGCTCTGATTTCAACAGATTGACCACCCGTGAATCCTTGTTAAGCGAATTAAGGGCTCCATCCACAAGTCCCACATGCCTAGCGGAATCGCTCCGTGTTAGCTCCTCCTTCAATGTCTCCAGCTTCTTCTGCAAAAGCCTGATGAGGGGAATGACCTGACTCAGGCTGGCAGTGTCTGAACTGACTTCACGTGTGGCAAGTTCAAAGGGCATCAGAACCTTGCACAACGTTGAAATCATTCTCCACTGCACTTGAGACAGGTGCATTCCACCTCCTATATCGTGCTCAATTGTATAGGCTTGAATGGCCTTTTGCTGCTCCTCCAACCTCTGAAGCATATAGAGGGTTGAATTCCACCTCGTTACCACTTCTTGCTTCAGATGATGGCAGGGCAGGTTCAGTAGTTTTTGGTGGTGCTCCAGTCTTCTGTACGTGGTGCCTGTACGCCGAAAGTGTCCCGCAATTCTTCTGGCCACCGACAGCATCTCTTGCACGCCCCTGTCGTTTTTTAAAAAATTCTGCACCACCAAATTCAAGGTATGTGCAAAACATGGGACGTGCTGGAATTTGCCCATATTTAATGCACACACAATATTGCTGGCGTTGTCCGATGCCACAAATCCACAGGAGAGTCCAACTGGGGTAAGCCATTCCGCGATGATCTTCCTCAGTTGCCGTAAGAGGTTTTCAGCTGTGTGCGTATTCTGGAAAGCGGTGATACAAAGCGTAGCCTGCCTAGGAAAGAGTTGGCGTTTGCGAGATGCTGCTACTGGTGCCGCCGCTGCTGTTCTTGCGGCGGGAGTCCATACATCTACCCAGTGGGCTGTCACAGTCATATAGTCCTGACCCTGCCCTGCTCCACTTGTCCACATGTCCGTGGTTAAGTGGACATTGGGTACAACTGCATTTTTTAGGACACTGGTGAGTCTTTTTCTGACGTCCGTGTACATTCTCGGTATCGCCTGCCTAGAGAAGTGGAACCTAGATGGTATTTGGTAACGGGGGCACACTGCCTCAATAAATTGTCTAGTTCCCTGTGAACTAACGGCGGATACCGGACGCACGTCTAACACCAACATAGTTGTCAAGGCCTCAGTTATCCGCTTTGCAGCAGGATGACTGCTGTGATATTTCATCTTCCTCGCATAGGACTGTTGGACAGTCAATTGCTTACTGGAAGTAGTACAAGTGGGCTTACGACTTCCCCTCTGGGATGACCATCGACTCCCAGCAGCAACAACAGCAGCGCCAGCAGCAGTAGGCGTTACACGCAAGGATGCATCGGAGGAATCCCAGGCAGGAGAGGACTCGTCAGAATTGCCAGTGACATGGCCTGCAGGACTATTGGCATTCCTGGGGAAGGAGGAAATTGACACTGAGGGAGTTGGTGGGGTGGTTTGCGTGAGCTTGGTTACAAGAGGAAGGGATTTACTAGTCAGTGGACTGCTTCCGCTGTCGCCCAAAGTTTTTGAACTTGTCACTGACTTATTATGAATGCGCTGCAGGTGACGTATAAGGGAGGATGTTCCGAGGTGGTTAACGTCCTTACCCCTACTTATTACAGCTTGACAAAGGCAACACACGGCTTGACACCTGTTGTCCGCTTTTCTGTTGAAATACCTCCACACTGAAGAGCTGATTTTTTTGGTATTTTCACCAGGCATGTCAACGGCCATATTCCTCCCACGGACAACAGGTGTCTCCCCGGGTGCCTGACTTAAACAAACCACCTCACCATCAGAATCCTCCTGGTCAATTTCCTCCCCAGCGCCAGCAACACCCATATCCTCCTCATCCTGGTGTACTTCAACACTGACATCTTCAATCTGACTATCAGGAACTGGACTGCGGGTGCTCCTTCCAGCACTTGCAGGGGGCGTGCAAATGGTGGAAGGCGCATGCTCTTCACGTCCAGTGTTGGGAAGGTCAGGCATCGCAACCGACACAATTGGACTCTCCTTGTGGATTTGGGATTTCGAAGAACGCACAGTTCTTTGCGGTGCTTTTGCCAGCTTGAGTCTTTTCAGTTTTCTAGCGAGAGGCTGAGTGCTTCCATCCTCATGTGAAGCTGAACCACTAGCCATGAACATAGGCCAGGGCCTCAGCCGTTCCTTGCCACTCCGTGTGGTAAATGGCATATTGGCAAGTTTACGCTTCTCCTCCGACAATTTTATTTTAGGTTTTGGAGTCCTTTTTTTACTGATATTTGGTGTTTTGGATTTGACATGCTCTGTACTATGACATTGGGCATCGGCCTTGGCAGACGACGTTGCTGGCATTTCATCGTCTCGGCCATGACTAGTGGCAGCAGCTTCAGCACGAGGTGGAAGTGGATCTTGATCTTTCCCTAATTTTGGAACCTCAACATTTTTGTTCTCCATATTTTAATAGGCACAACTAAAAGGCACCTCAGGTAAACAATGGAGATGGATGGATACTAGTATACTTATGGATGGACTGCCGAGTGCCGACACAGAGGTAGCTACAGCCGTGGACTACCGTACTGTACTGTCTGCTGCTAATATAGACTGGTTGATAATGAGATGTAGTATGTATAAAGAAGAAAGAAAAAAAAAACCACGGGTAGGTGGTATACAATTATGGATGGACTGCCGAGTGCCGACACAGAGGTAGCTACAGCCGTGGACTACCGTACTGTACTGTGTCTGCTGCTAATATAGACTGGATGATAATGAGATGCAGTATGTATAAAGAAGAAAGAAAAAAAAAACCACGGGTAGGTGGTATACAATTATGGATGGACTGCCGAGTGCCGACACAGAGGTAGCTACAGCCGTGGACTACCGTACTGTACTGTGTCTGCTGCTAATATAGACTGGATGATAATGAGATGTAGTATGTATAAAGAAGAAAGAAAAAAAAACCACGGGTAGGTGGTATACAATTATGGATGGACTGCCGAGTGCCGACACAGAGGTAGCTACAGCCGTGGACTACCGTACTGTACTGTGTCTGCTGCTAATATAGACTGGATGATAATGAGATGTAGTATGTATAAAGAAGAAAGAAAAAAAAACCACGGGTAGGTGGTATACAATTATGGATGGACTGCCGAGTGCCGACACAGAGGTAGCTACAGCCGTGGACTACCGTACTGTACTGTGTCTGCTGCTAATATAGACTGGTTGATAATGAGATGTAGTATGTATAAAGAAGAAAGAAAAAAAAAACCACGGGTAGGTGGTATACAATTATGGATGGACTGCCGAGTGCCGACACAGAGGTAGCTACAGCCGTGGACTACCGTACTGTACTGTGTCTGCTGCTAATATAGACTGGATGATAATGAGATGTAGTATGTATAAAGAAGAAAGAAAAAAAAACCACGGGTAGGTGGTATACAATTATGGATGGACTGCCGAGTGCCGACACAGAGGTAAGCTACAGCCGTGGACTACCGTACTGTACTGTGTCTGCTGCTAATATAGACTGGTTGATAATGAGATGTAGTATGTATAAAGAAGAAAGAAAAAAAAACCACGGGTAGGTGGTATACAATTATGGATGGACTGCCGAGTGCCGACACAGAGGTAGCTACAGCTGTGGACTACCGTACTGTACTGTGTCTGCTGCTAATATAGACTGGATGATAATGAGATGTAGTATGTATAAAGAAGAAAGAAAAAAAAACCACGGGTAGGTGGTATACAATTATGGATGGACTGCCGAGTGCCGACACAGAGGTAGCTACAGCCGTGGACTACCGTACTGTACTGTGTCTGCTGCTAATATAGACTGGTTGATAATGAGATGTAGTATGTATAAAGAAGAAAGAAAAAAAAACCACGGGTAGGTGGTATACAATTATGGATGGACTGCCGAGTGCCGACACAGAGGTAGCTACAGCCGTGGACTACCGTACTGTACTGTGTCTGCTGCTAATATAGACTGGATGATAATGAGATGTAGTATGTATAAAGAAGAAAGAAAAAAAAACCACGGGTAGGTGGTATACAATTATGGATGGACTGCCGAGTGCCGACACAGAGGTAGCTACAGCCGTGGACTACCGTACTGTACTGTGTCTGATGCTAATATAGACTGGATGATAATGAGATGTAGTATGTATAAAGAAGAAATAAAGAAAAAAACCACGGGTAGGTGGTATACAATTATGGATGGACTGCCGAGTGCCGACACAGAGGTAGCTACAGCCGTGGACTACCGTACTGTACTGTGTCTGCTGCTAATATAGACTGGATGATAATGAGATGTAGTATGTATAAAGAAGAAAGAAAAAAAAACCACGGGTAGGTGGTATACAATTATGGATGGACTCCCGAGTGCCGACACAGAGGTAGCTACAGCCGTGGACTACCGTACTGTACTGTGTCTGCTGCTAATATAGACTGGATGATAATGAGATGTAGTATGTATAAAGAAGAAAGAAAAAAAAACCACGGGTAGGTGGTATACAATTATGGATGGACTGCCGAGTGCCGACACAGAGGTAGCTACAGCCGTGGACTACCGTACTGTACTGTGTCTGCTGCTAATATAGACTGGTTGATAATGAGATGTAGTATGTATAAAGAAGAAAGAAAAAAAAACCCACGGGTAGGTGGTATACAATTATGGATGGACTGCCGAGTGCCGACACAGAGGTAGCTACAGCCGTGGACTACCGTACTGTACTGTGTCTGCTGCTAATATAGACTGGATGATAATGAGATGTAGTATGTATAAAGAAGAAAGAAAAAAAACCACGGGTAGGTGGTATACAATTATGGATGGACTGCCGAGTGCCGACACAGAGGTAAGCTACAGCCGTGGACTACCGTACTGTACTGTGTCTGCTGCTAATATAGACTGGTTGATAATGAGATGTAGTATGTATAAAGAAGAAAGAAAAAAAAACCACGGGTAGGTGGTAAACAATTATGGATGGACTGCCGAGTGCCGACACAGAGGTAGCTACAGCCGTGGACTACCGTACTGTACTGTGTCTGCTGCTAATATAGACTGGATGATAATGAGATGTAGTATGTATAAAGAAGAAAGAAAAAAAAAACCACGGGTAGGTGGTATACAATTATGGATGGACAGCCGAGTGCCGACACAGAGGTAGCTACAGCCGTGGACTACCGTACTGTACTGTGTCTGCTGCTAATATAGACTGGTTGATAATGAGATGTAGTATGTATAAAGAAGAAAGAAAAAAAAAACACGGGTAGGTGGTATACAATTATGGATGGACTGCCGAGTGCCGAGTGCCGACACAGAGGTAGCTACAGCCGTGGACTACCGTACTGTACTGTGTCTGCTGCTAATATAGACTGGATGATAATGAGATGTAGTATGTATAAAGAAGAAAGAAAAGAAAAACCACGGGTAGGTGGTATACAATTATGGATGGACTGCCGAGTGCCGACACAGAGGTAGCTACAGCCGTGGACTACCGTACTGTACTGTGTCTGCTGCTAATATAGACTGGATGATAATGAGATGTAGTATGTATGTATAAAGAAGAAAGAAAAAAAAAACCACGGGTAGGTGGTATACAATTATGGATGGACTGCCGAGTGCCGACACAGAGGTAGCTACAGCCGTGAACTACCGTACTGTGTCTGCTGCTAATATAGACTGGTTGATAATGAGATGTAGTATGTATAAAGAAGAAAGAAAAAAAAAAACCACGGGTAGGTGGTATACAATTATGGATGGACTGCCGAGTGCCGACACAGAGGTAGCTACAGCCGTGGACTACCGTACTGTACTGTGTCTGCTGCTAATATAGACTGGATGATAATGAGATGTAGTATGTATAAAGAAGAAAGAAAAAAAAAACCACGGGTAGGTGGTATACAATTATGGATGGACTGCCGAGTGCCGACACAGAGGTAGCTACAGCCGTGAACTACCGTACTGTGTCTGCTGCTAGTATAGACTGGATGATAAATAATGATATAAAAAATATATATATATCACTACTGCAGCCGGACAGGTATATATTATATAATGATGGACCTGCTGGACACTGTCTGTCAGCAGAATGAGTTTTTTAATTTTTATAGAATAAAAAAACACCACACAAGTCACACGATGAGTGTACTTTTTCAGGCAGACATTCAATCACAATATACTATACTGGTGGTCAGTGTGGTCAGGTCACTGGTCACAGTGGTCAGTGGTCAGTCACACTGGCAGTGGCACTCTGGCAGCAAAAGTGTGCACTGTTTAATATGTACTCCTGGCTCCTGCTATAACCTATAACTGCTCCCCAGTCTCCCCCACAATTAAGCTGTGTGAGCACAGTCAGATATTATACATAGATGATGCAGCACACTGGGCTGAGCACAGATATGGTATGTGAGTGTGACTTAGTCACTGTGTATCGTTTTTTTCAGGCAGAGAACAAGAACAGAACGGATTATTAAATAATAATAAATTATAAAACTGCACTGGTGGTCAGGTCACTGGTCATCAGTCACTAGTATAACTCCTCCTAAGCTCCAGTAAGTAAATGAAGTGTCTCACTCTCACTCTCCTATCTATTTTAATTTCTAAACGGAGAGGACGCCAGCCACGTCCTCTCCCTATCAATCTCAATGCACGTGTGAAAATGGCCGCGACGCGCGGCTCCTCATATAGAATCCGAGTCTCGCGATAGAATCCGAGCCTCGCGAGAATCCGACAGCGTGATGATGACGTTCGGGCGCGCTCGGGTTAACCGAGCAAGGCGGGAAGATCCGAGTCGCTCGGACCCGTGTAAAAAAACATGAAGTTCGGGCGGGTTCGGATTCAGAGAAACCGAACCCGCTCATCTCTACTTACTTTATCCCTTCCTTTGTAACGAGAATGTGGATGGTTTCTGATGACGACAAGTGAGTTCTACACGCTGTTATGTAGTATAACTGTTTGAGGGACAGTTTGAAACTGCACTTATCTGGTGGCTAATAGGCATGCTTCACTCATAGATTGTGGTGATGGTTAATTTAGTCCCTTGTTGATATTATGCTCACTATGTGGCCTGGGAGGCTGAGTACTGAATACACGTGTCTTTGTTCTTTTTTTAGATCTACTATATATGTATGAATTATATGCGTTCACTAATCTGATGTATTGCCGGTCTTGAAAAAGGTTCGTTATCAAACCGCAACGTCAGCTACAAGGCAATTAATGACGACAATAAATTACTCATGTTAATCCTCTTGGACTGACCTTTATTAGTGAGAGTGCACCCTCCACCAAGTGGAACTTTCGATATATATATATATATATATATATATATATACTGTATGTATGTATATATATATATATATATATATATATATATACTGTGTATATGTATATATATATATATATTAATAATGTCTCCTCTTAGGCACCTCTTTTCCAATGAATACATATTCAACCTAGTAAGCCTTTCCTCGTAATCCAGTCCCTCTAGCCCTTTAAATAATTTAGTAGCTCGTCTTTGAACCCTTTCGAGTTCACCAATATCTTTTTTATACAGTGGTGCCCAAAACTGAACAGAGTATTCTAGGTGCGGACGTACCAATGATTTATACAGCGGCAGGATTACATCCTCGTCCCTTGTCTCAATTCCCCGTTTTATGCACGCTAGCACCTTACTTGCCTTTTTTACTGCGCTTTGACATTGTGTACGGTTATTAAGCCTATTATCAATGAGTACTCCCAAATATGTTTCCAATACTGTTACCCCTAGACTTTCCCCAATTAATATATAGGATGCGAGTTTGTTTTTAGTCCTGAAATGCATAACCTTGCATTTTTCTAAATTGAACTTCATTCTCCTTTTAGACGCCCTGGTTTCAAGTTTAGATAAATCATTCTGCAGAGACTCCATGTCTATTTCTGAATTAATTACCCTACACAGAATAGTATCATCTGCAAAGATTGACATTGTGCTTTCCAGGCCTATTTATAGGTTATTGATAAATATGTTGAACAGTAGAGGCCTGAGTATGGATCCGTGTGGTATTCCGCTGACTACTGGGGTCCAGCTTGAGGACTTCCCATTGACCACTACTCGCTGTACCCTGTTATCCAGCTACTTATCTATGTACAAACAGTTTTTCCTAGGCAAGCTCCTTTAATTTGATGATCAGTCTCCTGTGAGGCACTGTATCGAAGGCTTTTGCAAAATCTAAGTAGACCACATCCACTGCTTTTCCCTGGTCGAGATTATTGCTCACTTCCTCGTAGAAGCTCATTAAGTTAGTTTGACATAACCTGTCCCTCACAAACCCATGTTGGTTCTTGCTAATAATCATAGCGGTCTATAGATACTCCTGTATGCTGTCCCTTAGAATTTCTTCCAATATTTTCCCCACTATAGACGTCAAACTAACCGGTCTGTAGTTACCCAAGTGTATGTAGGGAGCTGTACAAGCAAAGATGGTGATGAGAGCATAATAAAAATGTATAATTCTTGTGTGGAGTGTAACAGGATGAGGAGGATATGTGTGTATTACTACTATCTGAACCTGAGGATGTTGATGATGTTATGTGTGTAAGACAGCCACCAGTGGCTGCAGTTCTTGCCCGTGATAAAAAGATTAGTTTTACTAAAATCCTGAAAACATTGTGGGGAGTACATTAGATTTATGTTACAAGATTATAATATAATTAACACCCTCGTCAAAACCATTAAGTAGTGATTGGAGGTAGTTCTTCCCAAAAATTTTTTGTGGGGGCCCAAACAAGGCAATCACTTCAGCTGCAAAAGTGACAGTCCCTGTCCCTGAAGTGCTTGGTTTGTTAAACTGTACATGTCCTTTTTAATATCCTACATAAGGCTGAGTGGGATAGCCCAAAGACAATTCCATCTTGCGCCAGTTTTAATTTCTGCACGGTTGTGTGGCTATGTTTCATAGATGTGCTAAAAACTGCCGTGCTCTGTCAGTTAGAAACCAGTCAGCTCACTGCAGCCTTTGGCCTAAAGCAGATGAAAATAATATTGTGACCTGTGAGGTGGTCAAAACTGATTGGAAATTAAGGTTATTGAGGTTAGTAATACTGTAGGAACAAAAATAGACCAAATTTATTTGATTGTAGCTGTTTTTATGAAAAACAAAACACACAACGGTGATTTTGGCAGAACCAAATCCATATCCGAAACATGAAGGCAATACAGATCCAAAACGAAACGCAAACCCAAAACACGAGGGTCAGCGCACATCTGTAGTTGAAACACAGTCATTAACTGAAAAAGAAACAGCTGTGTAGGAGACTTAGGCTGTAGGAGGCCTGTGTGAGGTGAGGACCACCAGCCATTATTTAAATGCACTGCACTGGGAGGCTTGGGACTGTTGCAGACTGAAAGAGTAGTGGAGTAGAAGCAGGGGGGTGGGACTGCACATCAAACAGTCAGTGCTAGCCAGGCCAGCAGCATGGGGAGAGAAAGAGAGGAGAGGATGGAGGAGCCACAACAGACAGTGAGTGTACCTACCCTGTAAGGTAAGAGAGAGGAAAGGGGGGCCACTATATTGTCTGTGTATATTTCTGTATATGTGTGATCATGTAAGTGTATGTACAGTATAAATGTCTGATTACTGTATGTGTGTTAAAGTTTGTATATGTGTGTGTCTGACTGTATGTGTGTAAATGTATTTGTGACTATATGCGTGCATGTGTGCAACTGTATTTGTATATATGTGTGATTGTATATATGTTTGTGTATATGTGTGAAACAGTATATATGTATGTACAGTATGTGTGTGTGTGATTATCAGTGGGATTTACTAATGGCAAAATTAGGTTTGACCGTATTCCCCATATGTATCAAATTCCAGAAAGCAAAACTTTCTGGAGCTTGTACCCGGTTCTATAGATGTTGTTGTCTATAGAAACCTATGGGCTTCTTTACTTATAAATCACAAAGGATACCCAATAGGATTTCTCTTATTGGGGCAGATATATTAAGCCTGGAGAAGGCATAAAGGAGTGATAAAGCGGTGATAAGTGCAAGGTGATAATGCACCAGTCAATCAGCTCCAATATGTAAATTGACAGTTATGAGCTGATTGACTGGTGTGTTATCACCTTGCACTTATCACTGCTTTATGACTTCTTTATGCCTTCTCCAAGCTTAATATATCTGCCCCATTGTCCCCTGCAGCCGACCTTGCACAGTAGTACTCCCAGGACATAAACCCTAAAGTCCTCATATTGCAAAGGACAGCTCTTATCAGAAAAACTGTCCATTGCGTAAATAATCACAAATCTTCATGCATATGGCATTAATACATGCCGCTATGCATACAGCAAGCAAACACCCCAATTTTGATGGGCCTAAGTTGTATTTTGGAGGGACAGGTACCGAGGGAACTCTATAATCTGCTGTGCGAGGCTAGGTAAGAGATATACACACCTCCAGTGTGACATGAAATGGGTACACGGGGTGTGGCCATACCCCCTTTGATTGTGTGCACCAAAGGCTTGTGCACAAGAACCCGATCCCCAAGACACAAATTATGCTCTTTAGGGCCACCACCAGTCTTAAGTGCCCCAGGCCCCCCAAAGCCTTAATCCAGCTCTGTTGTTACATGCAAAAAAGCAAGAACCAATGATATTGGGGGTAATTCCAAGTTGATCGCAGCAGGAATTTTGTTAGCAGTTGGGCAAAACCATGTGCACTGCAGGGGAGGCAGATATAACATGTGTAGAGAGAGTTAGATTTGGGTGGGTTATTTTGTTTCTGTGCAGGGTAAATACTGCCTGCTTTATTTTTACACTGCAAATTAGATTGCAGATTGAACACACCACACCCAAATCTAACTCTCTCTGCACATGTTATATCTGCCTCCCCTGCAGTGCACATGGTTTTGCCCAACTGCTAAAAAATTTCCTGCTGTGATCAACTTGGAATTACCCCCATTGTGTAATAAATAATCATGTTAAAGTGAAAAAAAACTACAGTAGGTGTAACAAAATTTTAGTTTAGTAAGAATAGTATATAGAAATATATATGTGTATATATATATATATATATATATTTATAATTGTACCCATTTTTTTATTTAATATTATATACATTTTAATATGAATAAAATACATATTAAGGCTGACACAATAGCTAATTAATTAATGTGATATACAGTATTAATAGCTGTGATGAAATGTGTAGGTGTAAATATGAAAACTGACTGGTGAATAAAAAGCTGTATGTATGTAAAAATGAAAAGTGACAAAATAAAAAAAAAATGAAATAAATAATGAATGTCATAGATGCAAGTGTTAAAGAATATATCAAGGAACATAAACAATAATGGAAATATTATTACGAAAAATTATTCTAAATAATTAATTATAAAAGAATACTATAAGAATAATATCACAAATAATGTTTTAAAAAAATAAAGAATTTCTTTGTTATAATATTAAGGGACTTATGGAAGAAGTAACAAAAAAATATAAGAAAAGTGTATGATGATAATATGCATAGATGAAGAAAAACCTAAGAGCTTTCATGAGTACTGCAAATTATGAGTAATATTAGTTGCAAGTAATTATATGGCCATCTTTTATGTACTCATTCAACCTGAAAGGAGCCAGACTTCCCAATTTGAAAGGCCTTCCTGCCTCCCATCTCTTTCCACTCCAATCTGTCTCAATGCTGCTTCCCGGCTCATTTTCCTCTCCAAATATACTACAGCTGCCTACCCTCTCCTTACAAGCCCTGCATTGGCTACCCTTCCCATTCAGAACCCAATTCAAACCTGTTGCCATTTAAAACCGTCTTCTCCCAAACTATTACTTCCTCTCACTCCCACATCCAAGACTTTACCAGTGCTGCTCCCTTCTTCTGGATCTATCTAGCTCTCCTTACTAGACTGCCCACCTATCTACAAATGGGCTCTCAAGACTAGTGATGTGCACCGGACATTTTTCGGGTTTTGTGTTTTGGTTTTGGATTCGGTTCCGCGGCCGTGATTTGGATTCGGACGCGTTTTGGCAAAACCTCCCTGAAAATTTTTTGTCGGATTCGGGTGTGTTTTCGATTCTGGTGTTTTTTTTTTACAAAAAAACCCTCAAAAACAGCTTAAATCATAGAATTTGCGGGTCATTTTGATCCCGTAGTATTATTAACCTCTATAACCATAATTTCCACTCATATCCAGTCTATTCTGAACACCTCACACCTCACAATATTATTTTTAGTCCTAAAATTTGCACCAAGGTCGCTGGATGACTAAGCTAAGCGACCCAAGTGGCTGACACAAACACCTGGCCCATCTAGGAGTGGCACTGCAGTGTCAGACAGGATGGCAGATTTAAAAAATAGTCCCCAAACAGCACATGATGCAAAGAAAAAAAGAGGTGCAATGAGTTAGCTGTGTGACTAAGCTAAGCGACCCAAGTGGCCGACACAAACACCTGGCCCATCTAGGAGTGGCACTGCAGTGTCAGACAGGATGGCACTTCAAAAAATAGTCCCCAAACAGCACATGATGCAAAGAATAAAAGAGGTGCAATGAGGTAGCTGTGTGACTAAGCTAAGCGACCCAAGTGGCCGACACAAACACCTGGCCCATCTAGGAGTGGCACTGCAGTTTTCTAGCGAGAGGATGAGTGCTTCCATTCTCATGTGAATCTGAACCACTAGCCATGAACATAGGCCAGGGCCTCAGCCGTTCCTTGCCACTTCGTGTCGTACATGGCATATTGGCAAGTTTACGCTTCTCATCAGACGCTTTTAATTTTGATTTTTGGGTCATATTACTGAACTTTTGTAGTATATTTGACGACACAGAGGTAGAGCAGTGGCCTACTGTACCGTACTGCTATATATTATATACTGGTGGTCAGCAAAATTCTGCACTGTCCTCCTACTATATATACTGCGCAAAACTTAAATGCACCGCAGGTATGGGTGGATAGTATACTTGACGACACAGAGGTAGGTAGAGCAGTGGACTACTGTACCGTACTGCTATATATTATATACTGGTGGTCAGCAAAATTATGCACTGTCCTCCTACTATATATATACTGCGGAAAACTTAAATGCACCACAGGTATGGATGGATAGTATACTTGACAACACAGAGGTAGGTAGAGCAGTGGACTACTGTACCGTTCTGCTATATATTATATACTGGTGGTCAGCAAAATTATGCACTGTCCTCCTACTATATATATACTGCGCAAAACTTAAATGCACCACAGGTATGGATGGATAGTATACTTGACGACACAGAGGTAGGTAGAGCAGTGGACTCCTGTACCGTACTGCTATATATTATATACTGGTGGTCAGCAAACTGTGCAAAACTGAAATGCACCACAGGTATGGATGGATAGTATACTTGACGACACAGAGGTAGGTAGAGCAGTGGCCTACTGTACCGTACTGCTATATATTATATACTGGTGGTCAGCAAACTGTGCAAAACTGAAATGCACCACAGGTATGGATGGATAGTATACTTGACGACACAGAGGTAGGTAGAGCAGTGGACTACTGTACCGTACTGCTATATATTATATACTGGTGGTCAGCAAAATTATGCACTGTCCTCCTACTATATATATACTGTGCAAAACTTAAATGCACCACAGGTATGGATGGATAGTATACTTGACGACACAGAAGTAGGTAGAGCAGTGGACTACTGTACCGTACTGCTATATATTATATACTGGTGGTCAGCAAAATTATGCACTGTACTCCTACTATATACTACAATGCAGCACAGATATGGAGCGTTTTTCAGGCAGAGAACGTATAATACTGGTGGTCACTGGTCAGCAAAACTCTGCACTGTACTCCTCCTATATAATACTGCTGGTCCTCAGTCCCCACAATAAAGTAGTGTGAGCACAGATATATGCAGCACACTGAGCACAGATATGGAGCATTTTTCAGGCAGAGAACGTATAATACTGGTGGTCACTGGTCAGCAAAACTCTGCACTGTACTCCTCCTATATCATACTGCTGGTCCCCAGTCCCCACAATAAAGCAGTGTGAGCACAGATATATGCAGCACACTGAGCACAGATATGGAGCGTTTTTCAGGCAGAGAATGTATAATACTGGTGGTCACTGGTCAGCAAAACTCTGCACTGTACTCCTCCTATATAATACTGCTGGTCCCCAGTCCCCACAATAAAGCAGTGTGAGCACAGATATATGCAGCGACTGAGCACAGATATGGAGCGTTTTTCAGGCAGAGAACGTATAATACTGGTGGTCACTGGTTAGCAAAACTCTGCACTGTACTCCTCCTATAATACTGCTGGTCCCCAGAATAAAGATATTTGCAGCCCCCTGAAAGTTCTGAAACAAAGTGAGAGGACGCCATCCACGTCCTCTCACTGTCATTTCCAATGCACGAGTGAAAAATGGCGGCGACGCGCGGCTCCTTATATAGAATCCGAATCTCGCGAGAATCCGACAGCGGGATGATGACGTTCGGGCGCGCTCGGGTTAACCGAGCAATACTGGAGTATCCGAGTATGCCTCGGACCCGTGTAAAATGGGTGAAGTTCGGGGGGGTTCGGATTCCGAGGAACCGAACCCGCTCATCACTACTTAAGACCCACTTCACATATTGTAAAACATGTACAGTCCAGTGTGATCCTGCACTCTAAGAGTTAATAGACTCTTAAGCTTTGCTCCCGTGCCTTTCTTAAGGGGGAGGCACCCTCCACATTCAGTACATACAGCAAGACCAGGAAGGGATGTGATCAATTTACCTACAATCAAAATCCTGACGGTCAAAATACCGACAATCATTGACAGATTGTCAAAATACCGACAAGGTCAACATACCGACATTTAAATATGACAAGGTAAAAATACTGACATTTAAAATGTCGACAGGTCAAAAAGTCAACATGAGTTTTCATTATTTTTTCATTGAAACCGACTTGTTCATACTTTACCATCCCAGTGGACCCTGAGGGAGAATATAATAGTTTGGCGAGCATAGCGAGGCACCGTGCCTGAAGCATGGCGAGCGCAGGCAGCCATGCGAGGCGATGCAATATACTTATACGGTGTCCATCAACTTTGTAACCTATCGACATTAAATATCGGTATTTTGACCTTGTCAGTATTTTGTCGGGATTTTGACATTAACAGGATTTTGACCATTGGTCAATTGTTGTCGGTACTTTGACTGTCGGGATTTTGATTGTAGGTATATTTCATTTCATTATTTATATATATATATATATATATATATATATATACAAACAAATCTAGAAAACCACAGCACTCGCCACCCCAGAAGCGGGGTGCAGTGTCTGCACTCACCACTCACAAGGTGGGGTGCATGCAGCCCATGGCCACCAACCCAAATACATACAGACAGAAAGCTCTTTCTGTCTGTGTATATATATATATATATATATATATATATTAGTGATGTGCACCGGACATTTTTCGGGTTTTGTGTTTTGGTTTTGGATTCGGTTCCGCGGCCGTGATTTGGATTCGGACGCGTTTTGGCAAAACCTCCCTGAAATTTTTTTTGTCGGATACGGGTGTGTTTTCGATTCTGTTGTTTTTTAACAAAAAACCCTCAAAAACAGCTTAAATCATAGAATTTGGGGGTCATTTTGATCCCATAGTATTATTAACCTCTATAACCATAATTTCCACTCATTTCCAGTCTATTCTGAACACCTCAAACCTCACAATATTATTTTTAGTCCTAAAATTTGCACCATGGTCGCTGGATGACTAAGCTAAGCGACCCAAGTGGCCGACACAAATACCTGGCCCATCTAGGAGTGGCACTGCAGTGTCAGACAGGACGGCAGATTTAAAAAATAGTCCCCAAACAGCACATGATGCAAAGAAAAAAAGAGGTGCAATGAGGTAGCTGTGTGACTAAGCTAAGCGACCCAAGTGGCCGACACAAACACCTGGCCCATCTAGGAGTGGCACTGCAGTGTCAGACAGGATGGCACTTCAAAAAATAGTCCCCAAACAGCACATGATGCAAAGAAAAAAAGAGGTGCAATGAGGTAGCTGTGTGACTAAGCTAAGCGACCCAAGTGGCCGACACAAACACCTGGCCCTTCTAGGAGTGGCACTGCAGTTTTCTAGCGAGAGGATGAGTGCTTCCATTCTCATGTGTATCTGAACCACTAGCCATGAACATAGGCCAGGGCCTCAGCCGTTCCTTGCCACTCCATGTCGTACATGGCATAATGGCAAGTTTACGCTTCTCATCAGACGCTTTTAATTTTGATTTTTGGGTCATTTTACTGAACTTTTGTAGTATATTTGACGACACAGAGGCAGAGCAGTGGCCTACTGTACCGTACTGCTATATATTATATACTGGTGGTCAGCAAAATTCTCACTGTCCTCCTACTATATATACTGCGCAAAACTTAAATGCACCGCAGGTATGGATGGATAGTATACTTGACAACACAGAGGTAGGTAGAGCAGTGGACTACTGTACCGTACTGCTATATATTATATACTGGTGGTCAGCAAAATTATGCACTGTCCTCCTACTATATATATACTGCGCAAAACTTAAATGCACCACGGGTATGGATGGATAGTATACTTGACGACACAGAGGTAGGTAGAGCAGTGGACTACTGTACCGTACTGCTATATATTATATACTGGTGGTCAGCAAAATTATGCACTGTCCTCCTACTATATATATACTGTGCAAAACTTAAATGCACCACAGGTATGGATGGATAGTATACTTGACGACACAGAGGTAGGTAGAGCAGTGGACTACTGTACCGTACTGCTATATATTATATACTGGTGGTCAGCAAAATTATGCACTGTCCTCCTACTATATATATACTGCGCAAAACTTAAATGCACCACAGGTATGGATGGATAGTATACTTGACGACACAGAAGTAGGTAGAGCAGTGGACTACTGTACCGTACTGCTATATATTATATACTGGTGGTCAGCAAAATTATGCACTGTCCTCCTACTATATATATACTGCGCAAAACTTAAATGCACCACAGGTATGGATGGATAGTATACTTGACAACACAGAGGTAGGTAGACCAGTGGACTACTGTACCGTACTGATATAATACTGGTGGTCACTGGTCAGAAAAATTCTGCACTCTCCTCCTACTATATACTACAATGCAGCACAGATATGGAGCGTTTTTCAGGCAGAGAACGTAGATATTTTCAGCACACTGAGCACAGATATTTGCAAGCACACTGAGCACAGATATTTGCAGCACACTGAGCACAGATATTTGCAGCACACTGAACACAACTGAGAGAACGCTGCACACGTCCTCTCCCTATCATCTCCAATGCACGAGTGAAAATGGCGGCGACGCGTGGCTCCTTATATAGAATACGAATCTTGCGAGAATCCGACTGCAGGATGATGACATTCGGGCACGCTCGGGTTAACCGAGCAAGGCGGGAGGATCCGAGTCTGCCTCGGAACCGTGTAAAATGGGTGAAGTTCGGGGGGGTTCGGATTCCGAGGAACCGAACCCGTTCATCACTAATATATATATATATATATATATATACACACACACAGACTGTATACACACAAATTATAATAGCACCTCCAGACTTTGTAAATGCAGTAGGACAGTTACAAAAATTTACAGTATATAAAAAAAGAAAAAGTAAATAGCACATATCCTGCTTTATACTAGAGATGAGCGCCTGAAATTTTTCGGGTTTTGTGTTTTGGTTTTGGGTTCGGTTCCGCGGCCGTGTTTTGGGTTCGAACGCGTTTTGGCAAAACCTCACCGAATTTTTTTTGTCGGATTCGGGTGTGTTTTGGATTCGGGTGTTTTTTTCAAAAAACACTAAAAAACAGCTTAAATCATAGAATTTGGGGGTCATTTTGATCCCAAAGTATTATTAACCTCAAAAACCATAATTTACACTCATTTTCAGTCTATTCTGAATACCTCACACCTCACAATATTATTTTTAGTCCTAAAATTTGCACCGAGGTCGCTGTGTGAGTAAGATAAGCGACCCTAGTGGCCGACACAAACACCGGGCCCATCTAGGAGTGGCACTGCAGTGTCACGCAGGATGTCCCTTCCAAAAAACCCTCCCCAAACAGCACATGACGCAAAGAAAAAAAGAGGCTTTTTACTGATATTTGGTGTTTTGGATTTGACATGCTCTGTACTATGACATTGGGCATCGGCCTTGGCAGACGACGTTGCTGGCATTTCATCGTCTCGGCCATGACTAGTGGCAGCAGCTTCAGCACGAGGTGGAAGTGGATCTTGATCTTTCCCTAATTTTGGAACCTCAACATTTTTGTTCTCCATATTTTAATAGGCACAACTAAAAGGCACCTCAGGTAAACAATGGAGATGGATGGATTGGATACTAGTATACAATTATGGACGGGCTGCCGAGTGCCGACACAGAGGTAGCCACAGCCGTGAACTACCGCACTGTACTGTGTCTGCTGCTAATATATAGACTGGTTGATAAAGAGATAGTATACTCGTAACTAGTATGTATGTATAAAGAAAGAAAAAAAAACCACGGTTAGGTGGTATATACAATTATGGACGGGCTGCCGAGTGCCGACACAGAGGTAGCCACAGCCGTGAACTACCGCACTGTACTGTGTCTGCTGCTAATATAGACTGGTTGATAAAGAGATAGTATACTACTAATGTTATATATACTGGTGGTCAGGTCACTGGTCACTAGTCACACTGGCAGTGGCACTCCTGCAGCAAAAGTGTGCACTGTTTAATTTTAATATAATATTATGTACTCCTGGCTCCTGCTATAACCTATAACTGGCACTGCAGTAGTGCTCCCCAGTCTCCCCCACAATTATAAGCTGTGTGAGCTGAGCAGTCAGACAGATATATAATATATATAGATGATGCAGCACACTGGCCTGAGCCTGAGCAGTGCACACAGATATGGTATGTGACTGACTGAGTCACTGTGTGTATCGCTTTTTTCAGGCAGAGAACGGATATATTAAATAAACTGCACTGTGTGTCTGGTGGTCACTCACTATATAATATATTATGTACTCCTGGCTCCTGCTATAACCTATAACTGGCACTGCAGTAGTGCTCCCCAGTCTCCCCCACAATTATAAGCTGTGTGAGCTGAGCAGTCAGACAGATATATAATATTATATATAGATAATAGATGATGCAGCACACTGGCCTGAGCCTGAGCAGTGCACACAGATATGGTATGTGACTGAGTCACTGTGTGCTGTGTATCGCTTTTTCAGGCAGAGAACGGATTATAAATAAAAGTGGTGGTCAGTCACTGCTCACTATCAGCAAAACTCTGCACTGTACACTACTGAGTACTCCTAATGCTCCCCAAAATTAGTAAATCAAGTGTCTAAACGGAGAGGACGCCAGCCACGTCCTCTCCCTATCAATCTCAATGCACGTGTGAAAATGGCGGCGACGCACGGCTCCTTATATAGAATCCGAGTCTCGCGATAGAATCCGAGCCTCGCGAGAATCCGACAGCGTCATGATGACGTTCGGGCGCGCTCGGGTTAACCGAGCAAGGCGGGAAGATCCGAGTCGCTCAGACCCGTGAAAAAAAACATGAAGTTCTGGCGGGTTCGGATTCAGAGAAACCGAACCCGCTCATCTCTACTTTATACCATGTCGAATTAAAGAAAAAAAGTTCCAGGACCGCCCTAGCCGTCCATGCGTGCTACCGAGTGGAACACATGACATCCCTTCCGGGTATTAGTGGAAGTGGCTGGTGGGGCTTACAGTATATAGAAAATTATGAATTGCTAAGGGAAAACTACTGTGTATTGAAGATGCACAGTATGGCCATGTGGACACAGGAATACAAACTCATGAGGCAGCAATGTACTTCACACAAGTGGCACCCAGCACCTAGGAGATGGCGCTATGGAAATGGTGCAATTGAACGTGTAGCATTGCCTAGGCAACGCTGGTACACCCATCGTGTTTCCACACTGGAGACACTCAAAGGTGCATGTGTGGCAAATACAAAAATGTGAACAACTATATCATGGGCCGATGTCTGTGTTGTAATTAGAGATGAGCGGGTTGGGTTGTCAGAGAACCGATCCCCCCGCTGAACATATCATTGCGATACAGAATGCGAGTATGGCTCAGGACCTCTCGCCAGACTCGGAAACCAGAACAAGGCAAAATGTCATCATCTTGCTCTCGGACTCTCAGGGGTTTTGGATTCCATAAAAAATGGCCGTGCATCGCCGCCATTTTCACTCCAGACTTAGAGAATGAGGGAGACAGACCTCTGTCTCTCTGTGGGTGGTGGTGTTGGGTGGGGTCAGTGTGTGCTCTGTTGGGGTGCTGTTCCTGTCATTGTGGTGTACCTGTGCTGTTAGGGGTGCTGTCCTGGCTGTCACTGGTGTTTTATGTACTGTTAGGGGTGCTGCAGCTGTACATGAGTGTTGCTGTCCTGGCTGTCACTGTGTTGTACAGGGGGCAGGGGCACTGTCCTCCTGTATGTTATGAAAATACAAGGGTGCTGGCTGTAAAAAATCTGGGGTGCAGTGAAAATAAATGTACACTGACCCTGTCTTGTATGCTGTAAAAAATCTGGGGTGCTGCTGTTAAAATAAATGTACACTGGCCCTTTCTTGTATGCTGTAAAAAATCTGGGGTGCTGCTGTTAAAATAAATGAACCGGGGATTAATGTGCTGGATTGGCCAGCAAACTCGCCTGACCTGATCCCAATAGAGAATCTATGGGGCATTGCCAAGAGAAAGATGAGAGACATGAGACCGAACAATGCAGAAGAGCTGAAGGCTGCTATTGAAGCATACTGGTCTTCCATAACACCTTAGCAGTGCCACAGGATGATAGAATCCATGCCACGCCGCATTGAGGCAGTAATTCATGCAAAAGGGGCCTAAACCAAGTACTGAGTTATATATGCATGATTATACTTTTCAGAGGGCCGACATTTCTGTATTTTAAGTCCTTTTTTTATTGATTTTATGTAATAGTCTAATTTTCTGAGATTTTGTATCTGGGGTTATCTTAAACTGTAAGCCACAATCATCAAAATTATAACAAATAAAGGCTTGAAATATCTCACTTTGCATGTAATGAGTCTATATAATATATTAGTTTCACATTTTAAGTTGAATTACTGAAATAAATGAACTTTTGCCCAATATTCTAATTTTCTGAATTTCACGTGTATAGAACACTATGCTAAGCGCATGTAAAACATATGGTATAGCAGGAGCCTGGTGGTGTTTACAAGGTGAATAGGGAAGCAGAACAATTAAAATAAAAAATAAATAAAAATAAATATAATTTTTTTTAAATGAAAATAATAAACATGTCACGATCCGGGTATCTAGACGCCATTTCTTACCTATCAGATGCCTCCTAAGGCTGGCTCAGCGCTCCAGGACCGGATCCCATCTGTTATCCTGATGTGCACATTCCCGCATCCTCTCCTGTCTCTCTGGACGCAGTCACAGTAATGCCTTATACATCTGGCATGGCGTCTCCCGCGGCCTCCGCCGCCGTCCCTGAGCTTCTGCATGCAGAGTGTCAGAGTGGCGATTACGTCAGCCGCGGCCTCCGCTGTGTCCGCGTGGTTGGATGTGCACTTGTCAGCCTGGCGTCTCCTGTCTCCAGTAGCCGGCGCCGCCATTACTGTTTTCATTACCACATGGATTACAAACCAAACTTCCCTCCAAGTGTCTGCATGGGCGCAGCCATCTTGGATTCTGTCAGCTGATCATTTCCTCCAATCTGTTGTCAGTATTGTTAATCTGCATAATTGCCTAGCCAATCCCTTCCTTGCTGCAGGTATAAATACACTGTGCCTGAGCAAGGAAGGCGTCAGTGCTTTGGTTGTCAAACCTAGTTCCAGTTTGTCTCTCTTCTGTGAATGTCTTCCAGGTTCCAGCTCCTGTCTCCAGACTTCTGCTATAGAGACCCGCACCAGCATTCCATCTGCGGTGTAGCCTGACTCTCCGATCCATTCTGGACTCACCTGTTTCCAGCTACAACATCACCTGCTTCCAGCCTAGCTTCCAGCAGTGTACAGCTTCTCTTAAAGGGCCGGTGTCCTTTCTGCAGTTTACCACTCTCCACCGGTATTATTATTTCTCCGCTCTCAAATTCTACATTTCATCTACATTGCATCGCTCTCAAGCTTTATTTATTATTTAACTGGTTCCAGCCAGTATCCACTCCGTGCCAACACCTGTCTGGTTCTAACCAGTACCCACAGCAGCATTTTATCTACAGCAGTCCAGCTTTCCCTGGAACACCAGCTGGTATGACCCAGGGCTTTCCTCATTGCTACAGTTGAGCCTGGTAAGGACTTTCCAACTTGCAGATAATAAGAACTGTCTCATACCACCAGAGCTCTGTGGCCCCTGCCACCCTGTAGTACCCAGGAACTGTATTATTATTTCTCTGCTGATTTTTATGTTACTTTTTACTGCTACTGTGATGCATGGAGTTTGTCATAAATAAATATCATTGACTTTTACTCAAGTTGTCGTGGTCACGCCTTCGGGCGGTTTCTCTTCATGTTACTTACATGTCCAGGGGTCTGATACAACCTCCCAGGTTCCGGTACATCTCAGCCCCTACAACTGAGGCTGCCTTCCGTCAGCTCAGGCCCTCAGTTGTGACAAAACAAAAACAAAAGAAAAGTATATGCATAAAAAATATTTGAAAAATGCTCCTGCATCTAGCTATACCTATTAGACCAGCAGTGGCCAACCCACGGCTCTCGAGCCGCATGTGGCTCTTTCTTTCTCCACATGCGGCTCGTAAGCTTCCGGGGCGCCTCCCGCTGCCCTAGTCTGTAGTGCCCGGCGCTGGCCCGTGAGCCAATCAGAGCTCACGGACCGGCAGCCAATCAGGAGTCTTAGCTGCCAGTCTGCGAACTCTGATTGGCTCATGGACCGACGCCTATTTAGAGAGAATCAACACCGCCGGAGAGTGGAGACTGAAGGGCAGGAGAGGCGCACGCTGTGCTCTCCTCCCCTCACAAGCAGCAGACTTAGCAGAGCAGCAGCACTGCGGTGAGCAGCACTTGGGGGGGGGGGGGGCGCTGTGCGGGGACATGTGTATCTTACACTGGGGGCATATCTGGCACTGGGGAGACGTGTATCTGGCACTGGGGGGACATGTGTTTCTGGCACTGGGGGCATATCTGGCACTGGGGGGGACCTGTATCTGGCACTGAGGGCATATCTGGCACTGGAAGGACATGTGTTTCTGGCACTGGGGGCATATCTGGCACTGGGGTGGACATGTATCTGGCACTGGGGAGACGTGTAGCTGGAAGTGGGGGCATATCTGGAACTGGGGAGACATGTAGCTAACAGTGGTGGCATATTTGGCACTGGGGGCATATCTGGCACTGGGGGGACATGTGTATCTGGCACTGGGGAGACGTGTATCTGGCAGTGGGGGCATATTTGGCACTGGGGAGACGTGAAGCTAGCAGTGGGGGACATATCTGGCACTGTGGGCATATCTGGCACTGGGGGGACATGTGTATCTGGCACTGGGGGCATATCTAGCACTGGGGGGACATGTCTATCTTACACTGGGGGCATATCTGACACTGTGGGGGCATATATGTATTTGGCACTGTGGAGGCACCCATTTTTTGGTGTTTTTATATGTATGTGGCACTGTACAGGGACTTTATTTGTAGTGATGTGCACCGGACATTTTTCGGGTTTTGTGTTTTGGTTTTGGTTTCGGTTCCGCGGCCGTGTTTTGGATTCGGACGCAATTTGGCAAAACCTCACCGAAATTTTTTTGTCGGATTCGGGTGTGTTTTGGATTCGGGTGTTTTTTTCAAAAAACCCTAAAAAACAGCTTAAATCATAGAATTTGGGGGTCAATTTGATCCCATAGTATTATTAACCTCAATAACCATAATTTCCACTAATTTCTAGTCTATTCTGAACACCTCACAATATTATTTTTAGTCCTAAAATTTGCACCGAGGTCGCTGGATGGCTAAGCTAAGCGACACAAGTGGCCGACACAAAGACCTGGCCCATCTAGGAGTGGCACTGCAGTGTCAGGCAGGATGGCACTTCAAAAAAATTGTCCCCAAACAGCACATGATGCAAAGAAAAATGAAAGAAAAAAGAGGTGCATGATGGAATTGTCCTTGGGCCCTCCCACCCACGCTTATGTTGTATAAACAGGACATGCACACTTTAACGAACCCATCATTTCAGCGACAGGGTCTGCCACACGACTGTGACTTAAATGACTGGTTGGTTTGGGCCCCCACCAAAAAAAGAAGCAATCAATCTCTCCTTGCACAAACTGGCTCTACAGAGGCAAGATGTCCACCTCATCATCATCCTCCGATTCCTCACCCCTTTCACTGTGTAAATCCCCCTCCTCACAGATTATTAATTCGTCCCCACTGGAATCCACCATCTCAGGTCCCTGTGTACTTTGTGGAGGCAATTGCTGCTGGTGAATGTCTCCACGGAGGAATTGATTATAATTCATTTTGATGAACAACATCTTCTCCACATTTTCTGGAAGTAACCTCGTACGCCGATTGCTGACAAGGTGAGCGGCTGCACTAAACACTCTTTCGGAGTACACACTGGAGGGAGGGCAACTTAGGTAGAATAAAGACAGTTTGTGCAAGGGCCTCCAAATTGCCTCTTTTTCCTGCCAGTATACGTACGGACTGTCTGACGTGCCTACTTGGATGCGGTCACTCATATAATCCTCCACCATTCTTTCAATGGTGAGAGAATCATATGAAGTGACAGTAGACGACATGTCAGTAATCGTTGGCAGGTCCTTCAGTCCGGACCAGATGTCAGCACTCGCTCCAGACTGCCCTGCATCACCGCCAGCGGGTGGGCTCGGAATTCTTAGCCTTTTCCTCGCACCCCCAGTTGCGGGAGAATGTGAAGGAGGAGATGTTGACGGGTCTCGTTCCGCTTGACTTGACAATTTTCTCACCAGCAGGTCTTTGACCCTCTGCAGACTTGTGTCTGCCGGAAAGAGAGATACAACGTAGGTTTTAAATCTTGGATCGAGCACGGTGGCCAAAATATAGTGCTCTGATTTCAACAGATTGACCACCCGTGAATCCTGGTTAAGCGAATTAAGGGCTCCATCCACAAGTCCCACATGCCTAGCGGAATCGCTCTGTTTTAGCTCCTCCTTCAATGTCTCCAGCTTCTTCTGCAAAAGCCTGATGAGGGGAATGACCTGACTCAGGCTGGCAGTGTCTGAACTGACTTCACGTGTAGCAAGTTCAAAGGGTTGCAGAACCTTGCACAACGTTGAAATCATTCTCCACTGCGCTTGAGTCAGGTGCATTCCCCCTCCTTTGCCTATATCGTGGCCAGATGTATAGGCTTGAATGGCCTTTTGCTGCTCCTCCATCCTCTGAAGCATATAGTGGGTTGAATCCCACCTCGTTACCACCTCTTGCTTCAGATGATGGCAGGGCAGGTTCAGGATTGTTTGGTGGTGCTCCAGTCTTCTGTACGCGGTGGCTGAATGCCGAAAGTGGCCCGCAATTCTTCGGGCCACCGACAGCATCTCTTGCACGCCCATGTCATTTTTTAAATAATTCTGCACCACCAAATTCAATGTATGTGCAAAACATGGGACGTGCTGGAATTTGCCCAGATGTAATGCACGCACAATATTGCTGGCGTTGTCCGATGTCACAAATCCCCAGGAGAGTCGAATTGGGGTAAGCCATTCTGCGATGATCTTACTCAGTTTCCGTAAGAGGTTGTCAGCTGTGTGCCTCTTCTGGAAAGCGGTGATACAAAGCTGAGCCTGCCTAGGAACACAGTACCTCAATCAAGTCTCTAGTTGCCTCTGAATTAACGGTGGATACCGGAACCACGTTTCTCACCGCCCAGGCTGCCAAGGCCTGAGTTATCTGCTTTGCAGCAGGATGACTGCTGTGATATTTCATCTTCCTCGCAAAGGACTGTTGGACAGTCAATTGCTTACTGGAAGTAGTACAAGTGGTCTTCCGACTTCCCCTCTGGTATGACGATTGACTCCCAGCAGCTACAACAGCAGCGCCAGCAGCAGTAGGCGTTACACTCAAGGATGCATCGGAGGAATCCCAGGCAGGAGAGGACTCATCAGACTTGCCAGTGACATGGCCTGCAGGACTATTGGCTTTCCTGGGTAAGGAGTAAATTGACACTGAGGGAGTTGGTGGTGTGGTTTGCAGGAGCTTGGTTACAAGAGGAAGGGATTTAGTGGTCAGTGGACTGCTTCCGCTGTCACCCAAAGTTTTTGAACTTGTCACTGACTTCTGATGAATGCGCTGCAGGTGACGTATAAGGGAGGATGTTCCGAGGTGGTTAACATCCTTACCCCTACTTATTACAGCTTGACAAAGGCAACACACAGCTTGACACCTGTTGTCCGCATTTGTGTTGAAATAATTCCACACCGAAGAGCTGATTTTTTTTGTATTTTGACCAGGCATGTCAATGGCCATATTCGTCCCACGGACAACAGGTGTCTCCCTGGGTGCCTGACTTAAACAAACCACCTCACCATCAGCATCCTCCTTGTCAATTTCCTCCCCAGCGCCAGCAACACCCATATCCTCATCCTGATGTACTTCAACAGTGACATCTTCAATTTGACTATCAGGAACTGGACTGCGGGTGCTCCTTCCAGCAATTGCAGGGGGCGTGCAAATGGTTGAAGGCGCAAGCTCTTCCCGTCCAGTGTTGGGAAGGTCAGGCATCACAACCGACACAATTAGACTCTCCTTGGGTATTTGTGATTTAGAAGAACGCACAGTTCTTTGCAGTGCTTTTGCCAGCTTAAGTCTTTTCATTTTTCTAGCGAGAGGATGAGTGCTTCCATCCTCATGTGAAGCTGAACCACTAGCCATGAACATAGGCCAGGGCCTCAGCCGTTCCTTGCCACTCCGTGTCGTAAATGGCATATTGGCAAGTTTACGCTTCTCCTCAGACGCTTTTAATTTTGATTTTTGGGTCATTTTACTGAACTTTTGTTTTTTGGATTTTACATGCTCTCTACTATGACATTGGGCATCGGCCTTGGCAGACGACGTTGATGGCATTTCATCGTCTCGGCCATGACTAGTGGTAGCAGCTTCAGCACGAGGTGGAAGTGGATCTTGATCTTTCCCTATTTTAACCTCCACATTTTTGTTCTCCATATTTTAATGTGTGGAATTATATGCCAGTACTAATAGCAATGGCCTACTACTATATATACTGCGCACAACTAAAATGCACCACAGGTATAGAATGTAGATGGATAGTATACTTAATGACGACACAGAGGTAGGTACAGCAGTGGCCTTCCGTACCGTACTGCTATATATAGTATACTGGTGGTCACTGTGTCAGCAAACTGCAAAACTAAAATGCACCACAGGTATAGAATGTAGATGGATAGTATACTTAATGACGACACAGAGGTAGGTACAGCAGTGGCCTTCCGTACCGTACTGCTATATATAGTATACTGGTGGTCACTGTGTCAGCAAACTGCAAAACTAAAATGCACCACAGGTATAGAATGTAGATGGATAGTATACTTAATGACGACACAGAGGTAGGTACAGCAGTGGCCTTCCGTACCGTACTGCTATATATAGTATACTGGTGGTCACTGTGTCAGCAAAACTCTGCACTGTGCTCCTCCTATATAATATTATACTGGTGGTCCCGACTCCCCAGTCCCCACAATAAAGCAGCACACTGAGCACAGATATGGAGTGTTTTTCAGGCAGACAACGTATAATGGTGGTCACTGTCAGCAAAACTCTGCACTGTACTCCTCCTATATAATATTAATTATACTGGTGGTCCCCACATTAAAATAAAGCAGCACACTGAGCACAGATATGGAGTGTTTTTCAGGCAGACAACGTATTCTGGTGGTCACTGTCAGCAAAACTCTGCACTGTACTCCTGCTATATAATACAGCTGCTCCCCAGTCCCCACAATTAAGCAGTGTGAGCACAGATATATCTGCAGCACACTGAGCACAGATATGGAGCGTTTTTTTCAGGCAGAGAACGGATAACTGGTGGTCACTGATCAGCAAAACTCTGCACTGTACTCCTCCTGTATTATACAGCTGCTCCCCAGTCCTCCCCACAATGAATTAAGCAATAATGCACAATCAAATTCAACAATAACGGAGAGGACACCAGTCACGTCCTCTCCCTAACATTTGCAATGCACGAGTGAAAATGGCGGCGACGCGCGGCTGCTTATATAGAATCCGAATCTCGCGAGAATCCGAGAGCGGGATGAGGACGTTCGGGCGCGCTCGGGTTACCCGAGCCATACGGGAGAATCCGAGTATGGCTCGGACCCGTGTAAAAAGGGTGAAGTTCGGGGGGGTTCGGTTTCCGAGAAACCGAACCCGCTCATCACTATTTATTTGTATGTGGCACTGTACAACATGACTAAAAATGTGGTTATGACACAAGGTCATACACCTACAAACGTCAAACCAAAAGGTGTGTGCATAAAAATAGAGTGTGGCTTTGTGACAACTGTGTCACGCCCCCATTTTTGCTTGCATGTCGAAGGCGCGAGCATGATATGGCTCTTACCCTTAACTACAGATCTTTTCTGGCTCTTTTCCACTGACTGGTTGGCCACCCCTGCACTACTCAGCTCTGCTGAAGCCGCGGCTGCACTGACAAATTTATAATAAAGTACTGTATCTTTGGGATCATTTACACCAGGCCTCATATATTTTTTTTATTAATAAATATTTTGTAAACAAAAAACCTCCATTTAAGATGGTGTCATTACTAGAGATGAGCGGGTTCGGTTTCTCTGAATCCGAACCCGCCAGAACTTCATGGTTTTTTTCACGGGTCCGAGCAGACTCGGATCTTCCCGCCTTGCTCGGTTAACCCGAGCGCGCCCGAACGTCATCATGACGCTGTCGGATTCTCGCGAGGCTCGGATTCTATCGCGAGACTCGGATTCTATATAAGGAGCCGCGCGTCGCCGCCATTTTCACACGTGCATTGAGATTGATAGGGAGAGGACGTGGCTGGCGTCCTCTCCATTTAGATTATAAGAGACTGAGAGAGATTTACTGGAGCTGACTAGGAGGAGTACTGTTACTGTAGAAGTGTAGAGACTGAGTGGAGAGAGTTTACTAGTGAGGACAGTGCAGTTTACTTTATAATTCGTTCTCTGCCTGAAAAAAGCGATACACAGCACACAGTGACTCAGTCACATACCATATCTGTGTGCACTGCTCAGGCTCAGGCCAGTGTGCTGCATCATCTATTATCTATATATAATATTATATATATCTGTCTGACTGCTCAGCTCACACAGCTTATAATTGTGGGGGAGACTGGGGAGCACTACTGCAGTGCCAGTTATAGGTTATAGCAGGAGCCAGGAGTACATAATATATTATATAGTGAGTGACCACCAGACACACAGTGCAGTTTATTTAATATATCCGTTCTCTGCCTGAAAAAAGCGATACACACAGTGACTCAGTCAGTCACATACCATATCTGTGTGCACTGCTCAGGCTCAGGCCAGTGTGCTGCATCATCTATTATCTATATATAATATTATATATATCTGTCTGACTGCTCAGCTCACACAGCTTATAATTGTGGGGGAGACTGGGGAGCACTACTGCAGTGCCAGTTATAGGTTATAGCAGGAGCCAGGAGTACATAATATATTATATAGTGAGTGACCACCAGACACACAGTGCAGTTTATTTAATATATCCGTTCTCTGCCTGAAAAAAGCGATACACACATACCCTCCAACATGACTCGCCCCACTAGGTACAAAATGCTCTGTTTCTGGACTTCCCTCTTAATTTATTATTGTCATCACCTGTGAAGAAACAGCTTTCTTATCATTTAGCTAGTTCTACACAGGTGGTGGAAATCATAAATTAAGAGGGAAGTCCAGAAACAGAGCATTTTGTACCTAGTGGGGCGGGTCATGTTGGAGGGTCTGTACACACAGTGACTCAGTCAGTCACATACCATATCTGTGTGCACTGCTCAGGCTCAGGCCAGTGTGCTGCATCATCTATTATCTATATATAATATTATATATATCTGTCTGACTGCTCAGCTCACACAGCTTATAATTGTGGGGGAGACTGGGGAGCACTACTGCAGTGCCAGTTATAGGTTATAGCAGGAGCCAGGAGTACATAATATATTATATAGTGAGTGACCACCAGACACACAGTGCAGTTTATTTAATATATCCGTTCTCTGCCTGAAAAAAGCGATACACACAGTGACTCAGTCAGTCACATACCATATCTGTGTGCACTGCTCAGGCTCAGGCCAGTGTGCTGCATCATCTATTATCTATATATAATATTATATATATCTGTCTGACTGCTCAGCTCACACAGCTTATAATTGTGGGGGAGACTGGGGAGCACTACTGCAGTGCCAGTTATAGGTTATAGCAGGAGCCAGGAGTACATAATATATTATATAGTGAGTGACCACCAGACACACAGTGCAGTTTATTTAATATATCCGTTCTCTGCCTGAAAAAAGCGATACACACAGTGACTCAGTCAGTCACATACCATATCTGTGTGCACTGCTCAGGCTCAGGCCAGTGTGCTGCATCATCTATATATATTATATATCTGTCTGACTGCTCAGCTCACACAGCTTATAATTGTGGGGGAGACTGGGGAGCACTACTGCAGTGCCAGTTATAGGTTATAGCAGGAGCCAGGAGTACATATTATATTAAAATTAAACAGTGCACACTTTTGCTGCAGGAGTGCCACTGCCAGCGTGACTGACCAGTGACCTGACCACACTGACCACCAGTATAGTTAGTTGTATACTTATATTGTGATTGCCTGAAAAAGTTAAACACTCGTCGTGTGACTTCACTTGTGTGTTTTTTTTTTTTTTATTCTATAAAAATAAAACTCATTCTGCTGACAGACAGTGTCCAGCAGGTCCGTCATTATATAATATATAATATATACCTGTCCGGCTGCAGTAGTGATATATATATATATTTTTTATATCATTTATCATCCAGTCGCAGCAGACACAGTACGGTAGTTCACGGCTGTGGCTACCTCTGTGTCTCTGCACTCGGCAGGCAGTCCGTCCATAATTGTAATACCACCTAACCGTGGATTTTTTTCATTCTTCTTTATACATACATAGTTACATAGACATCTTCTCTTTATCAACCAGTCTATATTAGCTGCAGACACAGTACAGTACGGTAGTTCACGGCTGTGGCTACCTCTGTGTCTGCACTCGGCAGGCAGTCCGTCCATAATTGTATACCACCTAACCGTGGTTTTTTTTCATTCTTCTTTATACATACATAGTTACATAGACATCTTCTCTTTATCAACCAGTCTATATTAGCTGCAGACACAGTACAGTACGGTAGTTCACGGCTGTGGCTACCTCTGTGTCTGCACTCGGCAGGCAGTCCGTCCATAATTGTATACCACCTAACCGTGGATTTTTTTCAGTCTTCTTTATACATACATAGTTACATAGACATCTTCTCTTTATCAACCAGTCTATATTAGCTGCAGACACAGTACAGTACGGTAGTTCACGGCTGTGGCTACCTCTGTGTCTGCAGTCGGCAGGCAGTCCATAATTGTATACTAGTATCCATCTCCATTGTTTACCTGAGGTGCCTTTTAGTTGTGCCTATTAAAATATGGAGAACAAAAATGTTGAGGTTCCAAAATTAGGGAAAGATCAAGATCCACTTCCACCTCGTGCTGAAGCTGCTGCCACTAGTCATGGCCGAGACGATGAAATGCCAGCAACGTCGTCTGCCAAGGCCGATGCCCAATGTCATAGTACAGAGCATGTCAAATCCAAAACACCAAATATCAGAAAAAAAAGGACTCCAAAACCCAAAATAAAATTGTCGGAGGAGAAGCGTAAACTTGCCAATATGCCATTTACCACACGGAGTGGCAAGGAACGGCTGATGCCCTGGCCTATGTTCATGGCTAGTGGTTCAGCTTCACATGAGGATGGAAGCACTCAGCCTCTCGCTAGAAAAATGAAAAGACTCAAGCTGGCAAAAGCAGCACAGCAAAGAACTGTGCATTCTTCGAAATCCCAAATCCACAAGGAGAGTCCAATTGTGTCGGTTGCGATGCCTGACCTTCCCAACACTGGACGTGAAGAGCATGCGCCTTCCACCATTTGCACGCCCCCTGCAAGTGCTGGAAGGAGCACCCGCAGTCCAGTTCCTGATAGTCAGATTGAAGATGTCAGTGTTGAAGTACACCAGGATGAGGAGGATATGGGTGTTGCTGGCGCTGGGGAGGAAATTGACCAGGAGGATTCTGATGGTGAGGTGGTTTGTTTAAGTCAGGCACCCGGGGAGACACCTGTTGTCCGTGGGAGGAATATGGCCGTTGACATGCCAGGTGAAAATACCAAAAAAATCAGCTCTTCGGTGTGGAGGTATTTCACCAGAAATGCGGACAACAGGTGTCAAGCCGTGTGTTCCCTTTGTCAAGCTGTAATAAGTAGGGGTAAGGACGTTAACCACCTCGGAACATCCTCCCTTATACGTCACCTGCAGCGCATTCATAATAAGTCAGTGACAAGTTCAAAAACTTTGGGTGACAGCGGAAGCAGTCCACTGACCAGTAAATCCCTTCCTCTTGTAACCAAGCTCACGCAAACCACCCCACCAACTCCCTCAGTGTCAATTTCCTCCTTCCCCAGGAATGCCAATAGTCCTGCAGGCCATGTCACTGGCAATTCTGACGAGTCCTCTCCTGCCTGGGATTCCTCCGATGCATCCTTGCGTGTAACGCCTACTGCTGCTGGCGCTGCTGTTGTTGCCGCTGGGAGTCGATGGTCATCCCAGAGGGGAAGTCGTAAGCCCACTTGTACTACTTCCAGTAAGCAATTGACTGTTCAACAGTCCTTTGCGAGGAAGATGAAATATCACAGCAGTCATCCTACTGCAAAGCGGATAACTGAGGCCTTGACAACTATGTTGGTGTTAGACGTGCGTCCGGTATCCGCCGTTAGTTCACAGGGAACTAGACAATTTATTGAGGCAGTGTGCCCCCGTTACCAAATACCATCTAGGTTCCACTTCTCTAGGCAGGCGATACCGAGAATGTACACGGACGTCAGAAAAAGACTCACCAGTGTCCTAAAAAATGCAGTTGTACCCAATGTCCACTTAACCACGGACATGTGGACAAGTGGAGCAG
The DNA here is from genome assembly GCF_028390025.1 of Pseudophryne corroboree. NCBI lineage: Eukaryota > Metazoa > Chordata > Amphibia > Anura > Myobatrachidae > Pseudophryne > Pseudophryne corroboree. The sequence goes on along the minus strand of NC_086448.1, from coordinate 494,961,811 downwards.
GGCAGGGTCAGGACTATATGACTGTGACAGCCCACTGGGTAGATGTATGGACTCCCGCCGCAAGAACAGCAGCGGCGGCACCAGTAGCAGCATCTCGCAAACGCCAACTCTTTCCTAGGCAGGCTACGCTTTGTATCACCGCTTTCCAGAATACGCACACAGCTGAAAACCTCTTACGGCAACTGAGGAAGATCATCGCGGAATGGCTTACCCCAATTGGACTCTCCTGTGGATTTGTGGCATCGGACAACGCCAGCAATATTGTGTGTGCATTAAATATGGGCAAATTCCAGCACGTCCCATGTTTTGCACATACCTTGAATTTGGTGGTGCAGAATTTTTTAAAAAACGACAGGGGCGTGCAAGAGATGCTGTCGGTGGCCAGAAGAATTGCGGGACACTTTCGGCGTACAGGCACCACGTACAGAAGACTGGAGCACCACCAAAAACTACTGAACCTGCCCTGCCATCATCTGAAGCAAGAAGTGGTAACGAGGTGGAATTCAACCCTCTATATGCTTCAGAGGTTGGAGGAGCAGCAAAAGGCCATTCAAGCCTATACAATTGAGCACGATATAGGAGGTGGAATGCACCTGTCTCAAGCGCAGTGGAGAATGATTTCAACGTTGTGCAAGGTTCTGATGCCCTTTGAACTTGCCACACGTGAAGTCAGTTCAGACACTGCCAGCCTGAGTCAGGTCATTCCCCTCATCAGGCTTTTGCAGAAGAAGCTGGAGGCATTGAAGAAGGAGCTAAAAGGGAGCGATTCCGCTAGGCATGTGGGACTTGTGGATGCAGCCCTTAATTCGCTTAACAAGGATTCACGGGTGGTCAATCTGTTGAAATCAGAGCACTACATTTTGGCCACCGTGCTCGATCCTAGATTTAAAGCCTACCTTGGATCTCTCTTTCCGGCAGACACAAGTCTGCTGGGGTTGAAAGACCTGCTGGTGACAAAATTGTCAAGTCAAGCGGAACGCGACCTGTCAACATCTCCTCCTTCACATTCTCCCGCAACTGGGGGTGCGAGGAAAAGGCTCAGAATTCCGAGCCCACCCGCTGGCGGTGATGCAGGGCAGTCTGGAGCGACTGCTGATGCTGACATCTGGTCCGGACTGAAGGACCTGACAACGATTACGGACATGTCGTCTACTGTCACTGCATATGATTCTCTCAACATTGATAGAATGGTGGAGGATTATATGAGTGACCGCATCCAAGTAGGCACGTCACACAGTCCGTACTTATACTGGCAGGAAAAAGAGGCAATTTGGAGGCCCTTGCACAAACTGGCTTTATTCTACCTAAGTTGCCCTCCCACAAGTGTGTACTCCGAAAGAGTGTTTAGTGCCGCCGCTCACCTTGTCAGCAATCGGCGTACGAGGTTACATCCAGAAAATGTGGAGAAGATGATGTTCATTAAAATGAATTATAATCAATTCCTCCGCGGAGACATTGACCAGCAGCAATTGCCTCCACAAAGTACACAGGGAGCTGAGATGGTGGATTCCAGTGGGGACGAATTGATAATCTGTGAGGAGGGGGATGTACACGGTGATATATCGGAGGGTGAAGATGAGGTGGACATCTTGCCTCTGTAGAGCCAGTTTGTGCAAGGAGAGATTAATTGCTTCTTTTTTGGGGGGGGTCCAAACCAACCCGTCATATCAGTCACAGTCGTGTGGCAGACCCTGTCACTGAAATGATGGGTTGGTTAAAGTGTGCATGTCCTGTTTTGTTTATACAACATAAGGGTGGGTGGGAGGGCCCAAGGACAATTCCATCTTGCACCTCTTTTTTCTTTTCTTTTTCTTTGCATCATGTGCTGATTGGGGAGGGTTTTTTGGAAGGGACATCCTGCGTGACACTGCAGTGCCACTCCTAGATGGGCCCGGTGTTTGTGTCGGCCACTAGGGTCGCTAATCTTACTCACACAGTCAGCTACCTCATTGCGCCTCTTTTTTTCTTTGCGTCATGTGCTGTTTGGGGAGGGTTTTTTGGAAGGGACATCCTGCGTGACACTGCAGTGCCACTCCTAGATGGGCCCGGTGTTTGTGTCGGCCACTAGGGTCGCTAATCTTACTCACACAGCTACCTCATTGCGCCTCTTTTTTTCTTTGCGTCATGTGCTGTTTGGGGAGGGTTTTTTGGAAGGGACATCCTGCGTGACACTGCAGTGCCACTCCTAGATGGGCCCGGTGTTTGTGTCGGCCACTAGGGTCGCTAATCTTACTCACACAGCTACCTCATTGCGCCTCTTTTTTTCTTTGCGTCATGTGCTGTTTGGGGAGGGTTTTTTGGAAGGGCCATCCTGCGTGACACTGCAGTGCCACTCCTAGATGGGCCCGGTGTTTGTGTCGGCCACTAGGGTCGCTAATCTTACTCACACAGCTACCTCATTGCGCCTCTTTTTTTCTTTGCGTCATGTGCTGTTTGGGGAGGGTTTTTTGGAAGGGACATCCTGCGTGACACTGCAGTGCCACTCCTAGATGGGCCCGGTGTTTGTGTCGGCCACTAGGGTCGCTTATCTTACTCACACAGCGACCTCGGTGCAAATTTTAGGACTAAAAATAATATTGTGAGGTGTGAGGTATTCAGAATAGACTGAAAATGAGTGTAAATTATGGTTTTTGAGGTTAATAATACTTTGGGATCAAAATGATCCCCAAATTCTATGATTTAAGCTGTTTTTTAGTGTTTTTTGAAAAAAACACCCGAATCCAAAACACACCCGAATCCGACAAAAAAAATTCGGTGAGGTTTTGCCAAAACGCGTTCGAACCCAAAACACGGCCGCGGAACCGAACCCAAAACCAAAACACAAAACCCGAAAAATTTCAGGCGCTCATCTCTAGTCATTACTTATGGGCCAGTGCTCTGGACTTGCCCCCAAGGCTAAAAGTTGCCAGCCAGCCCCTGCCTGGACTGCACACCCTAGCTTCTTATAATGGGATGTGCTACCTTGTTGGAACTTAGGGCCTAATTCAGACCTGATCGCAGCAGCAAATTTGTTAGCTGATGGACAAACCCATCTGCACTGCAGGGGGGGACAAATATAACATGTGCAGAGAGAGTCTGAATTATTATGCGCACACGAAAGCATCTCACTAGTGCGATCGCCTCTGCCTGATTGACAGGCAGAGTCGGTCACGGGGCGGGAGGGGGTGTGCCAATGGCATTAGAACGCAATTGGCGGGGCACGGTCCTGACAACGGAGGCGTGTCTGGACCATTGGGAGGGCAGGCCGCGGCGGCTGCGTGATGTCACATGCAGCCGCTGCGACCTGTGATGCGGCAGTTAGCCCCCTGCCAGCACGCAGGAGCTGCGCTGGCAGGGAGCTACTTGTCAGGTACAAAAGCATTGCTGCCGTGTGATGCTTTTGTACCTGTGCGGGAAGGGGGGGGGTGTAGGGCCTGACATGCGGAGCGGACTAGCCCTGTGCTGGGCATCTCCCCCCATGTCAGAGAAACTGATCGTAAATGTGCTAAATTTGGCACATCTATGACATACTTGCCTACCTGCCCCTTTCCATGAGGGAGAAAATGCTCTGTTCCTGGACTTTCCTGGTAATGTATGATTGCCATCACCTGTGGTGAAAAACCTTTCTTATCAACTAACTAGCTCACCACAGGTGATGGCAATCATACATTACCAGGAAAGTCCAGGAACAGAGCATTTTCTCCCTCATGGAGAGGGTCAGGTAGGCAAGTATGATCTATGATCATGTCTGAATTACCCCCTAAGTACTACTGTCCTTCTTAAGTGCTGTGCCACCCTATCAAATATACCTCTGGGTCATCTGAAGCAGGTATTTTCTTCAGATTCCCTGCAGCAGTTGTAGTGCCCATCAATTTGGCCACTAATGTTTAACATTTGCTACTCTGCCTTTTGATATGAGGATAGCAAATTTACTATAGTTCAGAAAAGTTACTCCATTTTTATAGGCAGAGATGTGTGCATGAACTTTGGTGCCTTTAAGTAAGAAGCTAGTTTACACCAATATAAATATATCTCGAGTACTGCATACAGTCAACTAAGGCCAGCACAGTAAAAACAAAGCACTGTTGGTGGGGGTTTTTCACAGCAATACAGGGGTTAAACAGAACACAGAATTTCTCCCCCCCCCCCTCTTTCAGCAAGTGCAATGCTTTATTAGACCTCAATACAGGGGCGGATCCAGAAGAAAATGATAGGGGGGGGCACGTACATTTGCGTGCGGCTTCGGTGCATGTGAGGTGGCGCTTCTTATACAATGCCCACAGTTGTAGCGCTCATTATGCAATGTCCACTGTACTGGTAGTGCCCCTTATATAGACCCCATAGTAGTGGTACCCCTTTTGCAATGCCCGTATTGCCCCCAGTAGTAATGCCCCCAGTCATTATGCCCCCAGTCATTATGCCCCCAGTGGTAATGCCCCTGCAGTTATGACCCCAGTAGTTTACCCCCCCCCTTTAGTTTAGCCTCCCAGTGGTAATGCCCCCAGTAGTTCAGCCACCAGTAGTAATGCCCCCCTGTAGTTTGCCCCATTGTAGTTTAGCCCCTGTAGTTATGCCCCCTTGTAGCTTAGCCTTTAGTAGTAATGCCCCCAGTAGTTTGGCCCCTGTAGTTAAGCCCCCAGTACTTTGGCCCCCCTGTAGTTTAGCCCCCAAGTAGTAATGCCCCTGTAGTTAAGCCGCCAGTAGTAATGCCCCTGTAGTTACGCCGCCAGTAGTTAGCACCTTTGTAGTTGGCCCCCAGTAATAGTCCCTCAGTAGTTTGCCCCCAGTAGATGCCCCCCAGTAATAATGTCCCCCAGCAGTTTGCCCCCAGTAGATGCCCCCCAGTAATAATGTCCCCCAGCAGTTTGCCCCCAGTAGATGCATGCCCCCCAGTAATAATGTCCCCCAGCAGTTTGCCCCTGTAGATGCCCCCCAGTAATAATGTCCTCCAGTAGTTTGCCCCCAGTAGTAATGCCCCCTAGGAGTTTTCCCCCAATAGATGACCCCCCAGTAGTAATGCCACCAGTAGATGCCCCCCAGTAATAATGCCCCCAATAGATGGCCCCTAGTAAAAATGTCCCCCAGTAGCTGCCCCCAATAGATGACCCCCCAGTAGTAATGCCTCCAGTAGATTCCCCCCAGTAATAATGCCCCCAGTAGCTGCCCCCAATAGATGACCCCCAGTAATAATGACCCCTACGAGTTTGCCCCAATAGATGACCCCCCTGTAGTAATGCCCCCAGTAGATGGCCCCCAGTAAAGATGTCCCCCAGTAGCTGCCCCCAATAGATGACCCCTCAGTAGTGATGCCTCCCAGTTATAATGCCCCTTGTTGATGCCCCCCCAGTAGTAATGTCAGGGGCAAACGCAGGATTTATTTAGGGGGGTTTCCGTGGGTGTGTATCTGTGAATGTGTGTGTGTGTGTGTGTGTGTGTGTATATATATATATATATATATATATATACACACACAGACACACATATATATATATATATATATACAGTATATGTATCTATATATACCGTATATATAGACACACATCTATATATAGATATATATATAGATATAAATACACATACCACACACATTCATACATACACAAATACACATACAGAACACATACAGTAAATACATACATATGTAGGGATCATATTATACACACATTTCATATACAGTATTGGTGGTATACTGTACATACCACCAGCGTCTGGGAGCAGTGGGAGGCGGGAGAAGACTGGCGGCCAGTGGCGGGTCAGTGAGGTGGAAGAGAGCTGCTGCAGCTGAGCATGCGCAGCCAGCAGCTCTCCCCGGACTTTGTCTATACAGAGAGCTACTATACGTAGCTCTCTGCTGCAGTAGCTCCATGGTAGCGATCGCGATCGCGGCTTTTGCTGAGACGGAGACACTGCTGTCTCCATCTTACAAATAAGGCCACAAATGACAGGGGGGGCACGGGCCCGAGTGCCCCCCCCCTGGATCCGCCACTGCCTCAATTTGTGTGTCTCCTCTGCTATCAGGTGTACTTGATTACACAGCAGCCAAACCTATCTTTTGAACATACTTGCCTACCTGACCCTCTCCATGAGGGAGAAAATGCTCTGTTCCTGGACTTTCCTGGTAATGTATGATTGCCATCACCTGTGGTGAGCTAGTTAATGGATAAGAAAGGTGTTTCACCACAGGTGATGGCAGTCATACATTACCAGGAAAGTCCAGGAACAGAGCATTTTCTCCCTCATGGAGAGGGGCAGGTAGGCAAGTATGCTTTTGAATAGCAGACCGCATTTGAACTTATGAGAAAATAAGCAACTATTTCTCTTCACAGTGGCCGGTTACACAGCACAATACACTCAGATCACCCACTGATTTAATATAAAAACAGTTATTTAGGTCCACCAACCATTATTTATGGTAAATCCATACCTCCCAACATGACCCTCTCCAGGAGGGACACAATGCTCTGCTTCTGGACTTTCCTCTTAATTGTGATTGCAGGCACCTGTTTTGAACAGGGTAATGGATAAGAAAGGTGTTTCAGCACAGGTGATGGCAATCATCCATTAAGAGGGAAGTCCAGGAGCAGAGCATTCTGTCCCTCCTGGAGAGGGTCATGTTGGGAGGTATTTAAATCCTTGGCCATGCTGGATGGGTCTGGCTATTGTGCAGCGACTCAGCAGTGCAAGTTTGCCCAGAATATGGGCCACCATATGTAAAATGGGTACTTGAAATAAGGTAAAACACTGTGTCTTTGCTGGCATCAGGCACTGAATATAACACATACTTGCCTACCTGACCCTCTCCATGAGGGAGAAAATGTTCTGTTCCTGGACTTTCCTGGTAATGTATGATTGCCATCACCTGTGGTGAGCTAGTTAATGGATAAGAAAGGTGTTTCACCACAGGTGATGGCAGTCATACATTACCAGGAAAGTCCAGGAACAGAGCATTTTCTCCCTCATGGAGAGGGGCAGGTAGGCAAGTATGCTTTTGAATAGCAGACCGCATTTGAACTTATGAGAAAATAAGCAACTATTTCTCTTCACAGTGGCCGGTTACACAGCACAATACACTCAGATCACCCACTGATTTAATATAAAAACAGTTATTTAGGTCCACCAACCATTATTTATGGTAAATCCATACCTCCCAACATGACCCTCTCCAGGAGGGACACAATGCTCTGCTTCTGGACTTTCCTCTTAATTGTGATTGCAGGCACCTGTTTTGAACAGGGTAATGGATAAGAAAGGTGTTTCAGCACAGGTGATGGCAATCATCCATTAAGAGGGAAGTCCAGGAGCAGAGCATTCTGTCCCTCCTGGAGAGGGTCATGTTGGGAGGTATTTAAATCCTTGGCCATGCTGGATGGGTCTGGCTATTGTGCAGCGACTCAGCAGTGCAAGTTTGCCCAGAATATGGGCCACCATATGTAAAATGGGTACTTGAAATAAGGTAAAACACTGTGTCTTTGCTGGCATCAGGCACTGAATATAACACATACTTGCCTACCTGACCCTCTCCATGAGGGAGAAAATGTTCTGTTCCTGGACTTTCCTGGTAATGTATGATTGCCATCACCTGTGGTGAGCTAGTTAATTGATAAGAAAGGTGTTTCACCACAGGTGATGGCAATCATACATTACCAGGAAAGTCCAGGAACAGAGCATTTTCTCCATCATGGAGTTGGTCAGGTAGGCAAGTATATTATAGCATACACATGCTTGGGCCTGGTCACACCGGTACATACAGAATTAACCAAAGGAACATAAAAGGTTAGCACTTCCCATACTCAATTGGGGTCATTCCGAGTTGATCTCTAGCTGCCGTTGTTCGCAGTGCAGCGATCAGACTAAAAATCTGCATTTCTGCGCATGAGTAGGCACCGCATACTTGCCTACCTGACCCTCTCCATGATGGAGAAAATGCTCAGTTCCTGCACTTTCCTGGTAATGTATGATTGCCATCACCTGTGGTGAAACACCTTTCTTATCAATTAACTAGCTCACCACAGGTGATGGCAACCATACATTACCAGGAAAGTCCAGGAACAGAGCATTTTCTCCCTCATGGAGAGGCTCAGGTAGGCAAGTATGAGGCACCGCAATGCGCACGTGCGACGTACGGGTACAAAGGCTTTTGTGGTTTTGCACAGGTTCTAGCTACATTTTCATTCGCACTGGCGGCCACAAGAAGATTGACAGGAAAGGGGCGTTTCTGGTAGAGATGAGCGGGTTCGGTTTCTCTGAAACCGAACCCGCACGAACTTCATGTTTTTTTCACGGGTCCGAGCAGACTCGGATCCTCCCGCCTTGCTCGGTTAACCCGAGCACGCCCGAACGTCATCATGACGCTGTCGGATTCTCGCGAGACTCGGATTCTATATAAGGAGCCGCGCGTCGCCGCCATTTTCACACGTGCATTGAGATTGATAGGGAGAGGACGTGGCTGGCGTCCTCTCCATTAGAAATTAGATTAGAAGAGAGAGAGAGATTGTGCAGAGTCAGACAGAGTTTACCACAGTGACCAGTGCAGTTGTTGTTAGTTAACTTTTATTTATTTTAATATAATATATCCGTTCTCTGCTATATCCGTTCTCTGCCTGAAAAAAAACGATACACAGCAGCAGCCAGTCACACAGTGTGACTCAGTCTGTGTGCACTCAGCTCAGCCCAGTGTGCTGCACATCAATGTATAAAAGGCAAAGCTTATAATAATTGTGGGGGAGACTGGGGAGCACTGCAGGTTGTTATAGCAGGAGCCCCCAGGAGTACATAATATTATATTAATTTAAAATTAAACAGTGCACACTTTTGCTGCAGGAGTGCCACTGCCAGTGTGACTAGTGGTGACCAGTGCCTGACCACCAGTATAGTAGTATATTGTTGTATGTATTGTATACTATCTCTTTATCAACCAGTCTATATTAGCAGCAGACACAGTACAGTGCGGTAGTTCACGGCTGTGGCTACCTCTGTGTCGGCAGTCGGAACTCGGCAGGCAGTCCGTCCATCCATAATTGTATTACAATATATACCACCTAACCGTGGTATTTTTTTTTCTTTCTTTATACCGTCGTCATAGTGTCATACTAGTTGTTACGAGTATACTACTATCTCTTTATCAACCAGTGTACAGTGCGGTAGTTCACGGCTGTGGCTACCTCTGTGTCGGCAGTCGGCAGGCAGTCCGTCCATCCATAATTGTATTATTATTATAATATATACCACCTAACCGTGTTTTTTTTTTCATTCTTTATACCGTCATAGTGTCATACTAGTTGTTACGAGTATACTACTATCTCTTTATCAACCAGTGTACAGTGCGGTAGTTCACGGCTGTGGCTACCTCTGTGTCGGCAGTCGGCAGGCAGTCCGTCCATCCATAATTGTATTATTATTATAATATATACCACCTAACCGTGGTTTTTTTTTCATTCTTTATACCGTCGTCATAGTGTCATACTAGTTGTTACGAGTATACTACTATCTCTTTATCAACCAGTGTACAGTGCGGTAGTTCACGGCTGTGGCTACCTCTGTGTCGGCAGTCGGCAGGCAGTCCGTCCATCCATAATTGTATTATTATTATAATATATACCACCTAACCGTGGTTTTTTTTTCATTCTTTATACCGTCATAGTGTCATACTAGTTGTTACGAGTATACTACTATCTCTTTATCAACCAGTGTACAGTGCGGTAGTTCACGGCTGTGGCTACCTCTGTGTCGGCAGTCGGCAGGCAGTCCGTCCATCCATAATTGTATTATTATTATAATATATACCACCTAACCGTGGTTTTTTTTTCATTCTTTATACCGTCGTCATAGTGTCATACTAGTTGTTACGAGTATACTACTATCTCTTTATCAACCAGTGTACAGTGCGGTAGTTCACGGCTGTGGCTACCTCTGTGTCGGCAGTCGGCAGGCAGTCCGTCCATCCATAATTGTATTATTATTATAATATATACCACCTAACCGTGGTTTTTTTTTCATTCTTTATACCGTCGTCATAGTGTCATACTAGTTGTTACGAGTATACTACATCTCTTTATCAACCAGTGTACAGTGCGGTAGTTCACGGCTGTGGCTACCTCTGTGTCGGCAGTCGGCAGGCAGTCCGTCCATCCATAATTGTATTATTATTATAATATATACCACCTAACCGTGGTTTTTTTTTCATTCTTTATACCGTCGTCATAGTGTCATACTAGTTGTTACGAGTATACTACTATCTCTTTATCAACCAGTGTACAGTGCGGTAGTTCACGGCTGTGGCTACCTCTGGTCGGCAGTCGGCAGGCAGTCCGTCCATCCATAATTGTATTATTATTATAATATATACCACCTAACCGTGGTTTTTTTATACCACCTAACCGTGGCAGTCCGTCCATAATTGTATACTAGTATCCAATCCATCCATCTCCATTGTTTACCTGAGGTGCCTTTTAGTTCTGCCTATAAAATATGGAGAACAAAAAAGTTGAGGTTCCAAAATTAGGGAAAGATCAAGATCCACTTCCACCTCGTGCTGAAGCTGCTGCCACTAGTCATGGCCGAGACGATGAAATGCCAGCAACGTCGTCTGCCAAGGCCGATGCCCAATGTCATAGTACAGAGCATGTCAAATCCAAAACACCAAATATCAGAAAAAAAAGGACTCCAAAACCTAAAATAAAATTGTCGGAGGAGAAGCGTAAACTTGCCAATATGCCATTTACCACACGGAGTGGCAAGGAACGGCTGAGGCCCTGGCCTATGTTCATGGCTAGTGGTTCAGCTTCACATGAGGATGGAAGCACTCAGCCTCTCGCTAGAAAACTGAAAAGACTCAAGCTGGCAAAAGCACCGCAAAGAACTGTGCGTTCTTTGAAATCCCAAATCCACAAGGAGAGTCCAATTGTGTCGTTTGCGATGCCTGACCTTCCCAACACTGGACGTGAAGAGCATGCGCCTTCCACTATTTGCATGCCCCCTGCAAGTGCTGGAAGGAGCACCCGCAGTCCAGTTCCTGATAGTCAGATTGAAGATGTCAGTGTTGAAGTACACCAGGATGAGGAGGATATGGGTGTTGCTGGCGCTGGGGAGGAAATTGACCAGGAGGATTCTGATGGTGAGGTGGTTTGTTTAAGTCAGGCACCCGGGGAGACACCTGTTGTCCGTGGGAGGAATATGGCCGTTGACATGCCAGGTGAAAATACCAAAAAAATCAGCTCTTCGGTGTGGAGGTATTTCACCAGAAATGCGGACAACAGGTGTCAAGCCGTGTGTTCCCTTTGTCAAGCTGTAATAAGTAGGGGTAAGGACGTTAACCACCTCGGAACATCCTCCCTTATACGTCACCTGCAGCGCATTCATAATAAGTCAGTGACAAGTTCAAAAACTTTGGGTGACAGCGGAAGCAGTCCACTGACCAGTAAATCCCTTCCTCTTGTAACCAAGCTCACGCAAACCACCCCACCAACTCCCTCAGTGTCAATTTCCTCCTTCCCCAGGAATGCCAATAGTCCTGCAGGCCATGTCACTGGCAAGTCTGACGAGTCCTCTCCTGCCTGGGATTCCTCCGATGCATCCTTGCGTGTAACGCCTACTGCTGCTGGCGCTGCTGTTGTTGCCACTGGGAGTCGATGGTCATCCCAGAGGGGAAGTCGTAAGCCCACTTGTACTACTTCCAGTAAGCAATTGACTGTTCAACAGTCCTTTGCGAGGAAGATGAAATATCACAGCAGTCATCCTACTGCAAAGCGGATAACTGAGTCCTTGACAACTATGTTGGTGTTAGACGTGCGTCCGGTATCCGCCGTTAGTTCACAGGGAGCTAGACAATTTATTGAGGCAGTGTGCCCCCGTTACCAAATACCATCTAGGTTCCACTTCTCTAGGCAGGCGATACCGAGAATGTACACGGACGTCAGAAAAAGACTCACCAGTGTCCTAAAAAATGCAGTTGTACCCAATGTCCACTTAACCACGGACATGTGGACAAGTGGAGCAGGGCAGGGTCAGGACTATATGACTGTGACAGCCCACTGGGTAGATGTATGGACTCCCGCCGCAAGAACAGCAGCGGCGGCACCAGTAGCAGCATCTCGCAAACGCCAACTCTTTCCTAGGCAGGCTACGCTTTGTATCACCGCTTTCCAGAATACGCACACAGCTGAAAACCTCTTACGGCAACTGAGGAAGATCATCGCGGAATGGCTTACCCCAATTGGACTCTCCTGTGGATTTGTGGCATCGGACAACGCCAGCAATATTGTGTGTGCATTAAATATGGGCAAATTCCAGCACGTCCCATGTTTTGCACATACCTTGAATTTGGTGGTGCAGAATTTTTTAAAAAACGACAGGGGCGTGCAAGAGATGCTGACGGTGGCCAGAAAAATTGCGGGACACTTTCGGCGTACAGGCACCACGTACAGAAGACTGGAGCACCACCAAAAACTACTGAACCTGCCCTGCCATCATCTGAAGCAAGAAGTGGTAACGAGGTGGAATTCAACCCTCTATATGCTTCAGAGGTTGGAGGAGCAGCAAAAGGCCATTCAAGCCTATACAATTGAGCACGATATAGGAGATGGAATGCACCTGTCTCAAGTGCAGTGGAGAATGATTTCAACGTTGTGCAAGGTTCTGATGCCCTTTGAACTTGCCACACGTGAAGTCAGTTCAGACACTGCCAGCCTGAGTCAGGTCATTCCCCTCATCAGGCTTTTGCAGAAGAAGCTGGAGGCATTGAAGAAGGAGCTAACACGGAGCGATTCCGCTAGGCATGTGGGACTTGTGGATGCAGCCCTTTATTCGCTTAACAAGGATTCACGGGTGGTCAATCTGTTGAAATCAGAGCACTACATTTTGGCCACCGTGCTCGATCCTAGATTTAAAGCCTACCTTGGATCTCTCTTTCCGGCAGACACAGGTCTGCTGGGGTTGAAAGACCTGCTGGTGACAAAATTGTCAAGTCAAGCGGAACGCGACCTGTCAACATCTCCTCCTTCACATTCTCCCGCAACTGGGGGTGCGAGGAAAAGGCTCAGAATTCCGAGCCCACCCGCTGGCGGTGATGCAGGGCAGTCTGGAGCGACTGCTGATGCTGACATCTGGTCCGGACTGAAGGACCTGACAACGATTACGGACATGTCGTCTACTGTCACTGCATATGATTCTCTCAACATTGATAGAATGGTGGAGGATTATATGAGTGACCGCATCCAAGTAGGCACGTCACACAGTCCGTACTTATACTGGCAGGAAAAAGAGGCAATTTGGAGGCCCTTGCACAAACTGGCTTTATTCTACCTAAGTTGCCCTCCCACAAGTGTGTACTCCGAAAGAGTGTTTAGTGCCGCCGCTCACCTTGTCAGCAATCGGCGTACGAGGTTACATCCAGAAAATGTGGAGAAGATGATGTTCATTAAAATGAATTATAATCAATTCCTCCGCGGAGACGTTGACCAGCAGCAATTGCCTCCACAAAGTACACAGGGAGCTGAGATGGTGGATTCCAGTGGGGACGAATTGATAATCTGTGAGGAGGGGGATGTACACGGTGATATATCGGAGGGTGAAGATGAGGTGGACATCTTGCCTCTGTAGAGCCAGTTTGTGCAAGGAGAGATTAATTGCTTCTTTTTTGGGGGGGGTCCAAACCAACCCGTCATATCAGTCACAGTCGTGTGGCAGACCCTGTCACTGAAATGATGGGTTGGTTAAAGTGTGCATGTCCTGTTTTGTTTATACAACATAAGGGTGGGTGGGAGGGCCCAAGGATAATTCCATCTTGCACCTCTTTTTTCTTTTCTTTTTCTTTGCATCATGTGCTGATTGGGGAGGGTTTTTTGGAAGGTACATCCTGCGTGACACTGCAGTGCCACTCCTAGATGGGCCCGGTGTTTGTGTCGGCCACTAGGGTCGCTAATCTTACTCACACAGCTACCTCATTGCGCCTCTTTTTTTCTTTGCGTCATGTGCTGTTTGGGGAGGGTTTTTTGGAAGGGACATCCTGCGTGACACTGCAGTGCCACTCCTAGATGGGCCCGGTGTTTGTGTCGGCCACTAGGGTCGCTTATCTTTCTCACACAGTCAGCTACCTCATTGCGCCTCTTTTTTTCTTTGCGTCATGTGCTGTTTGGGGAGGGTTTTTTGGAAGGGACATCCTGCGTGACACTGCAGTGCCACTCCTAGATGGGCCCGGTGTTTGTGTCGGCCACTAGGGTCGCTTATCTTTCTCACACAGTCAGCTACCTCATTGCGCCTCTTTTTTTCTTTGCGTCATGTGCTGTTTGGGGAGGGTTTTTTGGAAGGGACATCCTGCGTGACACTGCAGTGCCACTCCTAGATGGGCCCGGTGTTTGTGTCGGCCACTAGGGTCGCTTATCTTTCTCACACAGCTACCTCATTGCGCCTCTTTTTTTCTTTGCGTCATGTGCTGTTTGGGGAGGGTTTTTTGGAAGGGACATCCTGCGTGACACTGCAGTGCCACTCCTAGATGGGCCCGGTGTTTGTGTCGGCCACTAGGGTCGCTTATCTTTCTCACACAGTCAGCTACCTCATTGCGCCTCTTTTTTTCTTTGCGTCATGTGCTGTTTGGGGAGGGTTTTTTGGAAGGGACATCCTGCGTGACACTGCAGTGCCACTCCTAGATGGGCCCGGTGTTTGTGTCGGCCACTAGGGTCGCTTATCTTTCTCACACAGTCAGCTACCTCATTGCGCCTCTTTTTTTCTTTGCGTCATGTGCTGTTTGGGGAGGGTTTTTTGGAAGGGACATCCTGCGTGACACTGCAGTGCCACTCCTAGATGGGCCCGGTGTTTGTGTCGGCCACTAGGGTCGCTTATCTTTCTCACACAGTCAGCTACCTCATTGCGCCTCTTTTTTTCTTTGCGTCATGTGCTGTTTGGGGAGGGTTTTTTGGAAGGGACATCCTGCGTGACACTGCAGTGCCACTCCTAGATGGGCCCGGTGTTTGTGTCGGCCACTAGGGTCGCTAATCTTACTCACACAGCTACCTCATTGCGCCTCTTTTTTTCTTTGCGTCATGTGCTGTTTGGGGAGGGTTTTTTGGAAGGGACATCCTGCGTGACACTGCAGTGCCACTCCTAGATGGGCCCGGTGTTTGTGTTGGCCACTAGGGTCGCTTATCTTACTCACACAGCGACCTCGGTGCAAATTTTAGGACTAAAAATAATATTGTGAGGTGTGATGTGTTCAGAATAGGCTGAAAATGAGTGTAAATTATGTTTTTTGAGGTTAATAATACTTTGGGATCAAAATTACCCCCAAATTCTATGATTTAAGCTGTTTTTTAGGGTTTTTTGAAAAAAACACCCGAATCCAAAACACACCCGAATCCGACAAAAAAAATTCGGTGAGGTTTTGCCAAAACGCGGTCGAACCCAAAACACGGCCGCGGAACCGAACCCAAAACCAAAACACAAAACCCGAAAAATTTCCGGCGCTCATCTCTAGTTTCTGCGTATCAACTGACCGTTTTCAGGGAGTGCTTAGAAAAACGCAGGCGTGCCAGAGAAAACGCAGGCGTAGCTGGGCGAACGCTGGGCGGGTGTGTGACGTCAAAAGCCAACCCTCCAACGTTAGAATCAATGCACATGAAGAGTAACTACAGGGCTGGTCTTGTTTTGCACAAAATGTTTTTGCAGACGTTCTGCTGCACAGGCGTTCGCACTTCTGCAAAGTGAAAATACACTCCCTGGTGGGCGGCGACAACGCGTTTGCACGGCTGCTAAAAACTGCTAGCGAGCGATCAACTCGGAATGACCCCCAATAATCCCTCTGCTGCAATGGCCTGCAGCCACCATGTGCCATGCTCTCCTGGAACAGCCGAGGACCCTCATTCCGAGTTGATCGCTCACTAGCTACTTTTAGCAGCCGTGCAAACGCATAGTTGCCGCCCACGGGGGAGTGTATTGTTGCTTTGCAAGTGTGCGATCGCATGTGCAGCCGAGCAGTACGAAAACGTTTTTTGCAGTTTCTGAGTAGGTGTGAACTTACTCAGCTTTTGCAATCACTTCAGCCTATCCGGTCCCGGGACTGACGTCAGACACCCGCCCTGCAAACGCCTGGACATGCCTGCGTTTTCCCTACCACTCCCAGAAAACGGTCAGTTGACACCCATAAACGCCCTCTTCCTGTCAATCTCCTTGCGATTGGTTGTGTGAATAGATTCATCGCTAGAAGCATTGCACAGCAATTATACTGTTTGTACCTGTACGATGCGCGTCCACATTGCGGTGCATATGCATGCGCAGTAGTAACCTGAACGCTCCGCTGCAAAAATCGGCAGCGTGCGATCAACTCGGAATTACCCCCAATGTCCACAGTCCTTGGCACTACAAACTGCATCCTACTCGCTGGTCCCTAATAGGCATTGCAATGTGCAGTGGGTGTATGGGGATTTTAAACTACTGCTCCTGACTTCCTTCTGGCTCTGGGTGACCCAAACTTCTTTATTTTCCCTTGGAGTTGTGCAATACAGAGTTCCAAATTACTACTGCAGGTGCAGAATGTGCAGGTCTTGTTCGTCTCTCTTGAAGGGAGCTGATCTCCCAACATGACCTTCTCCAGGAGGGACAGAATGCTCTGCTCCTGGACTTCCCTTTTAATGTATGCTTTCCATTATCTGTGGTGAAACACCTTTCTTATTCATTAACCTGTTCAAAACAGGTGCCATCAATCACAAATTAAAAGGGAAGTCCAGGAGCAGAGCAGGTATGGAAATGTGGGTAATTGTGGCCAATATATATACACTATATAAACTCAGGGCTCGTACATCTGCGGTGCCAGTCAGAGCTGGATTAAGGTTATGGGGGGCCCAGGGCACTTCAAACAGGAGGGCCCCAAACATAGAGGCAGGGAGATCAATTATATATATATATATATGGGATGTAGTCATGTGACCGGCGGTCACAATACCGATGGCTACATTCCGCCCCCCTCACAATCCTTAAAGTCAGCATGCCAACTAGCAGGGCCTATTCCCAGGTCCACGACACTCATGAAGTGGGAATAGAACCTGTGGCGAGCTCAGCGCAGCTCACCACCGAACCCATCAAGGCATCTAAATGCCAAGATCCCACTGTCAGTATGGTGACCGGTGGTCTCCAAACCACCGGTCACATGATACCAACCCATATATATATATATATATATATATATATATACATATACAGTATATAATATATATATATATATATATATATATATAATATAATTATATTAGTGATGTGCACCGTAAATTTTCCGGGTTTTGTGTTTTGGTTTTGGATTCGGTTCCGCGGCCGTGTTTTGGATTCGGACGCGTTTTGGCAAAACGTCCCTTAAAATTTTTGGTCGGATTCGGGTGTGTTTTGGATTCAGGTGTTTTTTTTCAAAAACCCCTCAAAAACAGCTTAATCATAGAATTTGGGGGTAATTTTGATCCTATAGTATTATTAACCTCAATAACCACAATTTCCACTCATTTCCAGTCTATTCTGAACACCTCACAATATTATATTTAGTCCTAAAATTTGCACCGAGGTCGCTGGATGACTAAGCTAAGCGACCCAAGTGGCTGACACAAACACCTGGCCCATCTAGGAGTGGCACTGCAGTGTCAGACAGGATGGCACTTAAAAAAATTGGCCCCAAACAGCACATGATGCAAAGAAAAGAGAAAAAGAGGAGCACTGTGGTCGCTGGATGGCTAAACTAAGCGACACAAACACCTCAATATCACAGGAATTATTAGTTCTAATCAATGGCATTATTGGTCCAAATCACTGGAAGAAAATGACAAAATCACTGGAATTAAATGGCAGTAATGTCGGGAATTATATCAAATGGCAGTACCACTGGACATATACGGAAGTGTCAGACAGGATGGCACTTAAAAAAATTGGCCCTAAACAGCACATGATGCAAAGAAAAGAGAAAAAGAGGTGCAATGTGGTCGCTGGATGGCTAAACTAAGCGACACAAACACCTCAATATCACAGGAATTATTTGTTCCAATCATTGGTATTATTGGTCCAAATCACTGGAAGAAAATGACAAAATCACAGGAATTATTCATTCAAATCAATAGTATTATTGGTCCAAATCACTGGAAGAAAATGACAAAATCACAGGAATTATTAATTCAAATCAATGGTATTATTGGTCCACATTACTGGAAGAAAATGACAAAATCACAGGAATTATTCGTTCTAATCAATGGTATTATTGGTCCAAATCACTGGAAGAAAATAACAAAATCACAGGAATTATTCATTCAAATCAATAGTATTATTGGTCCAAATCACTGGAAGAAAATGACAAAATCACAGGAATTATTCGTTCTAATCAATAGTATTATTGGTCCAAATCACTGGAAGAAAATGACAAAATCACAGGAATTATTCGTTCTAGTCAATGGTATTATTGGTCCAAATCACTGGAAGAAAATGACAAAATCACAGGAATTATTCGTTCTAATCAATGGTATTATTGGTCCAAATCACTGGAAGAAAATGACAAAATCACAGGAATTATTCGTTCTAATCAATGGTATTATTGGTCCATATCACTGGAAGAAAATGACAAAATCACTGGAATTATTTGGCAAGATCACTGTAATTAATAACTATAAATCACTGATATTAATTGGTAAAATCTCGCTATCGCCTGTCTAGTGAAGTGGAATCTAGATGGGATTTTGTTCCAGGGACACAATAACTTCATCAATTGTCTAAATCCCAATGCATTAATGGCGGAAAACTGGCGCACGTTTAACAGTGCACTGATTATACAGAGAACTGATTACACTGATCACTGATGATACTACGGAGTACTGAAACTGAGCAGCGAGAACAGCACTGGACTATTGTACTGTAGTATACTGGTCACCACAATGCAGCACTGACACTGAGCACAGATATTAAGCACTGATCAGGATACTAGAAGTGACACATATTCTGGTGGTCACCACAATGCAGCACTGTACTACTATATACTGATACCCACACTGCAGCAAAGATACTGAGCACTGATCCGGAGAATAGAACTGAGTCTGACATGGAGCTGCAAGATACAGCAATGGACAACTGTACTGTACTACTATATACTGGTGGTCACCACAATGCAGCACTGTACTACTATATACTGGTCCCCACAATGCAGCACGGATATTGAGCACTAATCCGGAGAATAGAACTGAGCCTGACACAGAGCTGCAGGATACAGCAATGGACAACTGTACTGTACTACTATATAATGGGGGTCACCACAATGCAGCACTGTACTACTATATACTGGTCCCCACAATGCAGCACAGATATGGAGCACTGATCTGGAGAATAGAACTGAGTCTTACACGGAGCTGCAAGATACAGCAATGGACAACTGTACTGTACTACTAAGTACTGGTGGTCACCACAATGCAGCACTGTACTACTATATACTCATCCCCACACTGCAGCAAAGATACTGAGCACTGATCCGGAGAATAGAACTGAGTCTGACACAGAGCTTTAAGATACAGCAATGGACAACTGTACTGTACTACTATATACTGCTGGTCACCACAATGCAGCACTGTACTACTATATACTGGTCCCCACAATGCAGCACAGATATTGAGCAATGATCCGGAGAATAGAACTGAGTCTTGCACGGAGCTGCAAGATACAGCAATGGACAACTGTACTGTACTACTATATACTGGTGGTCACCACAATGCAGCACTGTACTACTATATACTGGTCCCCATAATGCAGCAAAGATATTGAGCACTGATCCGGAGAATAGAACTGAGTCTTGCACGGAGCTGCAAGATACAGCAATGGACAAATGTACTGTACTACTATATACTGGTGGTCATCACAATGCAGCACTGTACTACTATATACTGGTCCCCACAATGCAGCAAAGATATTGAGCACTGATCTGGAGAATAGAACTGAATCTGACATGAAGCTGCAAGATACAGCAATGGACAACTGTACTGTACTACTATAAACTGGTGGTCACCACAATGCAGCACTGTACTACTATATACTGGTACCCACAATGATGCACAGATATTCAGCACTGATCCGGAGAATAGAACTGAGTCTGACACTGAGCTGCAAGATACAGCAATGGACAACTGTACTGTACTACTATATACTGGTGGTCACCACAATGCAGCACTGTACTACTATATACTGGTCCACACAATGCAGCACAGATATTGAGCACTGATCCGGAGAATAGAACTGAGTCTGACACGGAGCTGCAAGATAAAGCAATGGAATATATATATATATTAGAGATGTGCACCGGAAATTTTTCGGGTTTTGTGTTTCGTTTTGGATTCGGTTCCGCGGCCGTGATTTGGACGCGTTTTGGCAAATCCTCCCTGAAAATTTTTTGTCGGATTCGGGTGTTTAAAAAAAAAAAAACCCCTTAAAAACAGCTTAAATCATAGAATTTGGGGGTCATTTTGATCCCATAGTATTATTAACCTCAATAACCAATTTTTACACTCATTTCCAGTCTATTCTGAACACCTCACAATATTTTTTTTAGTTCTAAAAATTTGCACCGAGGTCACTGGATGACTAAACTAAGCGACCCAAGTGGGCGGCACAAACATCTGGCCCATCTAGGAGTTGCACTGCAGTGTCAGACAGGATGGCACTTAAAAAATTAGCCCCAAACGTCACATGACGCAAATATAAATTTAAAAAAAATGAGGTGCAAGATGGAATTGTCCTTGGGCCCTCCCACCCACCCTTATGTTGTATAAACAGGACATGCTCACTTTAACAAACCCATCATTTCAGCCACAGGGCCTGCCACACGACTGTGTCTGAAATGACTGGTTGGTTTGGGCCCCCACCAAAAAAGAAGCAATCAATCTCTCCTTGCACAAAATGGCTCTACAGAGGCAAGATGTCCACCTTCTCCTCATCGTCCGATTCATCACCCCTTTCACTGTGTACATCTCCCTCCTCACAGAGTATTAATTCGTCCCCACTGGAATCCACCATCTCAGGTCCCTGTGTACTTTCTGGAGGCAATTGCTGGTGAAAGTCTCCACGGAGGAATTGATTATAATTCATTTTGATGAACATCATCTTCTCCACATTTTGTGGAAGTAACCTCGTACGCCGATTGCTGACAAGGTTACCGGCTGCCAGAGGCGGATTGGCCATACGGTTTACAGGGAAGATTCCCGGTGGGCCAACGCACCTGTGGGGCCTGTTTTGTTTGAGGTCATGTGGTCCTTTTTATAGACATAATGAATAAGATGCAAAATAATTTGCATATATGAAAATGACTTTGCCACTTAGCCTGTGATTGCAGATGACCTAGTGTATGCTCTGTCTGCCTGCTTGGCTGACATATAAGATTGAGTGAATAGTGATTGGGATACGGTTGATGTAATAAGCAAGAAAATATATCTTTCTAAAGAATTATATTGTTTCCTAAATTCTGAAGGTGTATCATATAATGTGCTCATAATATTTAATTTTATTTATTTTTAACTTCCCCCTTGATGCTGGACATGCCCACTATCTGGAAAGTCTTGGGGGGGAGGGTGCTGCTGCCATGGCCCATGGCTAGACCTTACACCTCTGGTGCTGCCCATGTGGGGCCACTAGTACAAATTTTTCCAGGGCCGCTTTTTGTTCCCAATCCGCCCCTGCCGGCTGCACTAAACACTCTTTCGGAGTACACATTGGAGGGGGGGCAACTTAGGTAAAATAAAGCCAGTTTGTGCAAGGGCCTCCAAATTGCCTCTTTTTCCTGCCAGTGTACGTACGGACTGTCTGACGTGCCTACTTGGATGCTGTCACTCATATAATCCTCCACCATTCTTTCAATGGTGACAGAATCATATGCAGTGACAGTAGACGACATGTCAGTAATCGTTGGCAGGTCCTTCAGTCCGGAACAGATGTCAGCACTCGCTCCAGACTGCCCTGCATCACCGTCAGCGGGTGGGCTCGGAATTCTTAGCCTTTTCCTTGCAGCCCCACTTGCAGGAGAATGTGAAGGATGAACTGTTGGCGGGTCACGTTCCGCTTGACTGGACAATTTTCTCACCAGCAGGTCTTTGAACATCTGCAGACTTGTGTCTGCCGGAAAGAGAGATACAATGTAGGCTTTAAACCTAGGATCGAGCATGGTGGCCAAAATGTAGTGCTCTGATTTCAACAGCTTGACCACCCGTGAATCCTGGTTAAGCGAATGAAGGGCTCCATCCACAAGTCCCACATGCCTAGCGGAATCGCTCCGTTTTAGCTCCTCCTTCAATCTCTCCAGCTGCTTCTGCAAAAGCCTGATGAGGGGAATGACCTGACTCAGGCTGGCAGTGTCTGAACTGACTTCACGTGTGGCAAGTTCAAAGGGTTGCAGAACCGTGCACAACGTTGAAATCATTCTCCACTGCACTTGAGTCAGGTGCATTCCCACTCCTTTGCCTATATCGTAGGCAGATGTATAGGCTTGAATAGCCTTTTGCTGCTCCTCCATCCTCTGAAGCATATAGAGGGTTGAATTCCACCTTGTTACCACCTCTTGCTTCAGCTGATGGCGGGGCAGATTCAGGAGTGTTTGCTGGTGCTCCAGTCTTCGGCACGCGGTGGCTGAATGGCGAAAGTGGCCCGCATATCTTCGGGCCACCGACAGCATCTCTTGCATGCCCCTGTCATTTTTTAAATAATTATGCACCACCAAATTCAATGTATGTGCAAAACATGGGACGTGCTGGAATTTGCCCACATGTAATGCACGCACAATATTGGTGGCATTGTCCGATGTCACAAATCCACAGGAGAGTCCAATTGGGGTAAGCCATTCTGCGATAATGTTCTTCAGTTTCCGTAAGAGGTTGTCAGCTGTGTGCCTCTTATGGAAATCGGTGACACAAAGCGTAGCCTGCCTAGGAATGAGTTAGCGTTTGTGAGATGCTGCTACTGGTGCCGCCACTGCTGTTCTTGCTGTGGGAGGCAATACAACTACCCAGTGGGCTGTCACAGTCATATAGTCCTGAGTCTGCCCTGCTCCACTTGTCCACATGTCCGTGGTTTAGTGGACATTGGCTACAACTGCATTTTTTAGGACACTGGTGAGTCTTTTTCTGATGTCTGTGTACATTCTCGGTATCGCCTGCCTAGAGAAATGGAACCTAGATGGTATTTAGTACCGGAAACACACTACCTCAAGAAATTCTCTTTGCCTGTGAACTAACGGCGGATACCGGATGCACGTCCAACACCAACACAGCTGCCAAGGCCTGAGTTATCCACTTTGCAACAGGATGACTGCTGTGATATTTCATCTTCCTCGCAAAGGACTGTTGGACAGTCAATTGCTTACTGGAAGTAGTACAAGTGGTCTTCCGACTTCCCCTTTGGGATGATGATCGACTCCCAGCAGCAACAACAGCAGAGCCAGGAGCAGTAGGCGTTACACTCAAGGATCCATCGGAGGAATCCCAGTTAGGAGAGGACTCATCAGACTTACCAGTGACATGGCCTGCAGGACTATTGGCGTTCCTGTCTAAGGAGGAAATTGACACTAAGGGAGTTGGTGGTGTGGTTTGCAGGAGCTTGGGTACAAGAGGAAAGGATTTAGTTGTCAGTGGACTGCTTCCGCTGTCACCCAAAGTTTTTGAACTTGTTAATGACTTCTGATGAATGCACTCCAGGTGACGTATAAGGGATGATGTTCCTAGGTAGTTAACGTCCTTACCCCTACTTATTACAGCTTGACAAAGGCAACACACGGCTTGACACCTGTTGTCCGCATTTCTGTTAAAATAATTCCACACCGAAGAGGTGATTTTTTTTTGTAATTTAACCAGGCATGTCAATGGCCATATTCATCCTATGGACAACAGGTGTCTCCCCCGGTGCCTGACTTAAACAAACCACCTCACCATCAGAATCCTCCTTGTCAATTTCCTCCTCAGCGCCAGCAACACCCATATCCTCATCCTGGTGTACTTCAACAGTGACATCTTCAATTTGACTATCAGGAACTGGACTGTGGGTGCTCCTTCAAGCACTTGCAGGGGGCATGCAAATGGTGGAAAGCGCCACCTCTTCCCGTCCAGTGTTGGGAAGGTCAGGCATCGCAACCGACACAATTGGACTCTCCTTGAGGATTTGTGATTTAGAAGAACGCACAGTTCTTTGCTGTGCTTTTGCCAGCTTAAGTCTTTTCATTTTTCTAGTGGGAGGATGAGTGCTTCCATCCTCATGTGAAGCTGAACCAATAGCCATGAACATAGGCCAGGGCCTCAGCCGTTCCTTGCCACTCCGTGTTGTAAATGGCATATTGGCAAGTTTACGCTTCTCCTCAGACGCTTTTAATTTAGATTTTTGGGACATTTTAATGAACTTTTGTTTTTTAGATTTTACATGCTCTCTACTATGACATTGGGCATCGGCCTTGGCAGACAACGTTGATGGCATTTCATCATCTTGGCCATGACTAGTGGTAGCAGCTTAAGCACTAGGTGGAAGTGGATCTTGATCTTTCCCTATTTTACCCTCCACATTTTTGTTCTCCATTTTTTAATGTGTGGAATTATATGCCAGTAATATATCAATAGCAATGGCCTACTGTACTGTCTGTACTACTACTGCTGGTCACCAAAATGCTGCACTGTCCTACTATATACTGCTCACAACAATCCAGCACAGATATGGATACTTGAAGTGATACGTATATGCAAGATACAGCAATAGCCTACTGTACTACTGTATATGTATACTGGTGGTCACCACAATGCTGCACTGTCTTACTATATACTGCTCACAACAACAATGCAGCACAGATATGGGTAGTATACTTGACACAGAGCTGCAAGATACTGCAATGGACTACTGTACTGTACAACTATATACTGTTGGTCACCAAAATGCTGCACTGTCCTACTATATACTGCTCACAACAATGCAGCACAGATATGTATAGTATACTTGACACAGAGCTGCAAGATACAGCAATGGCCTACTGTACTGTACTATATGTATACTGCTGGTCACCAAAATGCTGCACTGTCCTACCATATACTGCTCACAACAACAATGCAGCACAGATATGGATAGTATACTTGACACAGAGCTGCAGGATACAGCAATGGACTACTGTACTGCACTACTGTATATGTATACTGCTGGTCACCAAAATGCTGCACTGTCCTACTATATACTGATCAAAACAATGCAGCACAGATATGGATAGTATACTTGACACAGAGCTGCAAGATACAGCAATGGCCTACTGTACTGTACTATATGTATACTGTTGGTCACCAAAATGCTGCACTGTCCTACTATATACTGTTCATAACAATGCCGCACAGATATGGATAGTATACTGACACAGAGCTGCAAGATACTGTAAGATATAATGTACTGTACTACTATAATTATATACTGGTGGTCCCCACAATGCAGCACACTGAGCACAGATATTTGCAGCATACTGAGCACAGATATGGAGCGTTTTCAGGCAGAGAACGTAGATATTTGCAGCACACTGAGCACAGATATTTGCAGCACACTGAGCACAGATACGGAGCTTTTCAGGGAGAGAACGCAGCCACGTCCTCTCCATTCAATTCCAATGCACAAGTGAAAATGGCGGCGACACGCGGCTTTTTATATAGAATATGAATCTCGCGAGAATCCGACAGCGGGATGATGACGTTCGGTCGCGTTCGGGTTAACCGAGCAAGGCGGGAAGATCTGAGGCTGCCTCGGACCCGTGTAAAATAGGTGAAGTTCGGGGGGGTTCGGATCTCAACGAACTGAACCCGCTCATCTCTAATATATATTATCTATCAAAGGCATGATGACTGGCTTTCCCTCTGCATGAACAATGCTGCGCCGGGTGCTCGCTGGGTGTTGCGCTGGGTGGCCACACAAATAAATCCACAATAGTCCCAATGCTACAGCACTTCTGGCATCTAAGTAATACCACTGTTTTAGGCATAAGTGTGGCAACGTTTCATTGCCCTTTATCAGTGTGGCACTTTCATCAGGTCTTGAAGAAAGTGCCACATGAATAAAGGGCCCTGAAACATTACCAAACTTATGCCTAAGACAGTGGTAATTCTCAGATGGCAGAAATGCTGCACCACTGGGACATATATATATATATATATATATATATATATATATAGTTACGGATAAAGTGGCACTCTCAGGTCTTCATTCATAGAAAACAGGACATCACCCCGTCAAGCAATGTTTCGGTTTTATTCAAAAAACCATCTTCAGGCTTCCATAACAAGACACAAAAGAATTATCTTACCTATATAGCAGCATATCACCATGTGCAAATCATGCCGGGTGTGCGCCGCGTCCATTTCCGCCAACGCGTCAATTTCCGCTGACATCACCCGGAACGCAAACTCAAGTGTGTATATTAACCCTTCACCGAGACATCAGGTTCTAAGGACAAAGTTATGGATCAATATATCTCAAATAGATGAACACAGCAATGCAGATCAACTGACTAATAATGACTGTATGCATATTCTGACATAATCAAATACATAAGCAACAGATGAAAGCCTAATTAATTATAACCATACTTTAAAATAAAAAACTAGAGAAAGATAGTGTTTCATTTAATCCATGTGGGGCTATGGTATTTAAAAAATAAATCCATCTGGTTTCACAACGCAACAGCGCTTTATTACGATCACCCCCCCTGCGTCCCTCAGGGATGTGGTCAATCATTTTATACCTTAAGCTGGACAAATTATGACCCTTAGCTTTAAAGTGCTTAGCGACAGGTTGTTCTGAAGTCCTGCCGTCTAGGGCTAATTTGATGGCACTCCTGTGTTGTGCCATCCTCTCTTTAAAGGTACAAGAGGTTTTGCCTACATATAAAAGCCCGCATGGGCATTTTATGTAGTACACTACAAAACGAGTGGTACAAGTCAAACAATGTGTTATTTTAATCGCTTTACCCGAATGCGGGTGATAGCACGTATCACCCGTTTCCAGATAAATACATGTTGTGCAGCCCAGGCATCTATAATTGCCAGGCTTTTTGCTCAAAAAATTGCAGGATTGCGGGGATGAAAAATCTGAAATATCCGAGTGAACAAGCATGTCACGCAAATTCCTGCCTCTCCGATAACAGGGTAACAACTTGGTTCTAGATAGAGATTTTAGATCGGGGTCAGCTTGCAATACCGGCCAGATCCTTTTCGCCTTAGAGGTCAGATTTTTACTCGCAGTGGTAAATTTACTTACAAACACCACGGCTTCTTGATCACCCTTACTCTTACATGATACCTTACAATTAGGAGTAGCTAATGCCCTCACTTTGGCTTGTTGTAACAGCTTATTAGGATAGCCCCGTTCTAAGAATCTCTGGATCATCAAGTCCATTTGATTCAATTTATCTTGCTCGTTGCTACAGATGCGCTGCACTCTAAGCAATTGCGAGTAAGGGAGTCCCCTTTTAAGAGGTTCAGGGTGAAAACTGAAAGCTAGTAAATAATTGTTACAATCTGTTGGTTTTCTGTAAATAGAGGTAATGAAGCCAGTAGCAGATCTAGTAATACTGACGTCAAGGAAATGGATATTGTCTTTCTGAATGTTAAATGTAAATTTAATGTTAGGGTCACTCATATTGATCTCTGTCATCATTTGAACAAAAGACTCCCGAGTGTCAGTCCATAGGAGAAACACATCGTCTATGTACCTAAGAAAAAATGGAATATGTCTCTTGTATTCCTCTTTGGCAAAGAAAAGATGTTTTTCAAGGTCAAACATAAATGCGTTGGCATACGCTGGGGCCACAGGGGACCCCATCGCACAGCCAAGCACTTGCAGGTAATAACGCTTATTAAACAAAAAATAATTGCGTGTAAGAACCAGATTGAGAAGGTCAATGAAAACATTCACATCAGGTCCATGATATAATTGCTGATTATCCTCAATCAATTTTCTGACCGCAGGAACACCCCTATCATGTGGTATGTTAGTGTACAGACTGACTATGTCAGCTGTACACAACCAACATTCCCCTGATGGTACACTCACATTATTCAATTTCTCTAAGAATGCAAAAGTATCTTTCAAGTATGTACTCTGATTTTGAATAACAGGTTGTAAATAATGATCTAAATATCTAGATACTTGATAAAATAGCGAATTGCGGGCAGCAATGATCGGGCGACCAGGTGGATGGGTCGCACTTTTATGAAGTTTTGGGATCAGATAAAAAACAGGGATGGCTGGTGTTTTATTAAGTAAGGCTGCTACTGTATCAGAGTCAATTAGACCATCTCTGGCCGCACCCTGTAATACATGACTTAACTCACAAATATATTCATCAGTGGGATCACGTGGCAACTTAATATAAACATTAATATCAGATAATTGACGATCAGCTTCGTTGATATAATCCTACAAATCTTGAATCACAATACCGCCCCCCTTGTCGGCGGGGCGGATTGTGATGTCTTTGCGACTCGAAAGATTAGTCAAAGCTTTACGTTCAGCATAAGTTAAGTTACCCTTGATTTTAACAGGATTAGAGGTACATTTATCAATTTCATTATGCATGGTTCTAGTGTATGAACGAATGGCTGCATTAGAAGACATAGGATCAAATTGCGATTTCAAACGAATAGGGCAATCACTAATAGAATCCTCTTTTGAGTCCCTGTTGGAAAAGAACTCTTTCAAGCGTAATTGTCTGTTAAATCGTGCCAAGTCCACCTTACTCTCAAAGCATTGATGTTTAGTTGTAGGTATAAAGCTCAGTCCACGGTGAAATACGCGTACTTCAATATCAGATAAGGGGACGGATGACAAATTGTGAATCATTTCTTCGTTTTTCCCGTTTTTTTTAGCGCTCTCTTTCACACTGCCTTCCCCTTCTGGTTCGTCTTCTGGTAGGGCGTCCCTCTGTGCCCTGGTCTTTATCCCTAAAGGGACTTTTGCTTTATTATATCTCCTACTGGTAGTAGGTTTATCCGTGTCACTTTGAGATGTCCCGCTAGAAACATCAGTCTCCAATGGGAATTGTCTGGGATTGCCACGGAATCTTGGACGATAAGGTTTGGATCTGTTAAATTGTGGATTAGAGAAATGGTATACTCGACTGTCCTCATAGTCCCGTGTAACAGCTGAAAATTTTTTAGTTTTAAATGCTATCAAGTCATCACGATATTTCTCCGACTGATTCTGTAATTTTAACAACCATTCATTGTCCTTATCAGAGCTCAAACCTTCCAAACATGTTGCCTCTAAGCATTTGATTTTTTCACGAACAATATTAAGCTCTCTGGTCGCCTCCTCGATTACAAGCAAAATCAAATCGAATGAGGCTTTGTTTAAAACAGCCGCCCACCTACGGCAGAATTCAGCGTTATTGCGGCCAATTGTGGGTACATTTTTAATACGGAAACCCCGTGGGATTTTCCGTTCCCGATAATAATCGGATAAAGAAACGCCATGAAAGTAAAAGTCAATTTCCTTTTTCTTTAGTTTAAGTAACTGAAAGAAATTTGATTCATTAGAATTCAGTCTAGAGGTGGTGGCCATTTTATCTTTGATTAAAATGCGCTCCGTGTCTATGTCAGACAATGATAAAAGTTCACCTTGGGGATACGTTGCAACATGTAACCCCATGCCATCGTGTCCTGTTTTCTATGAATGAAGACCTGAGAGTGCCACTTTATCCGTAACTATACATGCAATTGCTTTTGCTTAAGAAGGCACCGGGCGTTTATCTTGATACATTGTTCTAGGAGTGCCGGGTCTGGAACTGTCTATATTTTGCATCGCAGCATGCTTAAATGACCAGGGCACCCATTCAAGAAATTGTGGCATGTTTACATTTTTCCTGAATTGAGGAGTGATTTTAATCTGCACTGTTTGACTGCACTTTATTCACGTTTGTTTTGACATCATGGAAAGAGGCAAAGACGATGGCATGGGGTTACATGTTGCAACGTATCCCCAAGGTGAACTTTTATCATTGTCTGACATAGACACGGAGCGCATTTTAATCAAAGATAAAATGGCCACCACCTCTAGACTGAATTCTAATGAATCAAATTTCTTTCAGTTACTTAAACTAAAGAAAAAGGAAATTGACTTTTACTTTCATGGCGTTTCTTTATCCGATTATTATCGGGAACGGAAAATCCCACGGGGTTTCCATATTAAAAATTTACCCACAATTGGCCGCAATAACGCTGAATTCTGCCGTAGGTGGGCGGCTGTTTTAAACAAAGCCTCATTCGATTTGATTTTGCTTGTAATCGAGGAGGCGACCAGAGAGCTTAATATTGTTCGTGAAAAAATCAAATGTTTAGAGGCAACATGTTTGGAAGGTTTGAGCTCTGATAAGGACAATGAATGGTTGTTAAAATTACAGAATCAGTCGGAGAAATATCGTGATGACTTGATAGCATTTAAAACTAAAAAAATTTCAGCTGTTACACGGGACTATGAGGACAGTCGAGTATACAATTTCTCTAATCCACAATTTAACAGATCCAAACCTTATCGTCCAAGATTCCGTGGCAATCCCAGACAATTCCCATTGGAGACTGATGTTTCTAGCGGGACATCTCAAAGTGACACGGATAAACCTACTACCAGTAGGAGATATAATAAAGCAAAAGTCCCTTTAGGGATAAAGACCAGGGCACAGAGGGACGCCCTACCAGAAGACGAACCAGAAGGGGAAGGCAGTGTGAAAGAGAGCGCTAAAAAAAACGGGAAAAACGAAGAAATGATTCACAATTTGTCATCCGTCCCCTTATCTGATATTGAAGTACGTGTACTTCAACGTGGACTGAGCTTTATACCTACAACTAAACATCAAAGCTTTGAGAGTAAGGTGGACTTGGCACGATTTAACAGACAATTACGCTTGAAAGAGTTCTTTTCCAACAGGGACTCAAAAGAGGATTCTATTAGTAATTGTCCTATTCGTTTGAAATCGCAATTTGATCCTATGTCTTCTAATGCAGCCATTTGTTCATACACTAGAACCATGCATAATGAAATTGATAAATGTACCTCTAATCCTGTTAAAATCAAGGGTAACTTAACTTATGCTGAACGAAAAGCTTTGACTAATCTTTCGAGTCGCAAAGACATCACAATCCGCCCCGCCAACAAGGGGGGCGGTATTGTGATTCAAGATTTGAAGGATTATATCAGCGAAGCTGATCGTCAATTATCTGATATTAATGTTTATATTAAGTTGCCACGTGATCCCACTGATGAATATATTTGTGAGTTAAGTCATGTATTACAGGGTGCGGCCAGAGATGGTCTGATTGACTCTGATACAGTAGCAGCCTTACTTAATAAAACACCAGCCATCCCTGTTTTTTATCTGATCCCAAAACTTCATAAAAGTGCGACCCATCCACCTGGTCGCCCGATCATTGCAGCCCGCGATTCGCTATTTTATCAAGTATCTAGATATTTAGATCATTATTTACAACCTGTTATTCAAAATCAGAGTACATACTTGAAAGATACTTTTGTATTCTTAGAGAAATTGAATAATGTGAGTGTACCATCAGGGGAATGTTGGTTGTGTACAGCTGACATAGTCAGTCTGTACACTAACATACCACATGATAGGGGTGTTCCTGCGGTCAGAAAATTGATTGAGGATAATCAGCAATTATATCATGGACCTGATGTGAATGTTTTCATTGACCTTCTCAATCTGGTTCTTACACGCAATTATTTTTTGTTTAATAAGCGTTATTACCTGCAAGTGCTTGGCTGTGCGATGGGGTCCCCTGTGGCCCCAGCGTATGCCAACGCATTTATGTTTGACCTTGAAAAACATCTTTTCTTTGCCAAAGAGGAATACAAGAGACATATTCCATTTTTTCTTAGGTACATAGACGATGTGTTTCTCCTATGGACTGACACTCGGGAGTCTTTTGTTCAAATGATGACAGAGATCAATATGAGTGACCCTAACATTAAATTTACATTTAACATTCAGAAAGACAATATCCATTTCCTTGACGTCAGTATTACTAGATCTGCTACTGGCTTCATTACCTCTATTTACAGAAAACCAACAGATTGTAACAATTATTTACTAGCTTCCAGTTTTCACCCTGAACCTCTTAAAAGGGGACTCCCTTACTCGCAATTGCTTAGAGTGCAGCGCATCTGTAGCAACGAGCAAGATAAATTGAATCAAATGGACTTGATGATCCAGAGATTCTTAGAACGGGGCTATCCTAATAAGCTGTTACAACAAGCCAAAGTGAGGGCATTAGCTACTCCTAATTGTAAGGTATCATGTAAGAGTAAGGGTGATCAAGAAGCCGTGGTGTTTGTAAGTAAATTTACCACTGCGAGTAAAAATCTGACCTCTAAGGCGAAAAGGATCTGGCCGGTATTGCAAGCTGACCCCGATCTAAAATCTCTATCTAGAACCAAGTTTTTACCCTGTTATCGGAGAGGCAGGAATTTGCGTGACATGCTTGTTCACTCGGATATTTCAGATTTTTCATCCCCGCAATCCTGCAATTTTTTGAGCAAAAAGCCTGGCAATTATAGATGCCTGGGCTGCACAACATGTATTTATCTGGAAACGGGTGATACGTGCTATCACCCGCATTCGGGTAAAGCGATTAAAATAACACATTGTTTGACTTGTACCACTCGTTTTGTAGTGTACTACATAAAATGCCCATGCGGGCTTTTATATGTAGGCAAAACCTCTTGTACCTTTAAAGAGAGGATGGCACAACACAGGAGTGCCATCAAATTAGCCCTAGACGGCAGGACTTCAGAACAACCTGTCGCTAAGCACTTTAAAGCTAAGGGTCATAATTTGTCCAGCTTAAGGTATAAAATGATTGACCACATCCCTGAGGGACGCAGGGGGGGGTGATCGTAATAAAGCGCTGTTGCGTTGTGAAACCAGATGGATTTATTTTTTAAATACCATAGCCCCACATGGATTAAATGAAACACTATCTTTCTCTAGTTTTTTATTTTAAAGTATGGTTATAATTAATTAGGCTTTCATCTGTTGCTTATGTATTTGATTATGTCAGAATATGCATACAGTCATTATTAGTCAGTTGATCTGCATTGCTGTGTTCATCTATTTGAGATATATTGATCCATAACTTTGTCCTTAGAACCTGATGTCTCGGTGAAGGGTTAATATACACACTTGAGTTTGCGTTCCGGGTGATGTCAGCGGAAATTGACGCGTTGGCGGAAATGGACGCGGCGCACACCCGGCACGATTTGCACATGGTGATATACTGCTATACAGGTAAGATAATTCTTTTTTGTCTTGTTATGTAAGCCTGAAGACGGTTTTTTGAATAAAACCGAAACGTTGCTTGACGGGGTGATGTCCTGTTTTCTATGAATGAAGACCTGAGAGTGCCACTTTATCTGTAACTATACATGCAATTGCTTTTGCTTAAGAAGGCACCGGGCGTTTATCATGATACATTGTTCTAGGAGTGCCGGGTCTGGAACTGTCTATATATATATATATATATATATATAACAGATGTGCACCGGACATTTTTCGGGTTTTGTGTCTTGGTTTTGGATTCGGTTTCGTGGTCGTGTTTTGGATTTGGACGCGTTTTGGCAAAACCTCCCTTAAGAATTTTTGTCGGTTTCGGGTGTGTTTTGGATTCTGGTGTTTTTTTCCAAAAACACCTCAAAAACAGGTTAAATCATAGAATTTGTTCCCCAAACAGCACATGATGCAAAGATAAATAATATAAATAATAAAAAAAGAGGTGCAAGATGGAATTGTCCTTGGGCCCTCTCACCCACCCTTATGTTGTATAAACAGGACATGCACTCTTTATCAAACCCATAATTTCAGCGACAGGGTCTGCCACACGACTGTGGCTGAAATGACTGGTTGGTTTTAGAGATGAGCGGGTACGGTTCGTCGAGATCTGAACCCCCCCGAACTTCACCTATTTTACACGGTTCCGAGGCAGCCTCGGATCTTCCCGCCTTGCTCAGTTAACCCGAACGTGCCTGAACTTCATCATCCCGCTGTAGGATTCTCGCGAGATTCGTATTCTATATAAAGAGCCGCGCGTCGCCGCTATTTTCACTCGTGCATTGGAGATTGTGAGCAGTATATAGTAGGACAGGGCAGCATTTTGGTGACCAGCAGTATACATATAGTACAGTACAGTAGGCCATTGCTGTATCTTGCAGCTCTGTGTCAAGTATACTATCCATATCTGTGCTGCATTATTGTGAGCAGTATATAGTAGGACAGTGCAGCATTTTGGTGACCAGCAGTATACATATAGGGGGTAATTCCAAGTTGATCGCAGCAGGAAATTTTTTAGCAGTTGGGCAAAACCATGTGCACTGCAGGGGGGGCAGATATAACATGTGCAAAGAGAGTTAGATTTGGTTGTGGTGTGTTCAATCTGCAATCTAAATTGCAGTGTAAAAATAAAGCAGCCAGTATTTACCCTGCACAGAAACAAAATTACCCACCCAAATCTAACTCTCTCTGCACATATTAAATCTGCCTCCCCTGCAGTGCACATGGTTTTGCCCAACTACTAACAAAAATCCTGCTGCGATCAACTTGGAATTACCCCCATAGTACAGTACAGTAGGCCATTGCTGTATCTTGCAGCTCTGTGTCAAGTATACTATCCATATCTGTGCTGTATTATTGTGAGCAGTATATAGTAGGACAGTGCAGCATTTTGGTGACCAGCAGTATACATATAGTACAGTACAGTAGGCCATTGCTATTGATATATTACTGGCATATAATTCCACACATTAATAAATGGAGAACAAAAATGTAAACTAGGGAAAGATCAAGATCCACTTCCACCTCGTACTGAAGCTGCTGCCACTAGTCATGGCCGAGATGATGAAATGCCATCAACGTTGTCTGACAAGGCCGATGCCCAATGTTATAGTAGAGAGCATGTAAAATCCAAAAAACTAAAGTTCAGTAAATTGACCCAAAAATCAAAATTGAAAGCGTCTGAGGAGAAGCGTAAACTTGCCAATATGCCATTTATGACACGGAGTGGCAAGGAACGGCTGAGGCCCTGACCTATGTTCATGGCTAGTGGTTCAGCTTCACATGAGGATGGAAGCACTCATCCTCCCACTAGAAAAATGAAAAGACTTAAGCAGGCAAAAGCACAGCAAATCACAAATCCTCAAGGAGAGTCCAATTGTGTCGGTTGCGATGCCTGACCTTCCCAACACTGGACGGGAAGAGGTGGCGCCTTCCACCATTTGCAGGCCCCCTGCAAGTGCTGGAAGGAGCACCCACAGTCCAGTTCCTGATAGTCAAATTGAAGATGTCACTGTTGAAGTACACCAGGATGAGGATATGGGTGTTGCTGGCGCTGAGGAGGAAATTGACAAGGAGGATTCTGATGGTGAGGTGGTTTGTTTAAGTCAGGCACCTGGGGAGACACCTTTTGTCCATGGGATGAATATGGCCATTGACAATCATGCCTGGTCAAATTACAAAAAAAAACACCTCTTCGGTGTGGAATTATTTTAACAGAAATGCAAACAACAGGTGTCAAGCCGTGTGTTGCCTTTGTGAAGCTGTAATAAGTAGGGGTAAGGACGATAACCACCTAGGAACATCATCCCTTATACGTCACCAGGAGCGCATTCATCAGAAGTCATTGACAAGTTCAAAAACTTTGGGTGACAGCGAAAGCAGTCCACTGACAGTGACAACTAAATCCCTTCTTCTTGTACCCAAGCTCCTGCCAACCACACCACCAACTCCCTCAATGTCAATTTCCTCCTTAGATAGGAACGCCAATAGTCCTGCAGGCCATGTCACTGGCAAGTCTGACGAGTCCTCTCCTAACTGGGATTCCTCCGATGGATCCTTGAGTGTAACGCCTACTGCTGCTGGTGCTGCTGTTGTTGCTGCTGGGAGTCGATCGTCATCCCAGAGGGGAAGTCGGAAGACCACTTGTACTACTTCCAGTAAGCAATTGACTGTCCAACAGTCCTTTGCGAGGAAGATGAAATATCACAGCAGTCATCCTGCTGCAAAGCGGATAACTCAGGCCTTGGCAGCTGTGTTGGTGTTAAACGTGTGTCCGTTATCCACCGTTAATTCACAGGGAATTAGATAATTTTTTGAGGTAGTGTGTCCCCGGTACCAAATACCATGGTATTTGGTACTGGGGACACACTACCTTAAGCAATTCCAAAAGTCCCTTTGAACTAACACCGGATACCGGACGCACGTCTAACACCAACATAGTAGTCAAGGCCTGAGTTATTCGCTTTGCAACAGGATGACTGCTGTGATATTTCATCTTCCTCGCAAAGGACTGTTGGACAGTCAATTGCTTACTGGAAGTAGTACAAGTGGTCTTCCGACTTCCCCTCTGGGATGACGATCGACTCCCAGCAGCAACAACAGCAGCGCCAGCAGCAGTAGGCGTTACACTCAAGGATCCATCGGAGGAATCCCAGTTAGGAGAGGACTCGTCAGACTTGCCAGTGACATGGCCTGCATGACTATTGGCGTTCCTGGAGGAAACTGACATTGAGGGAGTTGGTGGTGTGGTTTGCAGGAGCTTGGGTACAAGAGGAAGAAGGGACTTAGTTGTCAGTGGACTGCTTCCGCTGTCACCCAAAGCTTTTGAACTTGTCAATGACTTCTGATGAATGCACTCCAGGTGATTTTTTTTGTATTATGGCCAGGCATGTTAATGGCCTTATTCATCCCAGGTGTCTCCCCGGTTGTCTGACTTAAACAAACCACCTCTCCATCAGAATCCTCCTTGTCAATTTCCTCCTCAGCTCCAGCAACACCCATATCCTCATCCTGGTGTACTTCAACAGTGACATCTTCAATTTGACTATCAGGAACTGGACTGTGGGTCCTCCTTCCAGCACTTGCAGGAAGCGTGCAAATGGTGGAAGGAGCCACCTCTTCCCGTCAAGTGTTGGGAAGGTCAGGCATCGCAACCGACACAATTGGACTTTCCTTGGGGATTTGTGATTTATAAGAATGCACAGTTATTTGCTGTGCTTTTGCCAGCTTAACTCTTTTCATTTTTTTCATTGCTTCCGTGCTCATGTGAAGCTAAACCACTAGCCATGAACATAGGCCAGGGCCTCAGCCGTTCCTTGCCAATCCGTGTCATAAATGGCATATTGCCAAGTTTACGCTTCTCCTCAGAGGCTTTTAATTTATATTTTTAGGTTATTTTACTGAACTTTTGTTTTTTGGATTTTACATGCTCTCTACTATGCCATTGTATTTGACATTGGGCATCGGCCTTGGCAGACAACATTGATATCATTTCATCATCTCGGCCATGACTAGTGACAGTGGCTTCAGCACTAGG
The DNA here is from genome assembly GCF_028390025.1 of Pseudophryne corroboree. Classification (NCBI taxonomy): domain Eukaryota; kingdom Metazoa; phylum Chordata; class Amphibia; order Anura; family Myobatrachidae; genus Pseudophryne; species Pseudophryne corroboree. The sequence goes on along the minus strand of NC_086448.1, from coordinate 494,924,471 downwards.
TGGAAGTGGATCTTGATCATTCCCTATTTTACCCTCCACATTTTTGTTCTCCATTTTTTAATGTGTGGAAATATATGCCAGTACAGGTTGAGTCTCCCTTATCCAAAATGGTTGGGACCAGAGGTATTTTGGATATGGGATTTTTCCGTATTTTGGAATAATTGCATACCATAATGAGATATCATGGTGATGGGACCTAAATCTAAGCACAGAATGCATTTATGTTACATATACACCTTATACACACAGCCTGAAGGTCATTTTAGCCAATATTTTTTATAACTTTGTGCATTAAACAAAGTGTGTCTACATTCACACAATTCATTTATGTTTCATATACACCTTATACACACAGCCTGAAGGTCATTTAATACAATATTTTTAATAACTTTGTGTATTAAACAAAGTTTGTGTACATTAAGCCATCAAAAAACAAAGGTTTCACTATCTCACTCTCACTCAAAAAAGTCCGTATTTCGGAATATTCCGTATTTCGGAATATTTGGATATGGGATACTCAACCTGTAATATATCTGGTAATAGATGGCAGTAATGTCTGGAATTAGATACCACTAGATAGATAGCAGATAACCACTGTGACTGGAATAATGATGACCTATGCACAGTGACAGGACACTACCAAGTACAGCAGCAAGATGCTGCACAAGGCACTGGACTTTTAGTCACCACAATGCAGCACTGGTACTGAGCACAGATATTGAGCACTGTTCAGGATACTAGAACTGACACTGGGCAGCGAGAACAGCACTGGACTACTGTACTGTACTGTACTACTATATACTGGTCACCACAATGCAGCACTGATACTGAGCACAGATATTGAGCACTGTTCAGGATACTAGAACTGACACTGGGCAGCGAGAACAGCACTGGACTACTGTACTGTACTACTCTATACTGGTCACCACAATGCAGCACTGATAGTGAGCACAGATATTGAGCACTGTTCAGGATACTAGAACTGACACTGGGCAGCGAGAACAGCACTGGACTATTGTACTGTACTACTATATACTGGTCACCACAATGCCGCACTGATACTGAGCACAGATATTGAGCACTGTTCAGGATACTAGAACTGACACTGGGCAGCGAGAACAGCACTGGACTATTGTACTGTACTACTATATACTGGTCACCACAATGCAGCACTGATACTGAGCACAGATATTGAGCATTGTTCAGGATACTAGAACTGACACTGGGCAGTGAGAACAGCACTGGACTACTGTACTGTACTACCATATACTGGACACCACAATGCAGCACTGATAGTGAGCACAGATATTGAGCACTGTTCAGGATACTGGAACTGACACGGAACAGCAAGATACAGCAATGGACTACTGTACTGTACTACTTTATACTGGTCACCACAATGCAGTACTGATACTGAGCACAGATATTGAGCAATGTTCAGGATACTAGAACTGACACTGTGTTATGAACCACAAGCAGTGGTTCATTCCTGTTTGCTTTCCGTTTATGTATTTTGTACTATAGTTCTGCTCGCATGCCAGGATTTCCATTGCACTGGTTTAGAAGACTGTTGTTGGCCGCCGGTGGTGAGTCGGTGTAATTTCAGCCTGTTTCTATGTGTTTAGCCTCACCTGTCTGATAGTTGATCATTATGTGGTGAGTCTCTGTACTGCAATCTGGCTCTTGTCTGTGTTACTCTCACCTGTAGGTATTTGTCCATTACAGTGTGCCTGGTCTCCAGCCATCCTGATTGGGGTGTGTTCCCTTATTACCTAGCTAGCTATGCAGTTCTGAGCTGGTGATAGACATTCTGTTAAGATACCTGTATGTTCCTGATTAGTGTCTTGTCCAGTATTGCATCTGTGTCCCTGCCCTGTCTGATACTGGAATCCTGTGTACTCAGCTCTGTCAGAGTCCGGAGCTTCTTGTGAGCTGCTTCCTGTCCTGGAGCATTCCTGTCCTGAAACCCAGTGATTCTGTCAACCTTTGATCCATTAGTCCTGTGGTATTGCCTGTTCCTGATCCAGTTATCCTGTGTCTTGGTGTCCTCTGGCCTGTTGTCGGAATCCCGCCTTGCCCTCCGGTTCTGTGAGCCTGTGTCTGCGGCTTTGGGGGTTCTTGTCTGTCCGCCTGTATTCACACCGGTTTTGTGAGTAGCGGCTTTGCCGCATCTTACGGCCTTGGCCATAGCTTCTTGTTATATTTGCTTTGAATTTTCTGCAGAGGGTTCTGCATATGCTGTCATCGCCGGTATACAACAGTATTGTGTCTGCGTGTGGACAGCATTGCATTTGTTGTCGTTTGTCTTGGCGGCTGAGCCGCACATACTTTTGTTTAGAGTTATGGAGTTGTTTCAGGTTTTAGTTAGAGGTTCCCCTTGTTATTGCCCCGTCTCAGTTTACGCCTTGTCTCCAACTAAGACCGGGGGCATCGGAGTTGGGCAGACTTAATCCGCCCTTCAAACGCAGCTGCCGTGGGCCCAAGCAAACAAGGTCTCGCAGGCGTAGACTGACCACGAGGGTGAGACAACGGAGTCAGAGCTTCAAGGGGTAACTGCTGAACTTTGCCCTTATTACAGCATTACGTTCCTGTACTTGGAGCTTGTCCACCTTGTTCCCTGAGTACCGAGTACAGTGAACGTAACATTATCACCAGCCATACAACAACAAAAAAAGAAACAAAGCTAAATTGTAGTTTTTTATTTTTTTAATCCAGTCCAGTGTTCAGTATCCAGTACGGTGTTCAGTATCCAGTCCAGTGTTCATTATCCAGTCCAGTGTTTAGAATCCAGCTCAGTCCTGTCTTGTCTAGTTCAGAATCCAGCCTAGTCTTGTCTTGTCTAATTCAGAATCCAGCCCAGTCTTGTCCTGTCTTGTCTAGTTCAGAATCCAGCCTAGTCTTGTCTTGTCTAGTTCAGAATCCAGCCTAGTCTTGTCTTGTCTAGTTCAGAATCCAGCCCAGTCTTGTCTGTCTAGTTTGAAATCCTCCTATGCCTACTATGCAAGCCCTGCAGGCATCTCTCTCAGCCCTGAACTCTGCTTTCAGTGCTTTGAGACATGAGCGGCTGGAAGTTTTGCAGCAATCCTTAAATCAATTGCAAAACCTTCTGACCAAAATTTTGCTTATCTTGCCAGAGTACATCTATCTCTAAAGAGACTCTTGCTCACAATATGGTGACAAGAGAATCCTCAGGTTCGGTTGGAGAGAAAATGTTTAAAAGTTTTCTGCGGCCCAGGCTCTCAGAAGAGGAGCATCTGCGTCACAGAAACTTAAATTTATCCCTGAATTGTTGGGGTTTAGGCCACTATCTGCAGACCTGTGAGTTGTGCAAGCCAAAGTGTGGCGACAAGTCCTACCCTCTGGCCAAGTTGAGTCAGGATTTAAGACCTACTCCTGTCTCCACTGTGGCAGAGGTACTTGTCACAAAACCCACACTAAAAAGCACTCTGTCCTATAATTGGGGTCCTTGGGCTAGGGAGCCCCATTATAGATTCAGGAACCAAAGGAGAATGTTTCTCTCCACTCTTGACTTTCCTGTTGAATCAGAGTTGCAAATCCCGGTAGTGGAATCTCAGTGTCCTGAAGCGGTGCCCGATGCCCAGGGTCCTGGAGTAGTGCCCAATGCCCAGGGACCTGGAGTTGTGCCCGATACCCAGGGTCCTGGAGGGGTGCCCAATGCCCAGGTTCCTGGAGGGGTGCCCGATGCCCAGGGTCCTGGAGTGGTGCCCGATGCTCAGGGTCCTGGAGTGGTGCCTGATGCTCAGGGCCTAGGAGCGGTGCCCGATGCTCAGGGCCTAGGAGAGGTGCCCGATGCTCAGGGCCTAGGAGCGGTGCCCGATGCTCAGGGCCTAGGAGGGGTGCCCGATGCTCAGGGCCTAGGAGCGGTGCCCAAAGCTCAGGGTCAAAGAGGGGCATTGAATGTAATAGCTCAGGTGTCAATCCCAGAAGGGGTCTTAGAAGCTTTTACCCCAGGTAGGGACTTTAAAGGCACAACCCCAGAAAGGGTATCTAGAGCCATAGCTCCAGAAGGGAACTCGAGAAGTACAACCCCAGAAGGGATCTTTGAAGCTATGTCCCCAGGTGGGGTCTCGAGAGGCACAGCCCCAGAGAAGGGTCTAGAGGTCGCTTCCCCAGGAAAGGACTCAAGCGGCATAGCTTTAGTGGAGGTTCTGAAGGTCATAGCTTCAGCAAAAGTCCCAGAGGTCATAATCCCGGGAGAAGTCTCGATAATTATCGACTTAGAGAGGGAGCCCGACAGTCCGGTCCCAGAGAGGGAACCCGACGGTCCGGTCCCAGAGAGGGAGCCCGACGGTCCGGTCCCAGAGAGGGAACCTGACAGTCCGGTCCCAGAGAGGGAGCCCGACGGTCCAGTCCCAGAGAGGGTGTCCAAGGTGCTGACCCCAGAGGGGTTCCTGAAGGCCACTGCCCCAGCGGGGTTCTCAAAGGCCACTACCCCAGCAGGGTTCCCAAGGTCCACTGCCCCAGTGGGGTTCCTGAAGGCCACTGCCCCATCGGGGTTCCTGAAGGACACTGCCTCAGCGGGGTTCCCAAAGGCCACTGCACCAGCAGGGTTCCCAAAGGCCACTGCCCCAGCAGGGTTCCCAAAGGCCACTGCCCCAGCAGGGTTCCCGAAGGCCACTGCCCCTGGTGGGGTTCAATAAGTCACTGCCCCTGGTGGGGTTCAGAAAGTCACAGCCTCGAGTAAGGTCTGTAGTGACTTGGTCACAGTGAAGCACTCCAGCCAGTCAGTACAAAAATCACAGCCTATTGCCATTGCTACTAGGTGTGCTTTCCTGTCTTCTCCCCACAGGAATTCTCATAAAGATTCAGTACCTAGGGGAATGGAACCAATGTATGGTCTGTTTTCAGATTCTGAAACTGATAAGATTTCTTATGTGCCTGGGCATTCTAGTAGAAAAGGGAAGAATCATCTGACTGCAAGACCTATATATTTTGAAGCAGGCACAGGGGAAAAAGAAAAAGAAGAAAAATAAATAATTGCTGACTCTTGCCTTGTTAAAAAAAAAGAGATTTTTTTTTTCTTGTTTTGTGTCCAGTGGCCACCGTCAAGGGGGGAAGGGGGGGGGGGGGGCACTGTTACAAGCTGTTGCCAGAGCTTGTTTCTGTTTCTTGTCATTGTCTTTTTTTTCCGGTGTCAGGTTTTTTAATGTATCCCTTGTGTTGGAAAATCTATTTTTTGGGGTCCGTTGATTGACCCCTCCTCAAGGGGGGGGGGGGGGGTACTGTTATGAGCCACGGCAGTGGCTCTTTCCTGTTTTGCAGTTTGGTTATGTATTTTATGTTGTACTTCTGTTTCTATCCGGAGTCCACCCTTAAGGAGAGGGTACTGTTATGAACCACAAGCAGTGGTTCATTCCTGTTTGCTTTCCGTTTATGTATTTTGTACTATAGTTCTGTTCGCATGCCAGGATTTCCATTGCACTGGTTTAGAAGACTGTTGTCGGTGGTGAGTCAGTGGTGAGTCGGTGTAATTGCAGCCTGTTTCTATGTGTTTAGTCTCACCTGTCTGATAGTTGATCATTATGTGGTGAGTCTCTGTACTGCAATCTGGCTCTTGTCTGTGTTACTCTCACCTGTAGGTATTTGTCCATTACAGTGTGCCTGGTCTCCAGCCATCCTGATTGGGGTGTGTTCCCTTATTACCTAGCTAGCTATGCAGTTCTGAGCTGGTGATAGACATTCTGTTAAGATACCTGTATGTTCCTGATTAGTGTCTTGTCCAGTATTGCATCTGTGTCCCTGCCCTGTCTGATACTGGAATCCTGTGTACTCAGCTCTGTCAGAGTCCGGAGCTTCTTGTGAGCTGCTTCCTGTCCTGGAGCGTTCCTGTCCTGAAACCCAGTGATTCTGTCAACCTTTGATCCATTAGTCCTGTGGTATTGCCTGTTCCTGATCCAGTTATCCTGTGTCTTGGTGTCCTCTGGCCTGTTGTCGGAATCCTGTCTGCCCTCCGGTTCTGTGAGCCTGTGGCTGCGGCTTTGGGGGTTCTTGTCCATCCGCCTGTATTCACACCGGTTTTGTGAGTAGCGGCTTTGCCGCATCTTACGGCCTTGGCCGTAGCTTCTTGTTATATTTGCTTTGAATTTTCTGCAGAGGGTTCTGCGTATGCTGTCATCTCCGGTATACAACAGTATTGTGTTGGCGTGTGGACAGCATTGCCTTTGTTGTAGTTTGTCTTGGCGGCTGAGCCGCACATACTTTTGTTTAGAGTTCTGGAGTTGCCCCTAACTCTGTTTCAGGTTTTAGTTAGAGGTTCCCCTTGTTATCGCCCCATCTCAGTTTACGCCTTGTCTCCAACTAAGACCAGGGGCATCGGAGTTGGGCAGACTTAATCCACCCTTCAAACGCGGCTGCCGTGGGCCCAAGCAAACAGTCTCGCAGGCGTAGACTGACCACGAGGGTGAGACAACGGAGTCAGGGCTTCTTAGGGGTAACTGCTGAACTTCGCCCTTATTACAGCATTACGTTCCTGTACTTGGAGCTTGTCCACCCTGTTCCCTGAGTACCGAGTTCAGTGAACGTAACACACTGGGCAGCGAGAACAGCACTGGACTACTGTACTTTACTATATATACTGGTCACCACAATGCAGCACTGATAGTGAGCACAGATATTGAGCACTGTTCAGGATACTAGAACTGACATGGAGCAGCAAGATACAGCAATGGACTACTGTACTGTACTACTATATACTGGTCACCACAATGCAGCACTGATACTGAGCACAGATATTGAGCACTGTTCAGGATACTAGAACTGACACTGGGCAGCGAGAACAGCACTGGACTACTGTACTGTACTACTATATACTGGTCACCACAATGCCGCACTGATACTGAGCACAGATATTGAGCACTGTTCAGGATTCTAGAACTGACACTGGGCAGCGAGAACAGCACTGGACTATTGTACTGTACTACTATATACTGGTCACCACAATGCAGTACTGATACTGAGCACAGATGTTGATCACTGTTCAGGATACTAGAACAGACACTGGGCAGCGAGAACAGCACTGGACTTCTGTACTGTACTACTATATACTGGTCACCACAATGCAGCACTGATACTGAGCACAGATATTGAGCACTGTTCAGGATACTAGAACTGACACGGAGCAGCAAGATACAGCAATGGACTATTGTACTGGTCACCACAATGCAGCACAGATGCTGAGCACAGATATTGAGCACTGTTCAGGATACTAACTGACACGGAGCAGCAAGATACAGCAATGGACTACTGTACTGTACTACTATATACTGGTCACCACAATGCAGCACTGATACTGAGCACAGATATTGAGCTGATATTTAGCTGATATTGGGCTATTCAGGCAGAGAACGTAGCCACGTCCTCTCCGCTCAATCTACAATGCACGAGTGAAAATGGGGGCGATGCTTGGCTCTTTATATGGAATCCGAATCTCGCAAGAATCCGACAGCGGGATGATAACGTTTTGCCTCGTTCGGGTTATGCGAGTAAGGTGGGAAGAACCGAGGCTGCCTCGGACCTGTGTAAACCATGTGAAGTTTGGGTTGGTTTTGGATCTCGATGAACCGAACCCGCTCATCTCTAAAATATATACACACACAGACAAACCCAAAATTTACAATTTAACATAGCAGCAAGATAAAAAAAAATACAGCCTGTGCCAGCTTACTTTACTACCTTTCGTTTCCTCACCCAAACTCTGCTTGATCCACTCCTTCCGGGTAGCCTGCGCATCCATCCACTGACTAAGCCGCAAGCTGCTACTTCATGCCATTTGACAACTGAGCCGTTGCTCAGCTGTCCTGTCCTTCATGCAACGCCAGTGCCACTGCTGATAAGTTTCCAGGGCAACCAATGAGGAGACGCAGGGTCCGGGAGTGCGGTTCTGCAGATCGGATCGGTAACACAGATCCAAACTGTGGCAGGCGAGGCGACGGGGGGCCCTTTTAGAAAAGCTGTCTCTGGTGCCAGTGGTATTGTGACCATACTGTACCATTTAAATTTAAAAAAAAAATACAAATTCAGCACTTACCTAATAACACTGCAAACTGTAATTCATCTGAAATCAGGGAATGTTAGTTCAAAAACATTGCAATAGTTTGTGAAGCTGACCAGCCCCTTCATGCATACCTCCCAACATGACCCTCTCAAGGAGGGACAAAATGCTCTATTTCTGGACTTCCCTCTTAATGTATGATTGTCATCACCTGTGGTGAAACACCTTTCTGATTAATTCACCTGTTCAAAACAGGTGCTGGTGATAATAGATTAAGTGTAGGGCCACACATAGCGGCCAAGCGGGTCCCGCTGAATGGGACCCACTTGGACGGGAGGGGGGTTCTGTGTTCACACGGATCCTGTTCTGCGGGATGCCACAGAACAAGATCTGGCCAGTGACACACAGAATTTCAGTGGAAACACAGTGCAGCGCAGCCGCACTCTGTGAACACATACATTAAAATGTATGTGTTCACATTGAAATCCTGCCATCCTGTCATCCGGTCTGACCGCAGCATGCTGAGGTCGGATCCGGCAGTGGTGGGATTGCCTCACGTGTGATTGCCTGCATAGGCACCCTTGTGCAGGCTGTTTGCGACCAAGAGGGTCCCGCTGAACGGGACTTGCTTGGGCGATATGTGTGGCCCTACCCTAGGAGGAAAGCCCAGGAGCAGAGCATTTTGTCCCTCCTGGAGAGGGCCATGTTGGGAGGTATGCTTCACAGCCATTCCCTTTTGGTCAGTTCCTATATTCACTTTCAAAAATATGAGCATTGCTCTTAAGGTGCATACACATAGTGCAATATGTGCTTGTGATTTTGACTATATAGTCAAAATCATAAGAAAAGTTAGCACATATCGCACCGTGTGTACACAGCTTGCAATACTGATGCGTTGTCCCATGGGGTCAATGTCACAAGAAAAGTAGACTGTGCAGGCAAGGTAATTGTACAATCTATTGCATATCGCATGTGTTTCCAGTAGTGGTCGATATTTTCTTGCTATACCTATCTATGTCATCACAGCCACTCCCCACCGCCCATTTTGCTTATTCCCTGTGCGGAAGCTGACAACAAACATCGGCAGTGTGCTGTTGGAGGGAGTCAACAATTTTTAGGTGAGTATTCTGCCACTCTACACCACCAATGACCATATGGGAAGGCACATGGGGACAGGGGGCATGAGGGCATAAATAGTGGGCTGCATATTGAAGTGCCACTGTACACCCCCAATGTTTATGGGAGGCATATGGAGACAGACTGTGTACTTTGCTGCATTTCTCTTTATTTATGCCACTGTGCACCGCCAATGTTTATGGGAGGCACATGGGTACAGGGGCTTGTGTACTGGGCTGCATTTCTCTATATGCCACTGTACACAATTTTGTGTAATGGGCTTAACAGTGTGGATAAATGTGTAGTGGTGTTTTATATATGCATGTACATTACACTTATACTTTGTCTTTAAATTGTGTTCTTTATTTTTCCCACAGATATGTCTTCAGATGAACGCCAATTCTGGACTGGAATTATTAACCTCTATCATGAAAATGAGTGCCTGTGGCATGAAAAAGCGTGGACTATGCCAACAGGATAAAGAGGAATCGCGGATATGACCAGCTTATCAGATACAGTAGAGCCCGGGAACAGTGCTGCCAACCTAAACTGGGCAAAGAAGAAGGTAGCAAATTTTCAAAGTATTTTTGAAGAAGCACAAGAAGTTAGTGGATTTGCAACGATCAGGAGCCTAGACGGATGAGGTCTACAAGCCAACGCTGTGGTATTATGACCTCATGAAGTTCACCTTGGAACAAAAGCCAAGGAAAAGGTCACAGAGTAGTCTAGATCCAGAGTCTCCTATTCTCATTGAAGAGGAGGCATCAGAGAGTCTGGATTTGGTAAGTACACACACATTTGTATTGTATTGTACCTACACATTTTTACATAGAGTTAATTTCTGTTTTGTTTTATATTGCAGGATCTTACTCCGGGGCTGGAAGTGGAGACTTCCACAAGCAAGGCAACTGAAATGGTTGACCTGGTGGACATACCAACTCCAAAGCCACGTCCTCCAAAACAGTGGAGGACATCTAAAAAGGCCACTTCTGTACTATCCAGCTCACAACAGTTTTTCAACATGCTGAGGAGGTTTTTCATAGGCCCCAGGATGTTGAGCAAACATTTGGAAATTATATAGCAGCGGAGATGAGACAGACTTCAGATCATCAAAAGAGGATCTACAAGCATTTGGTACTTTATGCTACCTTACGCGCCACCGACCAAACTCTTGTCGATGAGTGTGAGATAGTGCCACCTGCCTGACTCCCAAATGTGCCCCCACCCACCTTCCCACATCACCAACCCATGCAGTATGCACTAGGAAACCCTCCTGTCAGGACCCACACAGCCCACACCCTCCTCCAAGTCCAGCACATAGTCCAGTGTCATGTACTCAGACATGCTGAGTACATAGTCCTCTGTATTAGTTGATCTGCACTTTTTAATTTATAATTATTTTTTTTACCCCGGTTTTATAGTTGTGTTGGAAAAACTGTTGTTGACCTTATCCTAGTCTCTTGCTCCAAGTGAACTGTATGGAGGTCTTTAGTACCACAGCGTTGGTTTCATGATCTCATTGTCCCAGACTTCTGATTGTTGTGATCTATGCATTCCTTGTGTTCCTTCTAAAAACACTGTTTGGAAAGCACTTTATCTTCTTTACCCAGTGTATGGTGGCAGCACTGTATTTGGCTCTACGGGATCAGTATGAAATACCTCCAATCAAAATCCCGACGTTCAAAATCCCGACACCAATTGACCGATGGTCAAAATCCCGACAAGATCAAAATCCCGACATGGACAAAATACTGACATTTAAAATACCGACAAGGTCAAAATACCGACATGTAAAATGCCGACAGGTCAAATACCGACATGCAATTTTTTTGTTGTTTTTTTGTGTGAATGTCGACATAAGTTAACATGCTGCGCTCGCCATGCTTCAGGCACGGTGCCTCGCTGCGCTCGGCACACTATTATATTCCACCTCCAGGTCCACTGGGATGGTAAAGTATGAACAAGTCGGTTTCAATGAAAAAAATCATGAAAAACTCATGTCGGTGTTTTGACCTGTCGGCATTTTACATGTCGGTATTTTGACCTTGTCGGTATTTTAAATGTCGGTATTTTATCCATGTCGGGATTTTGACCATCGGTCAATTGGTGTCGGGATTTTGAACGTCGGGATTTTGATTGGAGGTAAACTGACTGCATCCCAGCTCTACTGTATCTGTTATTCTATGGGATATGCCTGATTCCTCTAATGTGTACTGTTGGCATAGTCCTTTCAAAAAAGGCACTTGTTCTCGTGATAGAGTCAATGAATCCAGTCTAGAATTGATGTTGAACATTTTAAAATGTTAACGTTTTTAAAGTTTAAAAAAAAAATTGTGCTGTGTTTTTCTTACTTAATGGTTGTTAATGATATTGTAATTTTTTTTTATAAGATATTTGTTTAGACATCACAGGGTCTGCAAATCTGTACGGAAACCATGCATCATTTCATATTTGCTGCTTATTCCCCAAACACAACCATTTTCAGAGAATAGTTACAAATATTAAGTACCGTATATACTCGAGTATAAGCCGACTTTTTCAGCACATTTTTCTATGCTGAAAAAGACCCCCTCGGCTTATACTCGAGTGAGGGAGTTTGAGTGACAAGTTTGGCCTGGCAGCCTGGATGACAGATAGATTTGCCAGCCAATCTTACGGAGGTGAGGGTGGAGCCTCTGGTGAGTGGCGAGCGGCTTTATGTATATGTGTGTGACTGAGGGAGGGTGGGTACGCCCCTGGACAGCGTCCTCCTGCAACTCCCTCCATCAGGAAGGAAGACATTGCCGCCATGCCCAATGCCGCTGTCTTGGTAAGTGTGAGCTGCTCCGCAAGCTGTCAGTCAGTGCAGGGTGAGCTGAAACGCGTGTCGCGGGCCGCAGCCCGTCCCGCGGGTCCCGCCGCCTGGGAAGACATCGCCTCCGCTGCCGCCTGCTGCTCTTGGTCTTTCACTCACCAAGCAGGCTGTCAGGGCAGGGTGAGCTGAGCTGTGGTGGAGCTGTCCGCAACTCCCGCCGCCCGGCCCGGGAATACATTACCGCCGGTCCCGGGCCCGTCGCTGCCCGCAGTCGGTGTGTTAGAGATGGTGCAGAGTCTGTCTGGGGGGGCACTGGCTGCTAAACACAGACTGACTCTCACTCTTAGTCAGTCTGTGTGTAATATGCAGTCGCCGTCCGCGCGGAGCAGGAGCTCCATACTGTTTGTGTGTGCACTGCAGCACTGTGTTACATCATGTGAGACTGTCAGTCACAGCCCCTAATGCAGTAGAATTAAATGTACTGTTCATGTTTTTTAATATCTATGTGGCCTTTATCTTGATTAAATGACACTGGGGGCATATGTGTTTCTGGCACTATGGGGGCATGTTTTTATCTGGCACTCTGGGGGTATAGCTGTCACTGGGGGTATATGTGGCACTGGGGGCACAGCCCTAGCAACAAGCATTACCCCCTGGCAACAAGCATAACACCTACCGCATGAAAACCCTGGCAATGAGCATGACACTCTGAGCATGAAAACCCCTGGCACCGTGCATTTCCCACACTAGGCTTATACTCGAGTCAATCATTTTTCCCATTTTTTTGTGGTAAAATTAGGTGCCTCGGCTTATATTCGGGTCGACTTATACTCGAGTATATACGGTATCTCCCAAATGTAAGTAGAAGGGACTGCAGCAGGTATCTCCCATACTTGTTGCAATCCCTCCTATTCTGCCCACAGAAGCATCCCCAGGGGGATTACAGATGTGCGGCGGACACTTTTCGGGTTTTCTGTTTTGGTTTTGGATCTGGATCTCCATTTGTGTTTTGGATCTGGATTGGTTTTGCCAAAACCACCATTTCGGGTTTTGGTTTTGGATCTGGATTTTTTTGAAAAAAACATAAAAACAGCTAAAATCACAGAATTATTTTTTTTAATCCTACAGTATTATTAACCTCAATAACATTAATTTTCACTCATTTCCAGTCTATTCTGAACACTGAACACTTCACAATATTGTTTTTAGGCCAAATTTGCACCGAGGTCACTGGATGACTAAGCTAAGTGACACAAGTGGACGGCACAAACACCTGGCCCATCTAGGAGTAGCACTGCAGTGTCAGACAGGATGGCAATTCTAAAAACTAGGTCTCAAACAGCACATGATGCAAAGAAAAAAACAAGAGGTGCAATATTGAATTGCCCTTGGGCCCTCCCCCCCACCCTTATGTTGTATAAACAGAACATGCACACTTTAACAAACCAATAATTTCAGCGACAGGGTATGCCACATGACTGTGGTTAAAATTATTGGTTTGTTTGGGCCCCCACAAAAAAAGAAGCAATTAATCCCCCCACCCAAAAAGAAGCAATTCATCTCCCCTTGCACAAAATGGCTCTATAGATGCAAGAAGTCGTCCTCGTCCTCATCCTCATCCTCTGATTCCTCTACCCTTTCAGCGTGTACATCCTCCTCCTCCTCACAGATTATTAATTCATCCCTACTGGAATCCATCATCACAGGTCCCTGTGTACTTTCTGGAGGTAATTGCTGGTAAATGTCTTCCTGGAGGAATTTATAATTAATTTTGATGAACATCATCATCTCCACATTTTGTGGAAGTAAGCTCCTACGCCGATCGCTGACAAGGTGACAGGCTGAACTAAACACTCTTTCAGAGTACACACTGGAGGGGGGGGCAACTTAGGTAAAATAAAGCCAGTTTGTGCAAGGGCCTCCAAATTGCCTCTTTTTCTTGCCAGTATACATACGGACTGTCTGACATGCCAACTTGGATGCTGTCACTCACATAATCCTCCACCATTCTTTCAATGGTGACAGCATCATATGCAGTGACAGTAGACATTTCAGTAATCATTGGAAGGTTCTTTAGTCCAGACCAGATGTCAGCACTTGCTCCAGACTGTCCTGCATTACCGCCAGTGGGTGGCCTCGGAAATGTAAACCTTTTCCTCGAGCCCAGTTGCTGGAGAAAATGAAGGATGAGCTGTTGATGGGTCACGTTCTGCTTGAGTTGACAGCTGTATCCCCAGCAGGTATTTGAACCTCGGCAGACCTGTGTCTGCTGAAAAGAGAGATACAACGTAGTCTTTAAACCTAGGATCGAGTACGGTGGCCAAAATGTAGTGCTCTGATTTCAACAGATTGATCTGGCAAAGCAAATGAAGGGCTCCATACACAAGCCCCACATACTTAGCGGAATCGCTCCGTCTTAGCGCCTCCTTCAATTTCTCCAGCTGCTTCTGCAAAAGCCTGATGAGGGGAATGACCTGACTCAAGCTGGCAGTTTGTGAACTGACTTCAAGTGTGGCAAGTTCAAAGGGTTGGAGAACCTTGCACAAGATGGAAATCATTCTCCACTGCGCTTGAGTTAGGTGCATTCCCCATCCTTTGCCTATATCGTAGGTGGATGTATAGGCTTGAATGGCCTTTTGCTGCTCCTCCATCCTCTGAAGCATATAGAGTGTTGAATTCCACCTCGTTACCACCTCTTGCTTCAGCTGATGGCAGGGCAGGTTCAGGAGTGTTTGATGGTGCTACAATCTTTGGCATACTGTGGCTGAATGCCGGAAGTGGCCCTCAATTTTTCAGGCCACTGACAGCATCTCCTGCACACCTCTGTAATTTAAAAAAAAATTCTGCAGCACCAAATTAATTGTATGTGCAAAACATGGGATGTGCTGGAATTTGGCCAGATGTAATGCATGCACAATATTGGTGGCATTGTCCAATATCACAAATCCCCAGGAGAGTCTAAGTGGGGTAAGCCATTGTGCAATAATGTACTTCAGTTTCTGTAAGAGGTTGTCAGCAGTGTGCCTCTTATAGAAACCAGTGATACACAGCGTAGCCTGCCTTGGAACGAGTTGGCGTTTATGAGATGCTGCTACTGGTGCCGCTGCTGTTGTTGCTGCAGGAGGCAATACATCTACACAGTGGGCTGTCACAGTCATGTAGTCCTTAGTTTGCCCTGCTCCACTTGTCCAAATGTCTGTGGTTAAGTGGACACTGGGTACAACCACATTTATCAGGACACTGAGGGCACTTTTCTTAATGTCCCTGTACAGTCTGGGAATCGCTTTCCTAGTGAAGTGGAATCTAGATGGGATTTGGTACTGGGGACACACTACCTCCATCAACTGTCTAAATCCCACTGCACCAATGGTGCATACCGGATGCACATTTAACACCAGCATAGCTGTCAAGGCCTCAGTTATCCGCTTTGCAACAGGATGACTGCTGTCATATTTCATCTTCCTCGCAAAGGACTGTTGGACAGTCAATTGCTTAGTTGAAGTTGTACAAGTGGTCTTCCGACTTCCCGTCTGGGATGACGATCGACTCCCAGCAGCAACAACAGCAGCAGCGGCAGCAGCAGCAACAGCAGTAGGCGTACCACTCAAGAATCCTCCATAGGAATCCTGGATAGGAGAGAACTAGTAAATTATGCCTGCAGGACTACTGACGTTCCTGACTGGGGAGGATATTGACATTGAGGGAGTTGGTGGTGTGGCTTGCAGGAGGTTGGGTACAAAAGGAAGAAGAGATTTAGCTGTCGGTGGACTGCTTACGCTCTTACCCAAAGTTTCTGAATTTGACAATGACTTATGATGAATGCGCAGCAGGTGATGTATAAGGGAGGATGTTCCTAGGTGGTTAACATCCTTATCCCTACTTATTACGGATTGACAGAGGTAACACACGGCTTTACACCTGTTGTCCGGATTTGTGGATAAATAATTCCACACTGAAGAGGTGGCTTTTTTGTTTTTTTGCCCAGGAATGACAATGGGCTTTCTCATCCCACGGACAACAACTGTGTCCCCTGGTGCCTGATCTAAAAAAAACACATCACCATCAGAATCCTCCTCGTCAACTTTTTCCTCAGCGCCAGCAACACCCATATCCTCATCGAGGTGTACTTCAACAGTGACATCTTAAATTTGAATATCAGAAACTGGACTGTGGGCACTCCTTCCAGCACTTGCAGAGGGCGTGCAAATGGTGGAAGGAGCCACCTTTTCCCGTCCATTGTTGGTAAGGTCAGGCATCGCAACCGCCGACACACTTGAACTCTACTTGGGGATTTGTGATACCATCTTAGAATGCACAGTTCTTTGCTGTGCTTTTGCCAGCTTCACTCATCATATTTCTAGCAAGATGATGAGGGCTTCCATCATCAGGTGAAACTGAACCACTAGTCATGAATATAGGCCAGGGCCTTATCCGTTCCTTGCCACTCCGTGTCGTAAATGGCATATTGGCAAGGTTACATTTTTCCTCAGACAATATTAATTAATTTTTTGGGGGTAATTTAACTGAAATTTGGCTTTTTGGATCTTACATGCCCTCTACTATGACATTGGGCATCATCCTTGGCAGACGACATTAATGGCATTTCATTGTCTATGTCATGACTAGTGGCAGCAGCTTCAGCACTAGGAGGAAGTGGTTCTTGATCTTTCCCTATTTTATCCTGCAAATTTTTGTTCTGCATTATTTTATTGGAGTAATATAACAATATGCGGTACAGGAGAGCATGTCTCTACACCACACAGGGCAAACCCTGTGAAAATTGTTTGGATTAAATATTAATAACCCCTTTATTTGGAGTAAATAATATACAGCACAGGACAGCACCATTGAACTTATATGGCAGTATCACTAGACTGGATTTATACAGCAGTACTTTTGGATTTATATGGCAGTACCACTGGACATATACGGCAGTATCACTGGAATTATATGGCAGTACCACTGGACTGGATTTATACGGCAGTACCACTGGACTTATACGCAGTACCGCTGGTTTTATATGGCAGTACCACTGGACATATACGGCAGTATCACTGGAATGATATGGCAGAACCACTGGACATTGTCAGGAATCGGCGTTCAGCAGCATCTATCTCTTACCAGTGTGCTGATGTGCAGGCCTCCGGAGGTCACGGCCCCAGTCGTGGCTGCGTGAATGCACTGTTCACAAGCATGATGTCCATTGTCGCCATGTACCCCTGAACCTCACCCAGGGTGTACCCCACTGTGTATTGGCGTCTGTACAGCATGGGCGCTACCATGACACCTGCGCTCAGCTGACCTGAACATCCAATCCTGCAGTGTGTCTGCACACATGATCCCGTTAACCAATCATTGCTGAGCAAGGGGTATAAATTCAGGTCCGTGCCTCAGTCTCATCGCCTCGGACAATGAGTCACATTCAGTGAACACGTTCTCCTGGTTCCTGTGTTCCTGTTTCCAGTGGCTTCCTTGCTTCTATTCCTCCGCTGATCTCCAGTCTCCAGTCACCCAACTTGTAACGAACTCCTACCACAGTCAGCCACCATACAACTTGCAGTAAGAGACTTTCTCCAGGTGTTTCTCCATTCATTCAACCTGTGCAGTTAATTATCAGCATTGTGCAAATGCATTTAGCACTTAATATACCAACTTGCTGTGTTATGAACTGTCTCCTGCTTGGGCCTTGCTTGGCTTATTGAACGTGTGCTTATATAGAGACTGTGTGCTCTTCATTACTGGTTTCTCAACCATCCACCGGAGTTTCGTTTGCTGCATATTTGTGTAATCCATTTCATCCACTTCTGTTGTTTATCATAACCATCATTGTCATTTATTATCAGTGACTTTTAAAACTCATTTCATCGGATTCATTTACTGCCATTCATTCTTGTCAGCAACTCCATTTGTTTTCCATCCATATATCATTTCTGCTGTTACCGACCAGGGGTGTATCTATCTATTGGCCAGGATGGCACTCGCCAGGGGCGCCAGGCAAGGAGGGGGCGCCGCCTGGCTGTGCCACCCGCGGCCAAAGGATAGAAAAGCAGTACTGTCAGACTGTACCTGGTGAGAGTCTGTTACTGCTGGAGCGGCGCTGGTGTCCGGCAGCACCGCACTTGTAATCAGACTCAAAATAAACTACAGCTCCCAGCAGCCCTTGTTGCTGGGAGCTCCCGGAAGCAAGGGCTGCTGGGAACTGTAGTTTATTGTGAGTCTGATTACAAGTGCGGTGCTGCTGGGCACTAGTCTGATCACTAGTGCAGTGCGGTGCTGACGGACACCGGCGCCGTGTCGGCAGTAACAGATTGTCACCAGAAATACAGCAATTGTTATAAAGCACAGTGCTATAGATCTATTTGTTGTTGAAGATAATAAAGTGTCAGTGTTTGGGAGAAGGGACTGTAGCACCTGGAAAACTACACGATTTTCATGCATGTTAGATGTAAGTAGCAAGTAAGCGAAAACTTTAACTTGTTGAGTGTAATAAAGAAAATACAAATCTTACCTATTTCAAGGCCAGGTTCAATGAAATGTATATCAGTTAATTGTATAATTGATCATTTTATCTTGGAAGCGATGGCACCCTGGAAGCACTTCTACCATCCAACTAATGGTGTTTGGTTAATGGCTGGGTCCATCTGAGGCTCATCTCACAGCATCTCATTAGCATTTCATTCAGGATTCAGTCAAGATGCTGGCGTTTGGCATCCCGGCGGTCGGAAATCTGACGCCAGCATCCCGAAACTGCTCGGAATGCTGATGCTGGCATCCCAACATAGATAGCGATGCAGAATGCCAAAATCCGGATCGAGTTGGTGCCAAAGACTCCACTGGCAAGCCACGTGGGAGGGTTAGGGTTAGGCTGCGAGGGTGGGAGGGTTAGGGTTAGGCTGCAGGGAGGGAGATTACGAAGGGTTGGTTAGGGTTAGGCACCACTGAAGAGGCTTTGGGGGGGGGGGTTAGGCTCAGGCTGTGGGAAAGGTGGGTTAGGGGGAGGGATGGTGTAACGTGAATACGAGACACTACTGTGCGGTGTAATGTGAATGAGGGACACTACTGTGTGGCATAATTTGAATTGGAAGTACTATTGTGTCCACGCTCTTCCCCCACAAGACCATGCCCCATTTCCAATACTCACATCTTATTCCAAATGTGTGTGTGTGAGGGGAGGGGGGGGGGGGGCGCAGCCCCTTACTTTGCCAGGGGCGCTCGGACCCCTAGATACACCCCTGTTACCGACTTCCAAGTCAATCATTGTTTTGTTTTTCTCAAGTACTCTCAAACCATCAGTTTATCATTGTGTTCCAGTTGCTGTACATACCCCTGTGTGTTAATAAACATCAAGCGCACATGCGCAGGACTTTTCCTTCAGCCTCCTCGTTTCCTCTACCGCACCAACACTGACCCACTATTGCCCACTCCGGGGACAGACAAAGTTACAGACCTGACAGACATTTACAGCAGTAACACTGTACTGAATGTATACGTCAGTACCACTGGATTTATACAGCAGTACCACTGGACATATATACAGCACTATCACTGGAATTATATGGCAGTACCACTGGACTGGATTTATACGGCATTACCACTGGAAATATACGGTACTATCACTGGAATTATATGGCAGTACCACTGGACTTATATGGCAGTACCACTGGACATACACGGCAGTATCACTGGAATTATACGGCAGTACCACAGGACATATACGTAAGTAACACTGGACTGGATTTATACGTCAGTACCACTGGATTTATACAGCAGTACCACTGTCTATATATACGGCACTATCACTGGAATTATATGGAAGTACCACTGGACTGGATTTATATGGCAGTACCACTGGAATTGTACGGCAGTACCACTAGACATATACGGTAATATTACTGGAATTATATGGCAGTACCACTGGACATATACAGCAGTACCAATGGACTTGATTTATACAGCAGTACAACTGGACTTATACAGCAGTACTACTGGACTGGATTTATATGGCCGTATCACTGGACATATATGGCACTACCATTGGACTTATACGGCAGTATCACTGGACTGGATTTATATGGCACTACCACTGGACTTATACGGCAGTACCACTGGACTGGATTTATACGGCAGTACTACTGGATTTATACAGCAATACCGCTGGACATATACGGCAGTATCATTGGAATTATATGGCAGTACCACTAGACTTATACTGTAGTACCACTGGACTGCATTTATACGGCAATACCACTGGATTTGTGGCAGTACCACTGGATATAAACGGCATTATCACTGAAATTATATGGCAGTACCAATGGACATATACTGCAGTACCACTGGACTGGATTTATACGGCAGTGCCACTGGAATTATATGGCAGTACCACTGGACTTAAGTGGCATAACCACTGGGCTGGACTTATACAGCAGTACCACTGGACTTATATGGCAGTACCACTGGATTTAAATGACAGTACAACTGCACATATAGGGCAGTATCACTGGAATTATATGGCAGTACCACTGGACATATATGGCAGTATCACCGGACTGGATTTATATGGCAGTACCATTTTACATATACGGCAGTATCACTGGATTTATATGGTAGTACCACTGGACATATACAGTGGTATCACTGGATTTATACTGTAGTACCACTGGACTGGATTTAAATATCAGAATCATTGGAATTATACAGCAGTATCACTGGACTGGATTTATATGGCAGTACCAATGGATTTATATGGCAGTACCACTGGACAAATACGGCAGTATCACTGGAATTATATGGCAGTACCACTGGACATATGGGGCAGTATCACTGGATTTATATGGCATTACCACTGGATATATACGGCAGTACCACTGGACTAGAATTATACAGCAGTATCACTGAATTTATATGGCAGTACCACTGGACTTATACGACACTACCACTGTACTGGATTTATACGGCAGTACCACTGGACATATACGGCAGTACCACTGGACATATATGGCAGTATCACTGGAATTATATGGCAGTACCACAGGACTTATATGGCAGTACCACTGGACTGGATTTATACGGCAGTACCACTGGACTTATATGGCAGTACCACTGGACTGGATTTATACGGCAGTACCACTGGATTTATACGGCAGTACCACTGGACATACATGGCAGTATCACTGGAATTATATGGCAGTACCACTGGACTTTTACGGCAGTACCACTGGACTGGATTTATACGGCAGTACCACTGGTTTATACAGCAGTACCGCTGGACATATACGGCAGTATCACTGGACTTAAATGGCAGTACTTCTGGGCTGGAATTATATGGCAGTACCACTGGACTTATACAGCAGTACTACTGGATTTATACGGCAGTACCACTGGACATATACGGTAGTATCACTGGATTTAAACAGCAGTACCCCATGACATATACAGCAGTATCACTGGATTTATACTGCAGTACCACTGGACTGGAGTTATATGGCAGTATCACTGGAGTTATACGGCAGTACCACTGGATTTATAAGGCAGTACCACTGGACATATATGGCAGTATCACTGGAATTATATGGCAGTACCATGGGACATATACTGTAATGATTCTGTTCAGAATGCACCTGGTGTCAGCTGATCCATCTGTATTTTCTGTTTCTTAGGCTCTGTGTACATGCAGCTCAGCAGGTGCACAGGGTTTGTAATTAAAGTTAACACTCCCAGCCTGGCCTTGTTCATTGGTTAGTGTGACTGTTATAAACCAGCTAGCTGAGTTCTCCCACTCCGGTGATATTATACTATTTTCTTGTCTGAACTATCTGCATTGTCTGATGTCTTAGCCCTAGCTCCAGTTCATGCCGAGAAACCTGATCTGCCAGTTCATGTTATCCAGCAACTCCTGTTCTTGCCAGTTTGTGTTCCAGGACGACCTCAGCTAAGTATTATGGACATTCACTGTGCCCTGTGTATTCTGTAAGCATTCATTACCTACAGTATGTTTACATACTACTGTGGACTTCCTCTATGCTGCATGCATTTCTGATTTATTTAGCAAACCCTGCAATCTAAATTCTGTGGATTATATTACTCTGGATTCTTGTTCAACTATTTCATTATTCTGCTGCAAGTCTCATTCTGGATAACCATTTACACTCTGCTCATATTGTACCTTGGATTGTTACTGTGATTCATTTGCCATTCATTATTATATCACTGCTACATTAAAGTAGTGATGTGCACCGGACATTTTTCGTGTTTTGTGTTTTGGTTTGGGATTCGGTTCCGCGGCCGTGTTTTGGATTCGGACGCATTTTGGCAAAACCTCACCGAAATTTTTTTGTCGGATTCGGGTGTGTTTTGGATTCGGGTGTTTTTTTCAAAAAACCCTAAAAACCAGCTTAAATCATAGAATTTGGGGGTCATTTTGATCCCATAGTATTATTAATTTCAATAACCATAATTTCCACTCATTTCCAGTCTATTCTGAACACCTCACACCTCACAATATTATTTTTAGTCCTAAAATTTGCACCGAGGTCGCTGGATGGCTAAGCTAAGCGACACAAGTGGTCGACACAAACACCTGGACCATCTAGGAGTGGCACTGCAGTGTCAGGCAGGATGGCACTTCAAAAAAATTGTCCCCAAACAGCACATGATGCAAAGAAAAAAAGAGGCGCACCAAGGTCGCTGTGTGACTAAGCTAAGCGACACAAGTGGCCGACACAAACACCTGGCCCATCTAGGAGTGGCACTGCAGTGTCAGGCAGGATGGCACTTCAAAAAAATAGTCCCCAAACAGCACATGATGCAAAGAAAAAAAGAGGCGCAATGAGGTAGCTGTGTGACTAAGCTAAGCGACCCAAGTGGCAGACACAAACACCTGGCCCATCTAGGAGTGGCACTGCAGTGTCAGGCAGGATGGCACTTCAAAAAATAGTCCCCAAACAGCACATGATGCAAAGAAAAAAAGAGGCGCAATGAGGTAGCTGTGTGACTAAGCTAAGCGACACAAGTGGCCGACACAAACACCTGGCCCATCTAGGAGTGGCACTGCAGTGTCAGGCAGGATGGCACTTCAAAAAATAGTCCCCAAACAGCACATGATGCAAAGAAAAAAAGAGGCGCAATGAGGTAGCTGTGTGACTAAGCTAAGCGACCCAAGTGGCAGACACAAACACTTGGCCAATCTAGGAGTGGCACTGCAGTGTCAGGCAGGATGGCACTTCAAAAAAATAGTCCCCAAACAGCACATGATGCAAAGAAAAAAAGAGGCGCAATGAGGTAGCTGTGTGACTAAGCTAAGCGACCCAAGTGGCCGACACAAACACCTGGCCCATCTAGGAGTGGCACTGCAGTGTCAGACCGGATGGCACTTCAAAAAAATTGTCCCCAAACAGCACATGATGCAAAGAAAAATGAAAGAAAAAAGAGGTGCAAGATGGAATTGTCCTTGGGCCCTCCCACCCACCCTTATGTTGTATAAACAGGACATGCACACTTTAACGAACCCATAATTTCAGCGACAGTGTCTGCCACACGACTGTGACTGAAATGACTGGTTGGTTTGGGCCCCCACCAAAAAAGAAGCAATCAATCTATCCTTGCACAAACTGGCTCTACAGAGGCAAGATGTCCACCTCATCATCCTCCTCCGATTCCTCACCCCTTTCACTGTGTACATCCCCCTCCTCACAGATTATTAATTCGTCCCCACTGGAATCCACCATCTCAGATCCCTGTGTACTTTCTGGAGGCAATTGCTGGTAAATGTCTCCACGGAGGAATTGATTATAATTCATTTTGATGAACATCATCTTCTCCACATTTTCTGGAAGTAACCTCGTACGCCGATTGCTGACAAGGTGAGCGGCTGCACTAAACACTCTTTCGGAGTACACACTGGAGGGAGGGCAACTTAGGTAGAATAAAGCCAGTTTATGCAAGGGCCTCCAAATTGCCTCTTTTTCCTGCCAGTATACGTACGGACTGTCTGACGTGCCTACTTGGATGCGGTCACTCATATAATCCTCCACCATTCTTTCAATGTTGAGAGAATCATATGCAGTGACAGTAGACGACATGTCAGTAATCGTTGGCAGGTCCTTCAGTCCGGACCAGATGTCAGCACTCGCTCCAGACTGCCCTGCATCACCGCCAGCGGGTGGGCTCGGAAATCTTAGCCTTTTCCTCGCACCCCCAGTTGCGGGAGAATGTGAAGGAGGAGATGTTGACGGGTCACGTTCCGCTTGACTTGACAATTTTCTCACCAGCAGGTCTTTGACCCTCTGCAGACTTGTGTCTGCCGGAAAGAGAGATACAACGTAGGTATTAAATCTAGGATCGAGCACGGTGGCCAAAATGTAGTGCTCTGATTTCAACAGATTGACCACCCGTGAATCCTGGTTAAGCGAATTAAGGGCTCCATCCACAAGTCCCACATGCCTAGCGGAATCGCTCTGTTTTAAATCCTCCTTCAATGTCTCCAGCTTCTTCTGCAAAACCCTGATGAGGGGAATGACCTGACTCAGGCTGGCAGTGACTGAACTGACTTCACGTGTGGCAAGTTCAAAGGTTTGCAGAACCTTGCACAACGTTGAAATCATTCTCCACTGCGCTTGAGTCAGGTGCATTCCCCCTCCTTTGCCTATATCGTGGGCAGATGTATAGGCTTGAATGGCCTTTTGCTGCTCCTCCATCCTCTGAAGCATATAGAGGGTTGAATTCCACCTCGTTACCACCTCTTGCTTCAGATGATGGCAGGGCAGGTTCAGGAATGTTTGGTAGTGCTCCAGTCTTCTGTACGCAGTGGCTGAATGCCGAAAGTGGCCCGCAATTCTTCGGGCCACCGACAGCATCTCTTGCATGCCCCTGTCATTTTTTAAATAATTCTGCACCACCAAATTCAATGTATGTGCAAAACATGGGACGTGCTGGAATTTGCCCAGATGTAATGCATGCACAATATTGCTGGCGTTGTCCGATGTCACAAATCCCCAGGAGAGTCCAATTGGGGTAAGCCATTCTGCGATGATCTTCCTCAGTTTCCGTAAGAGGTTGTCAGCTGTGTGCCTCTTCTGGAAAGCGGTGATTCAAAGCATAGCCTGCCTAGGAACGAGTTGGCGTTTGCGAGATGCTGCTACTGGTGCCGCCGCTGCTGTTCTTGCTGCGGGAGGCAATACATCTACCCAGTGGGCTGTCACAGTCATATAGTCCTGAGTCTGCCCTGCTCCACTTGTCCACATGTCCGTGGTTAAGTGGACATTGGGTACAACTGCATTTTTTAGGACACTGGTGACTCTTTTTCTGACGTCTGTGTACATTTTCGGCATCGCCTGCCTAGAGAAATGGTACCTAGATGGTATTTGGTACCGGGGACACAGTACCTCAATCAAGTTTCTAGTTGCCTCTGAATTAACGGTGGATACCGGAACCACGTTTCTCACCGCCCAGGCTGCCAAGGCCTGAGTTATCTGCTTTGCAGCAGGATGACTGCTGTGATATTTCATCTTCCTCGCAAAGGACTGTTGGACAGTCAATTGCTTACTGGAAGTAGTACAAGTGGTCTTCCGACTTCCCCTCTGGGATGACGATCGACTCCCAGCAGCAAAAAACAGCAGCGCAAGCAGCAGTAGGCTTTACACTCAAGGATGCATCGGAGGAATCCCAGGCAGGAGAGGACTCGTCAGACTTGCCAGTGACATGGCCGCAGGACTATTGGCTTTCCTGGGTAAGGAGGAAATTGACACTGAGGGAGTTGGTGGTGTGGTTTGCAGGAGCTTGGTTACAAGAGGAAGGGATTTAGTGGTCAGTGGACTGCTTCTGCTGTCATCCAAAGTTTTTGAACTTGTCACTGACTTATGATGAATGCGCTGCAGGTGACGTATAAGGGAGGATGTTCCGAGGTGCTTAACGTCCTTACCCCTACTTATTACAGCTTGACAAAGGCAACACACGGCTTGACACCTGTTGTCCGCATTTCTGTTGAAATAATTCCACACCGAAGAGCTGATTGTTTTTGTATTTTAACCAGGCATGTCAATGGCCATATTCGTCCCATGGACAGCAGGTGTCTCCCCGGGTGCCTGACTTAAACAAACCACCTCACCATCAGAATCCTCCTTGTCAATTTCCTCCCCAGCGCCAGCAACACCCATATCCTCATCCTGGTGTACTTAAACAGTGACATCTTCAATTTGACTATCAGGAACTGGACTGCGGGTGCTCCTTCCAGCACTTGCTGGGGGCGTGCAAATGGTGGAAGGCTCAAGCTCTTCCCGTCCAGTGTTGGGAAGGTCAGACATCGCAACCGACATAATTGGACTCTCCTTGGGTATTTGTGATTTAGAAGAACACACAGTTCTTTGCTGTGCTTTTGCCAGCTTCAGTATTTTCATTTTTCTAGCGAGAGGATGAGTGCTTCCATCCTCATGTGAAGCTGAACCACTAGCCATGAACATAGGCCAGGGCCTCAGCCATTCCTTGCCACTCTGTGTCGTAAATGGCATATTGGCAAGTTTACGCTTCTCATCAGACGCTTTCAATTTCGAGTTTTGGGTCATTTTACTGAACTTTTGTTTTTTGGATTTTACATGCTCTCTACTATGACATTGGGCATCGGCCTTGGCAGACGACGTTGATGGCATTTCATCGTCTCGGCCATGACTAGTGGCAGCAGCTTCAGCACAAGGTGGAAGTGGATCTTGATCTTTCCCTATTTTACCCTCCACATTTTTGTTCTCCATTTTTTAATGTGTGGAATTATATGCCAGTCAATAGCAATGGCCAACTACTATATATACTGCGCACAACTAAAATGCACCACAGGTATAGAATGTAGATGGATAGTATACTTGACAACACAGATGTAGGTACAGCAGTGGCCTTCCGTACCGTACTGCTATATATACTGGTGGTCACTGTGTCAGCAAACTGCAAAACTAAAATGCACCACAGGTATAGAATGTAGATGGATAGTATACTTGATGACACAGAGGTAGGTACAGCAGTGGCCTTCCGTACCGTACTGCTATATATACTGGTGGTCACTGTGTCAGCAAACTGCACAACTGAAATGCACCACAGGTATAGAATGTAGATGGATAGTATACTTGACGACACAGAGGTAGGTACAGCAGTGGCCTTCCGTACCGTACTGCTATATATACTGGTGGTCACTGTGTCAGCAAACTGCAAAACTAAAATGCACCACAGGTATAGAATGTAGATGGATAGTATACTTGATGACACAGAGGTAGGTACAGCAGTGGCCTACCGTACCATACTGCTATATATACTGGTGGTCACTGTGTCAGCAAACTGCAAAACTAAAATGCACCAAAGGTATAGAATGTAGATGGATAGTATACTTGACAACACAGAGGTAGGTACAGCAGTGGCCTTCCGTACCGTACTGCTATATATACTGGTGGTCACTTTGTCAGCAAACTGCACAACTGAAATGCACCACAGGTATAGAATCTAGATGGATAGTATACTTGACGACACAGAGGTAGGTAGTGGTACAGCAGTGGCCTACTGTACCGTAATGCTTTATATTATTATATACTGGTGGTCACTGGTCAGCAAAACTCTGCACTGTACTCCTCCTATATAATATTATACTGGTGGTCCCCAGTCCCCACAATAAAGAAGTGTGAGCACAGATATATGCAGCACACTGAGCACAGATATGGAATGTTTTTCAGGCAGACAACGTATACTGGTGGTCACAGTCAGCAAAACTCTGCACTGTACTCCTCCTATATAATACAGCTGCTCCCCAGTCCCCACAATTAAGCAGTGTGAGCACAGATATATGCAGCACACTGAGCACAGATAAGGAGCGTTTTTTTCAGGCAGAGAACGGATAAAACTGGTGGTCACTGATCAGCAAAACTCTGCACTGTACTCCTCCTATATTAATATAAAGCTGCTCCCCAGTCCCCACAATGATATAAGCAAGCACAAATATTTGCATCAACTCAACAATGAATAAACGGAGAGGACGCCAGCCACGTCCTCTCCCTAACATTTCCAATGCACGAGTGAAAATGGCGGCGACGCGCGGCTGCTTATATAGAATCCAAATCTCGCGAGAATCCGACAGCGGGATGATGACGTTCGGGCGCACTCGGGTTAACCGAGCCATACGGGAGTATCCGAGTATGCCTCGGATCCGTGTGAAAAGGGTGAAATTCGGGGGGGTTCGGTTTCCGAGAAACCGAACCCGCTCATCACTACATTAAAGTATTTAGTATTCCCTCACATCTGTGGACATTCATTACCTGCAACTGTGATTGTGATAAATTCTGGTCCTGAATTCAAGCCTTGGCTCATAGCTGTGTAACTACTCATCTGCTGTCCATAATCAGTGTTAAAGTGTGGTGATGCACATTCCTGTCTTAAAGGGAAAGTCCATAGTCTGCTAAACATAAAATTCTGCTACACCTCGCTCAAGTTAATACAGTATTCCACAGTCAAGTCTGGTTAACCATTTCTGTGCCACTCTGCATCTGCCTGCATATCCAGTGGTAAAACTCTTCTTGTAATTCACCTGCCAAACATTAGAGACCGGTGAATTGTAACATATACGGCAGTACCACTGGACATATATGGCAGTACCACTGAACATATACTGCAGTACCACTGGACTGGATTTTTACGCAGTATCACTGGACATATACAGCAGAATCACTGAACTTATACGGCAGTACCACTGGTTTTATACAGCAGCACAGGGACACCACCACTGGACTGATGCACCACAACACAGCACCACTGGACTGGACTTATACAGCAGCATTGGACATATGGCAGCAGAGGACACCACCGCTCTGACTGGACTGATGCAGCACAAGACACTACCACTGTACTGATGCAGGACAACACAGCACCAGTGCACTGGACTTATGCACCTACACTGGACATATGGCAGCAGAGGACACCACCACTGTGATTGGATTAACGCAGCATAAGACAATACACTGGTCTGAGCAGCACAAGACAGCACTGGAATCGCCACCCCATTTTCCCGCACAGACACTGAGTGAGTACGGAGACACGTATTCTCGCTACACTCTCCAATGCCGGACTGAAAATGGCGGCGATGTGCGGCTCCTTATATGGAATCCAAAACCCGCAAGAATCCGACGGATAATGATGTTTTGCCTCGTTCTGGTTTATGAGTCTGGCTGGAAGTCCCAAGCCAGGCTCGGATCTGGGCTCGCGACGTGATGTTCAGTAGGGTTCGTTTCTCAGATAACCGAACCCGCTCATCTCTAATAATTACCACATTACTGGGCAAACTGAAAAACTAGGGTCCAAAGACTGCAAATTTGTACCCCCTTCTTCATTTTCAGGGATTAAGATAATCTTGGATTTAATGCTGAGATGCAAATAAACCGTTGTATGCCACAGGAACAAGATTGTATATTTTCCCCTCCACGGAGACTTATTTTGTGAAAATCTCATAGGTTTCTTTTTTTACATTTTCTTATTGCATTTTTATTTACATATTTTGTGGCAGATGCCTTATTTTTGTTTTTCAGAGCTCCCAGTTACATGCATGTGAGCATACCTGTGTGTCCCAGTTACATGCATGTGAGCATACCTGTGAGTCCCAGTTACACATATGTGAGCATACCTGTGTGTCTTGTTTATTTTATTCATATTTTATTTTTAAATTAAGCTGCTCCTTAGATGTTTTAGCAGCCCCTTGTGAGTCCCCACAGCAGCCCCGGATGGGGCAAGTTGAGTTTGGGTGGGTTCGATACAGTACTAAGCAGGACTGTGCAGTGAAATTTTTGTTACTGAGCCCCTGCCCAAGTGGAGTTTACCACTCTACAGTCGAAACTCATTTAATTTCAGGAAGCAATGCTAACCTCTGTGCCAACAGCATGACTCACCCTGGCAAGCCAGAGATCTTCCTTGCTGTAAGCCAGCATAAAACTCCATACTGAGCCTTATTCAGTAACTGTTTGTGCCTCACAGGAGCTCCTGGCCCATCTAGTACTGCAGTGCAATGGAAGCTGATGCAATGCATGATCACTGAAACTCTGTACTTCTAACACCGTGAGGTCTTGCAATAACACCACGCAGCCCTTACATTGTACAATTATTAAGGAGAAAACATTTACAAAATAAAGGAAAGAACCCTGTACAACAAATGCGCATCTTGTAAATAATCCCAAAATGTGTAACATTAATAATAAATAAAAATTAAGGTTGACTAATTGGAGCCATTCATTTGAGTCCCTAACATGAAATAATTGAGAAGAACCTCTCTATAATGCTGGGTACAGAGTGCACACTAGAAGATGCAGATGAGTGGGTTCAGACAGGGCACCCCTGGAATTATATGGCAGACATAAAGACACAGGTGTGTTTGGAAAATCACATTTTCTCTGGCAGTTGACAGAGAAAATGAAGTAGGAGATGTTGCCATGTCACGTTTTTCTGGGTTATGATTCTGTCTCTTCTGAGTCTGACTGACTGTGACCACAAATATGGTCTCCCCCACTTTATTAAAAAAACACTTCATCAAAATTGCAATTTCCACTTTTGTGGCCATATGTTTCCATAAATCTGGTTGTGATGTTGAAGCTTGTTTCATATTCTGTTCTAGGCTTTAATTTATACCTAAGATCAAGTACAACAGCACCCCTGGAATTATACAGCAGCGCCTCTGGATTTATATGGCAGACAGGCAGCACCCCTGGACTTATACAGTATAGGCAGCACACCTTGAGAATTACACAGCCCAGCAGACAGGCAACAGCACCCCTGGACTTCAAAGACAGTGGGGCAGCACCCCTGGACTGATAGGGCAGAGCGGCAGAACCCCATATAGGGCAGTACCCCTGGAATGATGTGGTAGACCTTTATGTTGTAAAAACAGAACATGCACACTTTAACAGACCAATCATTTCAGCGACAGGGTCTGCCACATGACTGTGTCTGAAATGATTGACCAATCATTTCAGCGACAGGGTCTGCCACATGACTGTGTCTGAAATGATTGGTTTGTTTGGGCCGTCAACTTCCTCCAGTGCCAGCTACACCAATATCCTCCTCATCCTGGTGTACTTCTACAGTGACATCCTCAATCTCAATATCAGCTCCTGGACTGGAGGTGCTCCCCCGAGCACTTGCAGGGGGCGTGCAAATAGTGGTAGGAGTCTCCTCTTCCCTTAAGTCTTGGAAAGGTCAGGCCTAGACATCGCAACCATGGATACACATGGACTCTCCTTGGGGATTTATGATATCTCTGAACGCTCAGTTGTTTTTTCCTGTGCTTTAACAAGCTTCATTTTTTTTATTTTTTGAGAGGGAGGAGGACTTCCATCCTCATGAGAAACTGAACCACCAGTCATGAACATAGGCCAAGGTCTTAGCCTTTCCTTGCCACTTTGTGTCATGAATTGCATATTGCCAATTTTATGTTTCTCATCAGATAATTTCTTTTTTTCTGATTATTACATTTTGTTTCATGGATTTTACATGTCCTCTATGACATTGGGCATCGGCCTTAGCAGACAACATTGATGGAATGTCATGACTGGTGGCAGCAGCAGCTTCACCACTAATACTAGGAACTGGAAGTGGTTCCTGATCTTTCACTATTTTTTCCTCCAAATTTTTGCTCTCCATTTCACAGGACAGCACACCTTTATTATTACAGCACACAGAACAGTGCCCCTTTATTTTCACAGCGCCCCTGTATTTTTACAGCATACAAGACAGGGCCAGTGTACTTTTCTTTTAACAACACCCCTGTATTTTTATAGCATACAGGACAGGGATAGCTCCCCTGTATTTGAACAACACCCCTGTAATTTTATAGTATACAAGACAGGGCCAGTGTAATTTTATTTTAACAACAGCACCCCTGTATTTGGGCCAGTGTACTTTTATTTTAACAACAGCACCCCTGTATTGTTACAGCATACAGGGCAGGGCCAGTGTATTTTTACTTTTCAACACCCCTGTATTTTTACAGCATACAGGACAAGACCAGTGTACATTTATTTTCACAGCACCCCTGGATTTTTACAGCATACAAGACATGTTCAGTGTACATTTATTTTATTTGGACCCCTGAATTTTTACAGCATACAAGACAGGGCCAGTATACATTTATTTTCACAGGACCCCTGAATTTTTACAGCATACAGGACAGGGCCAGCACCCCTGTATTTTTACAGCATACAAGAGGACAGTGCCTCTGTACAACACAGTGACAGCCAGGACAGCAACACCCATGCAAAGCTGCAGCACCCCTAATGGCACATGACACCAGTGACAGTCAGGACAGCACCCCTAACAGCACAGGGACACCACAGTGACAGTACAGCACCCCTACAGAGCACACACTGACCCCACCTGATGCCACCACCCACAGAGAGACAGAGGTCTATCTCCCTCACTCTACAAGTGTGGAGAGAAATGGCAGTGATGCACAGCTCTTTATATGGAATCCAAAACCCATGAGAATCTGACAGCAGGATGATGATGTTTTGCCTCGTTCTGGGATTTGAGTCTGGCGGGAAGTCCTGAGCTTGGATCCCTGCTTGGATCGTGAAGTTTGGGAGGTTCGGTTCCCCGCTCATCTCTAATAAATATATATATATATATATATATATATGTGTGTGTGTGTGTGTGTGTGTGTGTGTGTGTGTGCTCCTTGTAATACTTAAACAGCCAAATACACAGGGTCAAACATGGTCATTCGCACACAAAGAAACACAGGATCGCACATAAAGCTCATCACCTTCAAAACAGGTAAACCCTGAACAACAAATGGAAAATATGAGTGGTTAGCCCACTCCTGAAAACACACGTCCTTTAGCCTGAAAAGCCGCTCCAGCTTGTGAGACCATACTCCAGCCACATCTCATGTTCTGCAAGAAAACCAACTATAATGTGGTTAATAAAGGATGGCATTTAACCATACCTTATAGGTCAACCACATATTTGAATTAGTGACAATATGACTTTAGTATTTTATCATACATTTAATTTATGAGACAGACACAAATAACTTAGCAAACATGACCTGTATGAATATACTATAATACTGTATGTGTTCTGAAATGTAAAAAAATGGTAATAGTAAATAACTATATTTTGCTTTAATCATAAAAAGTACAGTATAACTTGCATGCTAAAATAACTACAATAGTCTGCCCAATTACCATTATATTATTGAATTACTAATGCAACAACTACAGTATGCTGACAAAAGTGATTGGACACTGACAGCAAATACAGGAGATCAATGAGATTTTAGTGACATCAGTACTTGGTATGTCCACCATGTACAGTGATTACTGCAGACAACCTTCTTCGACAACAGCAGGTGTTATGTTTTGCCATTCCGTCTTAAGGGGCCTATTCAGAAATGGAAGCAAATCTGAGTCCCTATACTCACATGCTGAGGGCCACTCAGCACAGCTCGTGTGTTGTGCCGCTTCGTGATGTGTTCGCAATTTAAGGACAACCCCTGCCTGTGCAGTTTGGCTGCGCAGGCAGGTGATCTGGCACCATCTTTTGTTTTGCAGTGACTGCGTGTGACTCACGCAGCCCCCCGAAAATGCTCTAGACACACTTGCAGTCACCGGACCACTCCCCAAAACACTACATTGATACCCCCCGACAGCCATTGCTGTCAATCACTATACAATCACATCCTCCTGGGTGCGATTACATGGTGAAGGTTTGAGCACACGCACAATAGCCGCTGCAAGTGAGAAGACTCTCTGGATGCAGCCGCTGCATGTGAATGCATGTAACCAATGGCTACACTGAAGAAGGTTGAGCCGGTATAGAACGCATGCGTCACTCCAGTTCATCCCAGAAGTTCTCAGTGGGGTTAAGATCTGGACTCTGAACTGGCCAGTCCATCCAGGTTACTAAGTTATCTGTATACAAGTCCAGCGTTGCCGTTGAAATATGACATTGCGCAGCCTATGATGATCCCCTTTTCAAACTCGGTTAGCTCCTTCTGGCAAGCCATTTAATTAGCAAACGATCTATTCAGTGACCCTCTACCCGTTTTGAACCTTCACAAACACGTGTCTGCTGCAGGAGCAAACCATTCCACTTGCCACTGTCACTACTTCATATCCGCATGTGTGCAGAACAGCTTTTGCACATGTGTAGTAGCAAAACACCACTTCACTGTGTCTGCAAATTGACATTGTTTCCACCTCTGAATCAGACCCATTGACACTTAGCAAATATAGGCATATGCATTGCTGGCATATGATAAATAATAGTGCAGCAAACAATGTGGTATGTAGTATATCAATACTCATTATTTATCTGTTGAGGTGACCTTTTAATTATACATTTGGAAAATAAGAAAACCTGCTGGTTGCGATGCACTGGTGTTGAAATAACATTGCTAAGACTCTTCATCAAATATGAGAGAAAAAATCACATTCATGCTAAATATGTAAAGTTCTTCATTTTTTAATTTAGCTAATTAATGGGAAAATTCAGTAAGGATTGCAAAAATTACAAATTAGCAAAAATTGCGAACAAAAGCACGCCCAACCAGAAAAACTGCAACACTAATTTAATTTAACAAAAAGAAGGTGGCCTTGTGAAATGTGCAAATATTGCAAAAACCATCCTAATAATCGCAATTTTTTGCGTACATGTTTCTGATGTTGCATTTTTTGCTAACAACAGTGTTTTTTCCCTTAAAAATTGCACAACCTACTTTCCTGCACCCAAATTAAAGAAACTTCTCAACAATTGTAAATCAATTAAATCATCACTTAATTGGTCAAATGATCTTGTGGTAATTTAGCAATTATTATCTTAAAGACACCATAGTGTTTTTCTTCAAACATTGACTAATGCCCATAACTGTGTTCAAATATATTCAACTCGAGAGTGTGAATTCTAGCCTCTAAACCCTACACAACAGCAATTATTGGTATAAGTTTTAACAAACACACTTTTTTTGGAGTCAAATATTTTAATTTGGAAACAACAGTAACATTTTTTTATAAAACAAATAGCGTTTTTTTTTGATTGTGAAGTGGTCAAACATTACATATTATTGATTCTTTGCTTTTATTTACATACCTTACTTTAAGGAATTATGTGTAAATATTTGTTTCAATAAGTATACAAATGGAGCAGAATTTGGAAAACTTGAAAATAAAAAGATGGTGTTGCTGTTCATCAACATATATTTATGTGTGTAGCGCACAAATAAAATTTAAAAAAATAAAAAAATGTGGGTATGTTTTGTTTAACAAAAAAATGTTGGTTGTTTAAAAAAAAAATGTTAGGAAGCTAAATGTCATTCAGCAGATACTACTAAGCAAAATGCTTGTAAAGGTTATTTTACATTTGCTTCTATCAAATAGTGTGGTTGTCAAACCTTGATTGTTAGTAAGTGTAAACACAAATCGATTAGTAACATATATTTTCACAATCACCATGTGTTACAGAGTTAAACAATACCTTACATGTTCCAATACAGCTGAATGAAGTGATTTGTGGTCTGAGGTGTGAGCTTCTTCAGTTGGGTGTAATGAAGCAATGATTGCAGTATACATGCAGTCTACAACTGAGGTCTACTTGTGCAATTTATAAGGTAGACCTGTAGTCACTCAGAAACTGCACATCAGAAATGTGTGATCTGTTGTAAAAATTGCGAATGCACCGCCCACCGACCATCAGCAAACACCCACAACACGCCCCGCAACACGCCCCTGATCGTAGTTTTTGCGAGTCCAGCCCTTTAGTACGCCTCCTATATGCCTACTTTTCATAGTGCATACGCAGTTTTTGCTAAGTCTCAGAAATTGTGTTTTTTTCAGTTTTTGCTATTTAAGTTGCTGAATTTGCGATTTTACGCTTTTTTTGCTAATTTTGCTGATTTGTGATCCTTGCTGAATTAGGCCCTAATTTATATTTACACAACTGAAGTATGATACAAATGAAAAAGAGTTGCCTATTGATAGAAGCAGTTTCTAAATGGAATTGCTTAGAATAAACAATTGAGAATGTTCTAACTTTACAGTATTATTCAGCAATTCAACAGCATAGCTACACACAGGTATGTGTTGGTTTTTGCAATTCAAATAAAGCTTTGACAATCATCTTTATTATTCCTCATTTATAATATACTGTACCAAAATAGTGTACAACAGTATATCATAACTTCTACCTGCTAGTACATTAAGGTTCATTAAATGTACAGTATTAGCTTCTATCAGATACAGAATAAACTGACTTTATTACATTAGTAATGTGTAAAGGAGATACCACTGATGCATGGAAGATAGAGTGGAGGACAGTATTTGGTATTTGGATATTATTGGGTTTTGTATAGTGTATTATCATTAATCACATTTCACAATTCCTTGTGACAGCTGTACATTCCATTTAAGTTACACGATAAACATGAATTTGTTTTCATGGTCCGGTACTTGAAAGTCCGGATCACTTTACAAGAGAATATCTATCACAATTATGTAGTCTATTTATTAGGCCCTGGATAAAATGTTAATCTGTATTTCTGCTTCTCATAACAATACATATTATAGTCTATATTTAGCAATACAGGGCTCCTTTTCATATTTTCTCTTCCTCAAGGGGTGGGATATACAATATTAAAGGGAAAATGCAGGCAAAAATCGGAAAAATATTTTTTATACATTTCGCATATGGACCAAGCTCTGGAATGTGATACATTCTGGAGCTTCTAGCCCATCTTTATGTGGTGTTACCCAACAGAAATCTATGGGCTTCTCTCTGCAATTATGTCTGAGAGTGTGGCCACAGCATCATACTGTGCATGCACAAAAGGACTCTCGGGTCCTAAACCCGGAAGTCCTACTATCGCAAAGGAAAGCCCTTATCGGGAGAGATGTCCTTTGTGCATTTCTGGGTACATACCAGTGTAATTAAAGAAGATAAACCGCTCTATTTAAGAGTGACAGCTCTTACCCCAAAATAGGACATTTTTTTAGGGGCTTGCCATATTCTTTTATTGCCCTGGGCACCATCAACCCTAGATATGCTTCTACTTGAAGTGCACCCTAGAAGTAACTAGGTGCAGATTCACCCCTAATTGTTACTGTTTTAATATTTTATTGATGTACTGTATACAGTAGACATCTTCCATTATTTAAAACTTTACATTTAATACAGCCATTTTAAAAGGGTGTATCACCCAAAATTGTAATTAATCAGTTAAATATTTTAAAATAAAGGAAATAAGTGAAAAAGTAAGAAATGTATGTGTGTTTTTTTTAGGGTCTCTTTGTTGGAATGATGTTGGAAATGCAACCTATCCCATAACAACTGCTTCCCTTACTTGGATGCACAGGGTTGTATTTAAATTGTTATCATTATGTTACCTTCCCCACATAAAAACTGAATTTTTACAGGTATGGTGATGTATTAATCCTGCCTACTTTGGTGTTAGCACCACCTACAGTTGATATGGTGCTGCCCGCATGAGGCCAGTCCCCAATATGCCCTGTGTTGGGGGAACTGTTCAAAAGTAAAATGAGTGGACAAGGCATAATAATTAGCACAGTGCACTATCCATTTCCTGTGGCAGATTCTCTAACTAATCTTGGTCATGGTGCTGATTTAAAAATAAACTGGCACTGACTTATGCTTAAACATAGTGACAGCAAACAGAACAAGCCTTGGGTCAAACGGCGGCACTCGGATATAAGAAAACAAGACAGCAGTCCTATTTGCCAATGTTTCAATGCTTTACTAGCATTTTCGTCAAGGTGCATGTACAAACTAAACAATCACTCACCTAAATACCATCCCTGAACCGTCCATGGCACCCAGTCTCCCGTCGCCGGTTCCCGCAATGACGTCACCAGTCTGGCGAGAGTCGGCATCACGGAGGGAGCTGCACCCTGACGAAAATGCTAGTTAGGAATTGAAACGTTGGCAAATAGGACTGCTGTCTTGTTTTCTTATATCCGAGTGCCGCCGCTTGACCCGATATGTATCATCTGGAATGCCTATTGCAGCATGGAGGGCACTGGTAGTATTGACCTATGCATATGATTGAAGAGTGCAGCACTACTGCAAATTTTTATATATATATATATATATATATATATATAATGCAACATATAATCCATGCTCCCCAAAACCCCAACGGTTATGACGCACGGGTAGCCAGCACACCAATCATGATTGGTGTGCTGGCTAACCGTGCGTCATAACCGTTGGGGTTTTGGTGAGCATGGATTACATGTTGCATTATTAATAAGCATTGGCACCCATATTATGGATCAGAAGGCGTGTGCGGTTCTATCAACCTAATATATATATATATATATATATTCCATAGACAAAAAACCTTACGGTTTCACATGTCCCATTAAGGCTTCTTAGACATGATCGAAATTTCAGAAACCTGTTGTAACTCTTCCACTCAAACTCCAAAAAGCAATGAAATTCCGATCATTAAGGCTGACGCCTTAATGGACGTGTTCCTTGCGCAATACAGATATGGTATGCCATCACAGCCTGTGGGTAAGTGCAGATTCAGCACTCTCACAGAGTGAGATTGCTGTCACTCACACAATGGTGGAGCTGCTAATTCACAGATTTGTGTGCTCATTGGAATACACACATGCAGTCTATGCAACTGAAGGTCTGAGCAGTTTTGTGGTGCTCCCATCCCACACAGTGCCCACAACCATCCCATTCAGTCAACACAACAAAGCCACCTTGTTACAACATCCTTCTAACTCCATACATCCATCTCACTTAGTATACACATTTAGCTCCCTCAAACATCTTGGTTAATTGCTAAACTATAATACCCCATCTACGGTCTATGCATCTACACTTACTTCCCCTATACACCCCCATGCTGCCCGGTCTTCCCCAATCCCTACTGCTGTGTTCTCCCATCTGTGCTAGTCTGTACTAACTTATCTGTACCATCTGTCTTTCCCCACCTGTGCATTGTCTGTACCACCGTTTCCTTCTCTCTGTGCTGCTCAGTGTTTCCTTCTTCAACGTCACTCTGCCTCCTCCAGTACATGGCACACTGTCTTCTCTCCCATCTGCACCAGTTTTCTACCCATCCATGCCAGTGTTTTCAACCCATCTGCACCATTTCCCCCATCTGCACCGCTCTGTCTCCCTCCCCATACTTGCTGCTTAATCTACCCCCTATCCACACCACTCTTACCCTATTCATGTAGCTGACATCCTGAAGGTAAATTTAGTGGATCCTGCGCTCTTGGCAGGGGGATAACCGCCACAGCCCACCCCCCAGTGGTCCGGAAACGCCTCCGTTGTGCAGACCATGCCCTGCCAATGGCATTCTAACGCTGTTTGCACGCCCCCCTCATTCCCCGCAACCACCTCTGCCTATCAATCAGGCAGGGTGATAGCATCTCACTGGGCTCCTGGGGTACGCACGCACCTCACAAACTAATTCAGACTGCAATCGCTGCTGCTGCTGCTGCGGTCTGAATTACCCCCTGTGTTTCTCTGTCCCCCCCATTAGTGCTGCTTAGTGTTCCCTCTATCCACACACTTCTGTTCCCCCATCCACACCGCTCTCCTCCCTCCAATCAACAACACTCTTACCTCATCTGAGCAGCTTTGTCTTCCGCTCAGACCTTCAGTTGCATAGACTGCATGTGTGTATTCCAATGAGCACACAAATCTGTGAATTAGCAGCTCCACCATTGTGTGAGTGACAGCAATCTCACTCTGTGAGAGTGCTGAATCTGCACTTACCCACAGGCTGTGATGGCATACCATATCTGTATTGCGCAAGGAACACGTCCATTAAGGCGTCAGCCTTAATGATCGGAATTTCATTGCTTTTTGGAGTTTGAGTGGAAGAGTTACAACAGGTTTCTGAAATTTCGATCATGTCTAAGAAGCCTTAATGGGACATGTGAAACCGTAAGGTTTTTTGTCTATGGAATTTCATCGCTTTTTTTAAATTTATTTTTTTTATTCAGAAATGTAAAATTTCACTGTAAGAATAAACATTTGATTTTTTAAATGTTTAATGAAAATGTTCGTATAACATCACTGTTCTGTGCAAAATTATTTTATTAACCAAACCAAATTGTTTAAGGTCCGTACACACTTAACGATTTAATGAGCGACGTCGCTCATTTTATCGTTAAGTGTGTATGCAGCCAGCGACAAACGATGCGCGGCCCCGCGGGTCGGCAACAATCTTCGCTGTCGGTAGGGCATGCAGGAAGGATGTGGACTGTCGTCCACGACCTTCATGCAGGGCTGGCGGGGGCGTGACGTCACTGAGCGATATGAGCGGTCATATCGCTCAGTGTGTACAGTCGGCCGCCGGCCGGCCCGGGAGGGGAAACATTAGACGATGTAGCTCACAGAGCGACATCGTTTAATGTGTACGGGCCTTTAGACTTTGGTCAAAATATTTTGCTGCCATTGCAGCTGATGCAGGGAGGGGGGTAGGCGGCAGCAGCCTGTAACTGAGGCTGGAGGTAGGCGTGAAATGCATTGCTTGTACGTGTGAGTGCGTGGTGTCAGGTGCTGCGCGTGTATATGTGTGTGTGTGTCAGGTGCTGCCTGTGTATGTGTGTGTCAGCTCCTGTGTGTATGTGTGTGTCAGGTGCTGCGTGTATATATGAGTGTGTCTGATGGTGCGTGTGTATGCGTCAGCTGCCGCACGTGTGTGTGTGTCAGGTGTTGCGGGTGTATATGTGTGTGAGTATCAGGTGCTCCGCGTGTGTACAAGTGTATGTCTGGTGCTGTGCATGAATACGTATGTCTGTGTCAGGTGCTGCGCGTGTACATGAGTGTGCATTAGGTGCTGCGCGTGTACATGAGTGTGCGTCAGGTGCTGCGTGTGTACATGAGTGTGCGTCAGGTGCTGCGCGTGTACATGTGTGTGCGTCAGGTGCTGCGCATGTACATGTGTGTGCCTCAGGTGCTGCACGTGTCTATGTGTGTGTGAGTAAGGCACTGCGTGTGTATGTGTGTGTCTGATGGTGTGCGTGTATATGTATGTGTCAGGTGCTGCGTGTATATGCATGTGTCAGGTGCTGCGTGTATATGCATGTGTCAGGTGCTGCGTGTATATGCATGTGTCAGGTGCTGCGTGTATATGCATGTGTCAGGTGCTGCGTGTATATGCATGTGTCAGGTGCTGCGTGTTTATTTTATTGTGTCTGATGGTACGTGTGTGTGTCAGGTGCCGCACGTGTATATGTGTGTGTGCCAGGTGTTGCGCGTGTATGTGTGGGTCAGGTGCTGCATGTTTATTTTATTGTGTCTGATGCTACGTGTGTGTGTGTCAGGTGCCGCACGTGTATGTGTGTGTGTCAGGTGTTGCGCGTGTATGTGTGGGTCAGGTGCTGCATGTTTATTTTATTGTGTCTGATGCTACGTGTGTGTGTGTGTGTGTCAGGTGCCGCACGTGTATGTGTGTGTGTCAGGTGTTGCGCGTGTATGTGTGTGTCAGGTGCCGCGCGTGTATGTGTGTGTCAGGTGCCGTTCCCCTTCTTCCCATCCCAGCTCTCTCTGTAGAATACAGCTCTGCACCCAGAGAGAGGGAAAGACTAGGGGGCTGATCACTGCACTGCTCACTTTTTGGTCATGAGTTTGGCCTCTTGTTTCTTCCAGTGCTGTGTTCCTGCAGCCTAGCCCTCCCTGTTGTGCCAGAGAATCAGCCCTTCCTTCCCCTGACAGAGAGAGAGAGCCCGAGGCAGAGACACTCTTCCCGTAGCTGGCCTACCCCCAGTACTTCAGCACTGGCCATGCGGCAGTCAACAAAGGAGACCAGCAGGGGGTTCTGGCAGCATCAGCTGTGGCCGCAGCTGGATCGGGGAGGCCTGCAGTGTCTGAGGTGGGCAACACTTCCTCCGCCGCTGTCACCTTCCCCTGCCGGAGAGAAAGCCAGAGACATACCCTTCCCGCAGCTGGGATACCCCTAGTACCTCAGCGCTGGACAGGCAGAAGTCTATGGAGGGGACCGGCAGGGGTTTCGGGCCGCAGCAGTAGCAGCGGCCGCAGTCAGATCAGGGAGGCCTGCAGGGTCAGAACTGGGCAGCACTTCCACCAACACTGTCACCTCTGTGCTGGGCATGTACACCAGTCCGTACGGACGGAGGTGTCCACAACAGGCAGCAGTATAATGAGTCAGACAAACTCATTACACGCTGCCCACTGCTGCGCCGCATGCCCTCGATGGATGAAGCCTAGATGCGATCCCCGGCGGCAGCGAGGGAGAAGGGTGATCACATTACCCTTCAACCCGGCACCTCACAATCAGCTGGGGATCTGCAGTAGCTTCATCTCTCTCTTCCTCTCCCTCTCTGACAGCACAGCAGCCCCTCTGGGTCCCATGTAGCTCTGCCCCCCTGCTCACAGTTCACTCGGCCTCTCCTGATTAAAAAGAAAATAAGAGCCTGACCTGCTGCTCAGATGCGAGGAGGGGACGGGCGGTAGGTCCTCTGTGAGTACACTACACAGTCAAAATTAACTCTGACTCCTCACAACAGTGTGGACTGCAGGCGACGTCAGATGCCAATTTGGGTGTGCTTGCCGCACTACCTGCCCATCAAGCCCAACGTGGCATTTTGTATTAGGAACCCTATAACAGCATTCCGACATCCCTCCCTATGACGCTGCCATCCATACACTGCCGCTCTCATACATCCGTACACCGCCACTCTCATACATCCGCACACTGCCGCTCTCACACAACTGTACACTGTTGCTCTCATACATCCATACACTGCCGCTCTCATACATCCGTACAACCCCGCTCTCATACATCCGTACAACCCCGCACTCTTACAGCCGCACTCTTACAGCCGTGCTCTTACAGCCGCACACTGCCGCACTCTTACAGCCGCACACCGCCGCACGCATACAGCCGCACACCATCGCACTCATACAGCCGCTCACCGACGCAGTTATACAGCCGTACATTGCCGCTCTCATACATCCGCACACTGCCGCTCACATCTATACATACATAGCCTCCATATATCTACACATCCAATCCCCGCGCAAGGGAACACTGAAATCACTATCACTTTTCCCCGGGGTGTGACCACAGCCAGCCACTACTCCGGCCACCTTCTTGTGACACCAAAATGCATCTTACCTATCATCAGGGTGGTGCTGCTGCTGGGGGCAGGTTGCTGCCTCAGTCTCCTAGTTGGTGCTGCGATTGGAGGGGGTACTGCTTCCCTGTGCTGCCACTGTCTCCCGGATCATCGTGCCGCTGGCTGAATTGCAGCTTGACGCTACTGCTGCCGGGAATAACAGCTTCCTGACTGTTGTTGCTGGTGGCTGCCTACTGCTCATTGCCGCCGGAACACTGACCGGCTCGGCAGTGATGCTGGCGGAGGAGTAGTGGCGGTGGGGTGGTGCCTGCTCCCTTCCCTCGAGCATGCCGCAGTGTAAAAAAATAAATAATAGAGAGCATACCAGGGTGAGAGTCTGTATGGATCACAGTGATTACACGGGGCACAGCATAAGGACACCTTGCTGTGAGGGGCTCTGCCCACACAGATTGCTGCACCCTCTCTGATGTCAGCCGCTGCCCTCTCGTTCTCTGGGCGGCCAGTTCCAGTGTGAGGTAGGAGAGGAAGAGAACACACAGGTGTTAGGCGCCGTGGTCCGCGATGTCCTCGCGGCCCGGCGCCTAGCAACTAGGGACGCCGAGCGTGCTAGCCGCCGGCTCCCTAGCAATGCTAGGACGCCGGGCGCGCTGAGCCGCCTGGACCCTAGCAACGGGGACGCCACGGACGGACTGCGCTCCCCTTGCAGGGTCAATCAAGTGAACTACTCACACACACTTGTCTTCTGGTCGTGCAGCAAGGCAGCTGCACGGCATTGTGCTAATCAGGCTCTGAACTACTGATTGAAGGACTCCCTGCTAAATACCTTCTCAGTGCTTCACACAGACGCCGGTAATAGCTTCCTGCATGCTGCTTTGGTTTGCT
Organism: Pseudophryne corroboree; assembly: GCF_028390025.1. NCBI lineage: Eukaryota > Metazoa > Chordata > Amphibia > Anura > Myobatrachidae > Pseudophryne > Pseudophryne corroboree. The sequence goes on along the minus strand of NC_086448.1, from coordinate 494,880,583 downwards.
GACGTCTGTTCCAGTTCTGCTGTGTCCGGTCATTCCTGTCCTCAGAGTTCCTGAATCTTAGTGTTGTCATCTCTTCCCAAGGAGTCTTCCAGTCCTCATTTACCCGCAACAGTCGCTAGAGGATCTCGTGTGGTTTTCGTGAGTGGCGGCTCTGCCGCGTGCTGCGGCCTTGGCCGCTTTATTTTGTATTCTGTGTTGGTGCATTTGCGGAGGTTTACGCTCCCACACTCCTCTCCGGAACTCGCCGGTGCCGGGTAGAAGAGTGGACAAGTGGGTATTTTGGTTGTCCTTTTCCCTGGCGGTTTTCCGCACATACTCTAGTTTAAAGTTAGCTTTGAGCCCCTGGCTTTGTTGTTTAGTAGAGGGCCCATTGTTATCACCCTGTCTCGGATTTCTCTTTGTCTCCCATTAAGACCTGAGGGGGCATCGGAGTTGGGCAGACGTAATCCGCCCTTCAAACGCGGCTGCCATGGGCCCAAGCAACCATAGTCTCGCAAGAGATTTCTGACAGCACGGGCGAGACAACGGAGATAGGGCGCCAGGGGCTATTCCCGTTCCCACTCCCTTTCCAAGCATTACGTTCCAGTACTCAGGTCCTTGCTATAAGATATCCCCAGACCAGAGTATTGGAATCATAACAGGAGAGCAGCCCTGATATATAACAGAGGTGGAAGTTCTATAGGCAGCAGAGATGGAGACCAGCCAGCCAGTCTCCCAGTGCCCTGATCACTACACGCCGCCAGCACAGCATTACAGGAGGGTCCTATAGTGCTGCCCTGAGCTAACAGGTGTGTGTACCAGTGTGCTGCGCCCTGGTGTCTCTGAGAGGGGTGAGGTCACCGTGCCGCTTTAGTATATGGCTTTTCCTTAGTACTGTAAGTTACAGCCCTGCACTAGTAGTGGCAACTCTGCCCTATGTGAACCTGTGAGGTTATTTTCCTATTTACAGAATAACCGGGGAGAAGGCGGCCATATTGCGGCTCTCAAGAGAAGGCACTCTAGTACACCCCCTGCTGGCGGCCACTGCGCAGGCGCAACAAATTGAAATGCCCGATCTCTATAATGGGGCATATTTCTCTTAATTAAAAAAAACCTGTAACTTTCTGAAAAACCACAACCCCAAAAGGCACTTCACAGGGACATGCTCTATCTAATAAAACAAACCCCAAGTCATATATATATATATATATATATATATATATATATATAAAATAAGATTTTACTCACCGGTAAATCCATTTCTCGTAGTCCGTAGTGGATGCTGGGACTCCGTAAGGACCATGGGGAATAGCGGCTCCGCAGGAGACTTGGCACAACTAAAGAGAGCTTTAGGACTACCTGGTGTGCACTGGCTCCTCCCCCTATGACCCTCCTCCAGACCTCAGTTAGGATACTGTGCCCGGAAGAGCTGACACTAAGGAAGGATTTTGAATCCCGGGTAAGACTCATACCAGCCACACCAATCACACCGTACAACTCGTGATATTATACCCAGTTAACAGTATGACAACAACGGAGCCTCTGCACAGATGGCTCTCAACAATAACCCTTTTGTTAACAATAACTATGTACAAGTACTTGGGATGGGCGCCCAGCATCCACTACGGACTACGAGAAATAGATTTACCGGTGAGTAAAATCTTATTTTCTCTGACGTCCTAAGTGGATGCTGGGACTCCGTAAGGACCATGGGGATTATATCAAAGCTCCCAAACGGGAGGGAGAGTGCGGATGACTCTGCAGCACCGAATGAGCGAACTCCAGGTCCTCCTCAGCCAGGGTGTCAAACTTGTAAAATCTTGCAAATGTGTTTGACCCCGACCAAGTAGCAGCTCGGCAAAGTTGTAAAGCAGAGACCCCTCGGGCAGCCGCCCAAGAAGAGCCCACCTTCCTCGTGGAATGGGCTTTTACTGATCTAGAATGCGGCAGTACCGCCGCAGAATGACAGTCCTGTACCACAAATCTGAATTACTCCTGGTGAGGAGAGTAAATGGGGACATGCAGGTAAGCATCCTTGATGTCCAGTGATACCATGTAATCCCCTTCCTCCAGGCTTGAGATAACCGCCCTGAGCGATTCCATCTTGAACTTGAACCGTTTTATATACGTGTTCAAAGATTTAAAATTTAAAATGGGTCTCAACGAACCGTCCGGTTTCGGTACCACAAACATTGTGGAATAGTAACCCCTTCCTTGTTGAAGGAGGGGTACCTTGACTATCACCTGCTGCAAATACAGCTTGTGAATTTGCCTCTATCACAGCCTCCCTGTCCAAGGGAGATGTTGGCAAGGCAGATTTTAGGAAACGGCGAGGGGGAGACGTCTCGAATTCCAGCTTGAATCCCTGAGACACTACTTGTAGAATCCAGGGATCCACCTGTGAGCAAGCCCACTGATTGCTGAAGCACTTGAGACGGGCCCCCACCGCACCTGGCTCCACCAGTGGAGCCCCAGCGTCATGCTGTGGACTTAGCGGAAGCGGGGGAGGACTTTTGTTCCTGGGAACTGGCTGTATGTATATATATATATATATATATATATATATATATGCACACACACTCATGTATATACATGTATACACAAATACACGTATGTACATGTTTATGTATGTATAATACACTGAGTACATTATATTTATGAATTAATTGCTTCCCGATTCTGCAGCAGCATCATCAGCACCATCAGTGTTACTCACAGTCACTTCACACTGACTGCTGCACAACACATCACTTAATTTCCGGGCCGCCCGCCACCTGGTGAAGAGACATGGGAGATGAAGGACCAGCAGTGCCACGTTGAGCGGAAGTATTGTGAATTAGTTACCCACACACTCCTTGTGACACCTGCTCCCCGTCTGCCCTCCCACCCGCCGCCTGCCATCCGGAACCCGCACTGACAAGTAAGTCTCAGCAGAATGTGTCTGCCGGCGGCTCCCAGTCCCCCCTAGAGGAACACTGCCAGTGGTGTGGCAGCCGCGGCACACTAGGACTGAGAGACCGCAGCGGGAGGAAAGCACGGGTGGGCGGGAGGAGAGCATAGGCGGACATCACCACGTCACATTGCAAGGTGACACCAGTCCCCCCAGTGAGGCCGCCGACGAATGCACTCAGCATAGTATTAGCAGCAGGCAGAGGGGGGGCGGGCGCAGCGGTGGTGGGAGGTACGGAAATGAGCTACAGGCTAGGCTCCACCGATCACACACTCAGCGATCACTGTGCCACAGCAAGCGTGGCGTGCAGCGGTGCTGGACATTAGGGAGTGCCTGTGCGCACCAGGCACCCCCTGTACGCACTAGAGATGAGCGGGTTCGGTTTCTTTGAATCCGAACCCGCACGAACTTCACTTTTTTTTCCACGGGTCCGAGCGACTCGGATCTTCCCGCCTTGCTCGGTTAACCCGAGCGCGCCCGAACGTCATCATGACGCTGTCGGATTCTCGCGAGGCTCGGATTCTATCGCGAGACTCGGATTCTATATAAGGAGCCGCGCGTCGCCGCCATTTTCACTCGTGCATTGAGATTGATAGGGAGAGGACGTGTCTGGCGTCCTCTCCATTAGAATAGAGATAGATAGATTAGATAGAGAGAGATTGTGCAGAGTCGCAGACAGAGTTAGTTTACCACAGTCAGTGACCAGTGCAGTTGCTAGTTAACTTTTATTTAATATAATATATCCGTTCACTTCTCTCTGCTATATCCGTTCTCTGCCTGAAAAAAAAAACGATACACAGCACAGTCAGTCACACAGTGTGACTCAGTCTGTGTGCACTCAGCTCAGCCCAGTGTGCTGCACAGTCATCAATGTATAAATTAAAAGCTTATAATTAATTGTGGGGGAGACTGGGGAGCACTGCAGGTTGTTAGCAGGAGCCAGGAGTACAATTATATTAATTAACAGTGCACACTTTTGCTGCAGGAGTGGTGACCAGTGCCTGACCACCAGTATAGTATTGTTGTATACTACTAATATCTCTTTAAATATCAACCAGTCTATATTAGCAGCAGACACAGTACAGTGCGGTAGTTCACGGCTGTGGCTACCTCTGTGTCGGCACACGGCAGGCAGTCCGTCCGACCAGAATTGTATTATTTATTATTATATACCTACCACCTAACCGTGGTTTTTTTTTCATTCTTTATACCGTCATAGTGTCATCCTAATTGTTACGAGTATACTACTATCTCTTTATCAACCAGTGTACAGTGCGGTAGTTCACGGCTGTGGCTACCTCTGTGTCGGCACACGGCAGGCAGTCCGTCCGACCAGAATTGTATTATTTATTATTATATACCTACCACCTAACCGTGGTTTTTTTTTCATTCTTTATACCGTCATAGTGTCATCCTAATTGTTACGAGTATACTACTATCTCTTTATCAACCAGTGTACAGTGCGGTAGTTCACGGCTGTGGCTACCTCTGTGTCGGCACACGGCAGGCAGTCCGTCCGACCAGAATTGTATTATTTATTATTATATACCTACCACCTAACCGTGGTTTTTTTTTCATTCTTTATACCGTCATAGTGTCATCCTAATTGTTACGAGTATACTACTATCTCTTTATCAACCAGTGTACAGTGCGGTAGTTCACGGCTGTGGCTACCTCTGTGTCGGCACACGGCAGGCAGTCCGTCCGACCAGAATTGTATTATTTATTATTATATACCTACCACCTAACCGTGGTTTTTTTTTCATTCTTTATACCGTCATAGTGTCATCCTAATTGTTACGAGTATACTACTATCTCTTTATCAACCAGTGTACAGTGCGGTAGTTCACGGCTGTGGCTACCTCTGTGTCGGCACACGGCAGGCAGTCCGTCCGACCAGAATTGTATTATTTATTATTATATACCTACCACCTAACCGTGGTTTTTTTTTCATTCTTTATACCGTCATAGTGTCATCCTAATTGTTACGAGTATACTACTATCTCTTTATCAACCAGTGTACAGTGCGGTAGTTCACGGCTGTGGCTACCTCTGTGTCGGCAGTCGGCAGGCAGTCCGTCCATCCATAATTGTATTATTATTATAATATATACCACCTAACTGTGGTTTTTTTTGCATTCTTTATACCGTCGTCATAGTGTCATACTAGTTGTTACGAGTATACTACTATCTCTTTATCAACCAGTGTACAGTGCGGTAGTTCACGGCTGTGGCTACCTCTGTGTCGGCAGTCGGCAGGCAGTCCGTCCATCCATAATTGTATTATTATTATAATATATACCACCTAACCGTGGTTTTTTTTCATTCTTTATACCGTCGTCATAGTGTCATACTAGTTGTTACGAGTATACTACTATCTCTTTATCAACCAGTGTACAGTGCGGTAGTTCACGGCTGTGGCTACCTCTGTGTCGGCAGTCGGCAGGCAGTCCGTCCATCCATAATTGTATTATTATTATAATATATACCACCTAACCGTGGTTTTTTTATACCACCTAACCGTGGCAGTCCGTCCATAATTGTATACTAGTATCCAATCCATCCATCTCCATTGTTTACCTGAGGTGCCTTTTAGTTCTGCCTATAAAATATGGAGAACAAAAAAGTTGAGGTTCCAAAATTAGGGAAAGATCAAGATCCACTTCCACCTCGTGCTGAAGCTGCTGCCACTAGTCATGGCCGAGACGATGAAATGCCAGCAACGTCGTCTGCCAAGGCCGATGCCCAATGTCATAGTACAGAGCATGTCAAATCCAAAACACCAAATATCAGAAAAAAAAGGACTCCAAAACCTAAAATAAAATTGTCGGAGGAGAAGCGTAAACTTGCCAATATGCCATTTACCACACGGAGTGGCAAGGAACGGCTGAGGCCCTGGCCTATGTTCATGGCTAGTGGTTCAGCTTCACATGAGGATGGAAGCACTCAGCCTCTCGCTAGAAAACTGAAAAGACTCAAGCTGGCAAAAGCACCGCAAAGAACTGTGCGTTCTTTGAAATCCCAAATCCACAAGGAGAGTCCAATTGTGTCGTTTGCGATGCCTGACCTTCCCAACACTGGACGTGAAGAGCATGCGCCTTCCACTATTTGCATGCCCCCTGCAAGTGCTGGAAGGAGCACCCGCAGTCCAGTTCCTGATAGTCAGATTGAAGATGTCAGTGTTGAAGTACACCAGGATGAGGAGGATATGGGTGTTGCTGGCGCTGGGGAGGAAATTGACCAGGAGGATTCTGATGGTGAGGTGGTTTGTTTAAGTCAGGCACCCGGGGAGACACCTGTTGTCCGTGGGAGGAATATGGCCGTTGACATGCCAGGTGAAAATACCAAAAAAATCAGCTCTTCGGTGTGGAGGTATTTCACCAGAAATGCGGACAACAGGTGTCAAGCCGTGTGTTCCCTTTGTCAAGCTGTAATAAGTAGGGGTAAGGTCGTTAACCACCTCGGAACATCCTCCCTTATACGTCACCTGCAGCGCATTCATAATAAGTCAGTGACAAGTTCAAAAACTTTGGGTGACAGCGGAAGCAGTCCACTGACCAGTAAATCCCTTCCTCTTGTAACCAAGCTCACGCAAACCACCCCACCAACTCCCTCAGTGTCAATTTCCTCCTTCCCCAGGAATGCCAATAGTCCTGCAGGCCATGTCACTGGCAAGTCTGACGAGTCCTTTCCTGCCTGGGATTCCTCCGATGCATCCTTGCGTGTAACGCCTACTGCTGCTGGCGCTGCTGTTGTTGCCGCTGGGAGTCGATGGTCATCCCAGAGGGGAAGTCGTAAGCCCACTTGTACTACTTCCAGTAAGCAATTGACTGTTCAACAGTCCTTTGCGAGGAAGATGAAATATCACAGCAGTCATCCTACTGCAAAGCGGATAACTGAGTCCTTGACAACTATGTTGGTGTTAGACGTGCGTCCGGTATCCGCCGTTAGTTCACAGGGAACTAGACAATTTATTGAGGCAGTGTGCCCCCGTTACCAAATACCATCTAGGTTCCACTTCTCTAGGCAGGCGATACCGAGAATGTACACGGACGTCAGAAAAAGACTCACCAGTGTCCTAAAAAATGCAGTTGTACCCAATGTCCACTTAACCACGGACATGTGGACAAGTGGAGCAGGGCAGGGTCAGGACTATATGACTGTGACAGCCCACTGGGTAGATGTATGGACTCCCGCCGCAAGAACAGCAGCGGCGGCACCAGTAGCAGCATCTCGCAAACGCCAACTCTTTCCTAGGCAGGCTACGCTTTGTATCACCGCTTTCCAGAATACGCACACAGCTGAAAACCTCTTACGGCAACTGAGGAAGATCATCGCGGAATGGCTTACCCCAATTGGACTCTCCTGTGGATTTGTGGCATCGGACAACGCCAGCAATATTGTGTGTGCATTAAATATGGGCAAATTCCAGCACGTCCCATGTTTTGCACATACCTTGAATTTGGTGGTGCAGAATTTTTTAAAAAACGACAGGGGCGTGCAAGAGATGCTGTCGGTGGCCAGAAAAATTGCGGGACACTTTCGGCGTACAGGCACCACGTACAGAAGACTGGAGCACCACCAAAAACTACTGAACCTGCCCTGCCATCATCTGAAGCAAGAAGTGGTAACGAGGTGGAATTCAACCCTCTATATGCTTCAGAGGTTGGAGGAGCAGCAAAAGGCCATTCAAGCCTATACAATTGAGCACGATATAGGAGATGGAATGCACCTGTCTCAAGTGCAGTGGAGAATGATTTCAACGTTGTGCAAGGTTCTGATGCCCTTTGAACTTGCCACACGTGAAGTCAGTTCAGACACTGCCAGCCTGAGTCAGGTCATTCCCCTCATCAGGCTTTTGCAGAAGAAGCTGGAGGCATTGAAGAAGGAGCTAACACGGAGCGATTCCGCTAGGCATGTGGGACTTGTGGATGCAGCCCTTAATTCGCTTAACAAGGATTCACGGGTGGTCAATCTGTTGAAATCAGAGCACTACATTTTGGCCACCGTGCTCGATCCTAGATTTAAAGCCTACCTTGGATCTCTCTTTCCGGCAGACACAGGTCTGCTGGGGTTGAAAGACCTGCTGGTGACAAAATTGTCAAGTCAAGCGGAACGCGACCTGTCAACATCTCCTCCTTCACATTCTCCCGCAACTGGGGGTGCGAGGAAAAGGCTCAGAATTCCGAGCCCACCCGCTGGCGGTGATGCAGGGCAGTCTGGAGTGACTGCTGATGCTGACATCTGGTCCGGACTGAAGGACCTGACAACGATTACGGACATGTCGTCTACTGTCACTGCATATGATTCTCTCAACATTGATAGAATGGTGGAGGATTATATGAGTGACCGCATCCAAGTAGGCACGTCACACAGTCCGTACTTATACTGGCAGGAAAAAGAGGCAATTTGGAGGCCCTTGCACAAACTGGCTTTATTCTACCTAAGTTGCCCTCCCACAAGTGTGTACTCCGAAAGAGTGTTTAGTGCCGCCGCTCACCTTGTCAGCAATCGGCGTACGAGGTTACATCCAGAAAATGTGGAGAAGATGATGTTCATTAAAATGAATTATAATCAATTCCTCCGCGGAGACATTGACCAGCAGCAATTGCCTCCACAAAGTACACAGGGAGCTGAGATGGTGGATTCCAGTGGGGACGAATTGATAATCTGTGAGGAGGGGGATGTACACGGTGATATATCGGAGGGTGAAGATGAGGTGGACATCTTGCCTCTGTAGAGCCAGTTTGTGCAAGGAGAGATTAATTGCTTCTTTTTTGGGGGGGGTCCAAACCAACCCGTCATATCAGTCACAGTCGTGTGGCAGACCCTGTCACTGAAATGATGGGTTGGTTAAAGTGTGCATGTCCTGTTTTGTTTATACAACATAAGGGTGGGTGGGAGGGCCCAAGGATAATTCCATCTTGCACCTCTTTTTTCTTTTCTTTTTCTTTGCATCATGTGCTGATTGGGGAGGGTTTTTTGGAAGGGACATCCTGCGTGACACTGCAGTGCCACTCCTAGATGGGCCCGGTGTTTGTGTCGGCCACTAGGGTCGCTAATCTTACTCACACAGCTACCTCATTGCGCCTCTTTTTTTCTTTGCGTCATGTGCTGTTTGGGGAGGGTTTTTTGGAAGGGACATCCTGCGTGACACTGCAGTGCCACTCCTAGATGTGCCCGGTGTTTGTGTCGGCCACTAGGGTCGCTAATCTTACTCACACAGTCAGCTACCTCATTGCGCCTCTTTTTTTCTTTGCGTCATGTGCTGTTTGGGGAGGGTTTTTTGGAAGGGCCATCCTGCGTGACACTGCAGTGCCACTCCTAGATGGGCCCGGTGTTTGTGTCGGCCACTAGGGTCGCTTATCTTACTCACACAGCGACCTCGGTGCAAATTTTAGGACTAAAAATAATATTGTGAGGTGTGATGTGTTCAGAATAGGCTGAAAATGAGTGTAAATTATGTTTTTTGAGGTTAATAATACTTTGGGATCAAAATTACCCCCAAATTCTATGATTTAAGCTGTTTTTTAGGGTTTTTTTAAAAAAACACCCGAATCCAAAACACACCCGAATCCGACAAAAAAAATTCGGTGAGGTTTTGCCAAAACGCGGTCGAACCCAAAACACGGCTGCGGAACCGAACCCAAAACCAAAACACAAAACCCGAAAAATTTCCGGCGCTCATCTCTAGTACGCACGCCTATGCGCTACCACCCCCCATATGCCACACTACATCACTATGCTATAGCCCTCCCATATGCTGCACTTCATAGTTACACTATACCCCCCATACAACATACTACATCACCACACTACACTACTCACAATAAAATTAAAACATCCCAGTTCCTCATTCTTAATGAGCTCACGTGAGTTCTCTCCCCAACGGAGCTCCAGACCAAGTAACAATGAAGACACCAGCAGCGTGTAGGGGGCAGGCCTGGTCCACTTGTCAGGAGAGAGCAGTCACTGGAGGGTAAGAAGGGGGCGGGGCCTAGTCCTACAGACGGGAGAGAGCACAGACAGGAGAGAGCAAGGTACAGGGGTAGAAGGGGACGGCTGATGTGAAGAAGGGGGCGGGGCCTATTCTTGCATCCTTTCAAAATTCGACTTTTTAAAATTCGACATTTGACAAATTCGACTTTTCTGCAATGGTACAAATGCGGCAATTCAACAAAAGTATATTCAATTGAAGTTTGTAAATTCGACAACAGTGCTTTTAAACAGTAAATTCGTCATTTTCAATCCGCCACACTTTGCAGGCGGAATCTAATAAAAAATAATATTTTTTTGGGGTAATAGCATATCTATTTATATTAGAAGGGATTAGGTACTTGGTTTGTCTTTTTTGGAGGCACAAGTATTATTTATATATTTTTTAAAAGATTATTATTATTTTTTTTTTTTTTTAATGGAATGTGAAAAACCCGGAAAAGAAAAATTGCGTGGGGTCCCCCCTCCAAAGCATAACCAGCCTCGGGCTCTTCGAGCCGGTCCTGGTTCTAAAAATCCGGGGGAAAAACGGACAGGGGATCCCCCGTATTTTTAAAACCAGCTCCGGGCTCTGCGCCTGGTGCTGGTGCAAAAAATACGGGGGACAAAAAGAGTAGGGTCCCCCATTATTTTTACACCAGCATCGGGCTCCACTAGCTGGACAGATAATGCCACAGCCGGGGGTCACTTTTATACAGTGCCCTGCGGCCGTGGCATTAAATATCCAACTAGTCACCCCTGGCCGGGGTACCCTGGGGGAGTGGGGACCCCTTCAATCAAGGGGTCCCCCCCCAGCCACCCAAGGGCCAGGGGTGAAGCCCGAGGCTGTCCCCCCCATCCAAGGGCTGCGGATGGGAGGCTGATAGCCTTGAGAAAATTGAAAGAATATTGTTTTTTCCAGTAGTACTACAAGTCCCAGCAAGCCTCCCCCGCAATCTGGTACTTTGAGAACCACAAGTACCAGCATGCGGGAGAAAAACGGGCCCGCTGGTACCTGTAGTTCTACTGGGGAAAAAATACCCAAATAAAAACAGGACACAGACACCGTGAAAGTATAACTTTATTTCACAACTGCCGACACACACATACTTACCTATGTTGACACGAAGCAGTCGGTCCTCTTCTCCAAGTAGAATCCACGGGTACCTGAAAATAAAAGATAATTATACTCACCTGATCCAGGTTCCAGATTAAATCCACGTACTTGGCAAAACAACAAACCGAACACCCGGACCAGACGGACTGAAAGGGGTCCCATGTTTACACATGGGACCCCTTTCCACGAATGCAGACATCCGAATCTCGCGGGAATCCGACAGCGGGATGATGACTTTCGGGCGCGCTCGGGTTAGCCAAGCATGGCGGGAAGGTTCGAACCTGCCTTGGACCCATGTAAAATGGGTGAAGTTCGGGGGGCCTGGATTCCGACGAACCGAACCCACTCATCACTAGTATGTACGTGTGTGTCAGGTGCCGTGCGCGTACGTACGTACGTACGTACGTACGTATGTACGTACGTACGTGTCAGGTGTCGTGCGTGTGTGTGTGTGTGTGTCAGGTGGCGCGTACCTACATGTGTGTATGTCAGGTGCTGTGCATGTGTGTACGTACACGCGTGTATGTGTCAGGTGCCGCGCGTGTACGTGTGTGTGTGTGTGTGTGTGCCAGTGTGCCAGGAGCCACGCGTGTACATGCGTGAGGGTGTCAGGAGCCGCGCGTATACGTACATACGTGTAGGTTTCAGGTGCCGCGCGTATACATACGTGTGTGTGTCAGGAGCCGAGCGTGTACGTACATGTGTGTGTGTCAGGAGCAACGCGCGTGTGTGTCAGGAGCCACACGTGTGCATACGTGTGTGTGTCAGGTGCCACACATGTACGTACGTACGTGTGTGTGTGTCAGGTGCCGCGCGTGTACGTGTGTGTGTCAAGTGTCTGGAGTGACTGCTGATGCTGACATCTGGTCCGGACTGAAGGACCTGACAACGATTACGGACATGTCGTCTACTGTCACTGCATATGATTCTCTCAACATTGATAGAATGGTGGAGGATTATATGAGTGACCGCATCCAAGTAGGCACGTCACACAGTCCGTACTTATACTGGCAGGAAAAAGAGGCAATTTGGAGGCCCTTGCACAAACTGGCTTTATTCTACCTAAGTTGCCCTCCCACAAGTGTGTACTCCGAAAGAGTGTTTAGTGCCGCCGCTCACCTTGTCAGCAATCGGCGTACGAGGTTACATCCAGAAAATGTGGAGAAGATGATGTTCATTAAAATGAATTATAATCAATTCCTCCGCGGAGACATTGACCAGCAGCAATTGCCTCCACAAAGTACACAGGGAGCTGAGATGGTGGATTCCAGTGGGGACGAATTGATAATCTGTGAGGAGGGGGATGTACACGGTGATATATCGGAGGGTGAAGATGAGGTGGACATCTTGCCTCTGTAGAGCCAGTTTGTGCAAGGAGAGATTAATTGCTTCTTTTTTGGGGGGGGGTCCAAACCAACCCGTCATATCAGTCACAGTCGTGTGGCAGACCCTGTCACTGAAATGATGGGTTGGTTAAAGTGTGCATGTCCTGTTTTGTTTATACAACATAAGGGTGGGTGGGAGGGCCCAAGGATAATTCCATCTTGCACCTCTTTTTTCTTTTCTTTTTCTTTGCATCATGTGCTGATTGGGGAGGGTTTTTTGGAAGGGACATCCTGCGTGACACTGCAGTGCCACTCCTAGATGGGCCCGGTGTTTGTGTCGGCCACTAGGGTCGCTAATCTTACTCACACAGCTACCTCATTGCGCCTCTTTTTTTCTTTGCGTCATGTGCTGTTTGGGGAGGGTTTTTTGGAAGGGACATCCTGCGTGACACTGCAGTGCCACTCCTAGATGTGCCCGGTGTTTGTGTCGGCCACTAGGGTCGCTAATCTTACTCACACAGTCAGCTACCTCATTGCGCCTCTTTTTTTCTTTGCGTCATGTGCTGTTTGGGGAGGGTTTTTTGGAAGGGCCATCCTGCGTGACACTGCAGTGCCACTCCTAGATGGGCCCGGTGTTTGTGTCGGCCACTAGGGTCGCTTATCTTACTCACACAGCGACCTCGGTGCAAATTTTAGGACTAAAAATAATATTGTGAGGTGTGATGTGTTCAGAATAGGCTGAAAATGAGTGTAAATTATGTTTTTTGAGGTTAATAATACTTTGGGATCAAAATTACCCCCAAATTCTATGATTTAAGCTGTTTTTTAGGGTTTTTTTAAAAAAACACCCGAATCCAAAACACACCCGAATCCGACAAAAAAAATTCGGTGAGGTTTTGCCAAAACGCGGTCGAACCCAAAACACGGCTGCGGAACCGAACCCAAAACCAAAACACAAAACCCGAAAAATTTCCGGCGCTCATCTCTAGTACGCACGCCTATGCGCTACCACCCCCCATATGCCACACTACATCACTATGCTATAGCCCTCCCATATGCTGCACTTCATAGTTACACTATACCCCCCATACAACATACTACATCACCACACTACACTACTCACAATAAAATTAAAACATCCCAGTTCCTCATTCTTAATGAGCTCACGTGAGTTCTCTCCCCAACGGAGCTCCAGACCAAGTAACAATGAAGACACCAGCAGCGTGTAGGGGGCAGGCCTGGTCCACTTGTCAGGAGAGAGCAGTCACTGGAGGGTAAGAAGGGGGCGGGGCCTAGTCCTACAGACGGGAGAGAGCACAGACAGGAGAGAGCAAGGTACAGGGGTAGAAGGGGACGGCTGATGTGAAGAAGGGGGCGGGGCCTATTCTTGCATCCTTTCAAAATTCGACTTTTTAAAATTCGACATTTGACAAATTCGACTTTTCTGCAATGGTACAAATGCGGCAATTCAACAAAAGTATATTCAATTGAAGTTTGTAAATTCGACAACAGTGCTTTTAAACAGTAAATTCGTCATTTTCAATCCGCCACACTTTGCAGGCGGAATCTAATAAAAAATAATATTTTTTTGGGGTAATAGCATATCTATTTATATTAGAAGGGATTAGGTACTTGGTTTGTCTTTTTTGGAGGCACAAGTATTATTTATATATTTTTTAAAAGATTATTATTATTTTTTTTTTTTTTTAATGGAATGTGAAAAACCCGGAAAAGAAAAATTGCGTGGGGTCCCCCCTCCAAAGCATAACCAGCCTCGGGCTCTTCGAGCCGGTCCTGGTTCTAAAAATCCGGGGGGAAAAACGGACAGGGGATCCCCCGTATTTTTAAAACCAGCTCCGGGCTCTGCGCCTGGTGCTGGTGCAAAAAATACGGGGGACAAAAAGAGTAGGGTCCCCCATTATTTTTACACCAGCATCGGGCTCCACTAGCTGGACAGATAATGCCACAGCCGGGGGTCACTTTTATACAGTGCCCTGCGGCCGTGGCATTAAATATCCAACTAGTCACCCCTGGCCGGGGTACCCTGGGGGAGTGGGGACCCCTTCAATCAAGGGGTCCCCCCCCAGCCACCCAAGGGCCAGGGGTGAAGCCCGAGGCTGTCCCCCCCATCCAAGGGCTGCGGATGGGAGGCTGATAGCCTTGAGAAAATTGAAAGAATATTGTTTTTTCCAGTAGTACTACAAGTCCCAGCAAGCCTCCCCCGCAATCTGGTACTTTGAGAACCACAAGTACCAGCATGCGGGAGAAAAACGGGCCCGCTGGTACCTGTAGTTCTACTGGGGAAAAAATACCCAAATAAAAACAGGACACAGACACCGTGAAAGTATAACTTTATTTCACAACTGCCGACACACACATACTTACCTATGTTGACACGAAGCAGTCGGTCCTCTTCTCCAAGTAGAATCCACGGGTACCTGAAAATAAAAGATAATTATACTCACCTGATCCAGGTTCCAGATTAAATCCACGTACTTGGCAAAACAACAAACCGAACACCCGGACCAGACGGACTGAAAGGGGTCCCATGTTTACACATGGGACCCCTTTCCACGAATGCAGACATCCGAATCTCGCGGGAATCCGACAGCGGGATGATGACTTTCGGGCGCGCTCGGGTTAGCCAAGCATGGCGGGAAGGTTCGAACCTGCCTTGGACCCATGTAAAATGGGTGAAGTTCGGGGGGCCTGGATTCCGACGAACCGAACCCACTCATCACTAGTATGTACGTGTGTGTCAGGTGCCGTGCGCGTACGTACGTACGTACGTACGTATGTACGTACGTACGTGTCAGGTGTCGTGCGTGTGTGTGTGTGTGTGTCAGGTGGCGCGTACCTACATGTGTGTATGTCAGGTGCTGTGCATGTGTGTACGTACACGCGTGTATGTGTCAGGTGCCGCGCGTGTACGTGTGTGTGTGTGTGTGTGTGCCAGTGTGCCAGGAGCCACGCGTGTACATGCGTGAGGGTGTCAGGAGCCGCGCGTATACGTACATACGTGTAGGTTTCAGGTGCCGCGCGTATACATACGTGTGTGTGTCAGGAGCCGAGCGTGTACGTACATGTGTGTGTGTCAGGAGCAACGCGCGTGTGTGTCAGGAGCCACACGTGTGCATACGTGTGTGTGTCAGGTGCCACACATGTACGTACGTACGTGTGTGTGTGTCAGGTGCCGCGCGTGTACGTGTGTGTGTCAAGTGCCGCTTGTGTACGTACGTATGTGTGTGCCTGGAGCCGTGCGTGTACATACATGTGTGTGTGTGTCTCAGGTGCTGTACGTGTATGTGTGTGTCTCAGGTGCTGCACGTGTATATGTGTGTATTTCAGGTGCTGCATTTGTATGCGTCAGCTGCCACGTGGGTGTCAGGTGTTGAGCGTGTATGTGTTTGTGTCAGCTGTCGCATCTGTATGTGTGTGACTGTCAGGTGCTGCGTGTGTATGTGTGTGTCAGGTGCTGTTCATGTATGTGGGAGTGGCAGGTGCTGCATGTGTATATATGTGTGAGTGGCAGGTGCTGCGTGTGTATACGAGTGTGTGTGAGGTGCTGCGAGTGTATGTGTGTGTTAGGTGCTCTGAGTGTATATGATTGTGTGTCAGGTGCTGTGCGTGTGTGCGTTAAATGCCACATGTATATATGTGTGTCAGGTGCTGTGTGTGTGTGTGTGTGTGTGTGTGTGTGTCAGGTGCTGCATGTTTGTATGTGTGTGTGTGTGTCAGGTGCTGCATGTCTGTATGTGTGTGTGTGTGTGTGTGTGTGTGTCAGGCGCTGCATGTCTGTGTGTGTGTGTGTGTGTGTGTGTGTGTGTGTGTGTGTCAGGTGCTGCATGTCTGTATATGTGTGTGGGTGTGTCAGGTGATGCATGTCTGTGTGTGTGGGTGTGTCAGGTGATGCATGTGTGTGTGTGTGTGGGTGTGTCAGGTGCTGCATGTCTGTGTGTGTGTGTGTGTGTCTGTCAGGTGCAGCATGTGTGTGTCAGGTGCTGCATGTCTGCGTGTGTGTGTGTGTCAGGCGCTGTATGTCTGCGTGTGTGTGTCAGGTGCTGCATATCTGTGTCAGGTGCTGTGTGTGTGTGTGTGTGTGCGTGTCTGTCAGGTGCTGCGTGTCTGCGTGTGTGTCAGGTGCTGCGTGTCTGCGTGTGTGTCAGGCGCTGCGTGTCTGCGTGTGTGTCAGGTGCTGCGTGTCTGCGTGTGTGTCAGACGCTGCGTGTCTGCGTGTGTGTCAGGCGCTGCGTGTCTGCGTGTGTGTCAGGCGCTGCGTGTGTGTCAGGCGCTGCGTGTGTGTCAGGCGCTGCGTGTGTGTCAGGCGCTGCGTGTCTGCGTGTGTGTCAGGCGCTGCGTGTGTGTCAGGCGCTGCGTGTCTGCGTGTGTGTCAGGCGCTGCGTGTCTGCGTGTGTGTCAGGCGCTGCGTGTGTGTCAGGCTCTGCGTGTGTGTCAGGCGCTGCGTGTGTGTCAGGCGCTGCGTGTGTGTCAGGCGCTGCGTGTGTGTCAGGCGTATCTGCGTGTGTGTCAGGCGCTGCGTGTCTGCGTGTGTGTCAGGCGCTGCGTGTGTGTGTCAGGTGCTGCGTGTGTGTGTGTCAGATGCTGCGTGTCTGCGTGTGTGTCAGGTGCTGCGTGTGAGCATGTCAGATGCTGCGTGTGTCAGGAGCATGTGAGTGTCAGGTGCGTGTGTGTGTCAGGCGCTGCGTGTGTCAGGCGCTGCCTGTGCGTGTGCGTGTGTGTCAGGCGCTGCCTGTGCGTCAGGCGCTGCGTGTCTGTGTGTGTCAGGCGCTGCGTGTCTGTGTGTGTCAGGCGCTGCGTGTGTGTCAGGCGCTGCCTGTGCGTGTGTGCCAGGCGCTGCCTGTGCGTGTGTGCCAGGCGCTGCCTGTGCGTGTGTGCCAGGCGCCGCGTGTCTGTCAGGCGCCGCGTGTGCGTCAGGCGCCGCGTGTGCGTCAGGCGCCGCGTGTGCGTCAGGCGCCGCGTGTCTATGTGCGTCAGGCGCCGCGTGTGAGTGTGTGCGTGTGTGTCAGGTCCGTGTGAGTGTCAGGTGCTGCGTCTGTGTGTGCGTGTGTCAGGTGCTGCGTGTGTGTCAGGTGCTGCGTGTGAGTGTGTGCGCGTGTGTCAGGTCCGTGTGAGTGTCAGGTGCTGTGTGTGTGTGTGTGTGTGTCAGGTGCTGTGTGTGTGCGTGTGTGTCAGGTGCTGTGTGTGTGTGTGTGTGTGTGTCAGGTGCTGTGTGTGTGCGTGTGTGTCAGGCGCTGCATATGCGTATGCGTGTCAGGCGTTGCATGTCTGTGTGTGTCAGGCGCTGCGTGTCTGGGGGGGGTGGCCGGACACACAGCAGAGAGGGGGGGGGTGGCTGGACACACAGCAGAGAGGGGAGGGTGACCGGACACACGGCAGGGAGGGGAGGGGGTAGGGGGTGGCCGAACACAGCAGGAAGAGGGGGGAGTTGCCGAACACACAGCAGGGGAGGGGAGGGGATGGTGGCCAGACAAACAGCAGGGGAGGGGAGGGGGGGGGGGTAGGCCGGACACACAGCAGGTGAGGGGGGTGGGGGGTGGCTGGACACACAGCAGGGAGGGGGGGTAGGCAGGACACACAGCAGGGGAGGGGAGGGTGGCCGGACAAACAGCAGGGAGGGGGGGGGGTAGGCCGGACACACAGCAGGGGAGGGGGGGTGGCTGGACACACAGCAGGTGAGGGGGGGGCTGGACACACAGCAGGTGAGGGGGGGGGCTGGACACACAGCAGGTGAGGGGGGGGGCTGGACACACAGCAGGTGAGGGGGGGGCTGGACACACAGCAGGTGAGGGGGGGGGCTGGACACACAGCAGGTGAGGGGGGGGCTGGACACACAGCAGGTGAGGGGGGGGGGCTGGACACACAGCAGGTGAGGGGGGGGGGCTGGACACACAGCAGGTGAGGGGGGGGGGGCTGGACACACAGCAGGTGAGGGGGGGGGCTGGACACGCAGCAGGTGAGGGGGGGGGCTGGACACGCAGCAGGTGAGGGGGGGGCTGGACACGCAGCAGGTGAGGGGGGGGGCTGGACACACAGCAGGGGAGGGGGGGGGTAGGCCGGACACACAGCAGGGGAGGGGAGGGTGGCCGGACACACAGCAGGGGAGGGGAGGGTGGCCGGACAAACAGCAGGGAGGGGGGGGGGGTAGGCCGGACACACAGCAGGGGAGGAGGGGGGGGGCTGGACACACAGCAGGTGAGGGGGGGGCTGGACACACAGCAGGTGAGGGGGGGGTAGGCCGGACACACAGCAGGGAGGGGGGGGGGGGTAGGCCGCCGGACACACAGCAGGGGAGGGTGGCCGGACAAACAGCAGGGGAGGGGGGGGTAGGCCGGACACACAGCAGGTGAGGGGGGGGGGTGGCTGGACACACAGCAGGTGAGGGGGGGTCTGGACACACAGCAGGGAGGGGGGGGGTAGGCCGGACAAACAGCAGGGAGGGGGGGGGGGGTAGGCCGGACACACAGCAGGGAGGGGGGTGTTAAATTCTCTTGGTTAACTAAATTAACCATCTTGTTGCTGTTTGGATTGTTAAGTAAAATTAATGAATTGAAAACGGATTTATAAAAATCAATTATTATTTATTCAAAGGGCCACGCCCGTATACAGGGACGAGGGACATCCTCTCGTCCTGTCTCAAATCATTTAACCATGACATACACGTATCAACAATGAGTTTTATATAATACAAAGTAACGCCCATTTTGTATATCACTCCCATATGATTTCATTCTTCTGGAATACAATGTTAGGCAATATAGTTATGCAATATTTGGACAATTGTCAAGAATACTAACATGATACTCGTGAGCTTCAACTGTGTCCATATTAGGAATTACATCTGTACTCTGTGAGCTTTTAGAAAGTGCGTATGTGGAATTAATACTCAGCCAACAAAGTTGTTTTTCTCTCAGGGTGTGTATAAAGTTCAATATGAATTTGCTATATCATCTAGCTAGAATCAAAATGGATTCTGTTATGCTTTCATATTATACTAGTGAATATGAGAACACTTTGCTTATTGGATGTATACATAAAATACGTACTATCCCGTAGTGCACACACATAACTGTTAGGCCTTCAGCAGGTTGCCTCAGTCCCAGTATTCGACAGCTCCACCCTTTGATCAGGGACATTATCCATGTGCCCTGTCATCTCAGGAGAATTTCTGGGAACGTATAGTTCACTAATGATCATTTCATGTAATATTGCTATTCTGCGTTTGACAGTAGCCTTCTAAATATAACATATGCCGCACCTGTATGCGGTGAACATCAAATGAATGTCTATAATCACATTGGGGTCGCCAAAGAATAAACCTCATCACAGAATACATCATCACATACAATCACATACAATATATTAAAAAAACGTTTTCCTAATCCTGAAATTGAATACTAGGATTTAAACATTTATCTTTTCCAGTCCATATAATAATGCCTTGGTTAAAGTTCTTTTATATCATGGACCTCCTCTATATACTTGGCATTACACGTATCAGGATTCGTAATGTCTTTGGTCAGATAAGCACAGCATTGAGCTTAAAGTGCTGTTTCCGGACATCAACAATATCCTCCAATCTGTGGTATTAAAAAAATGTAGAACAATATGGTATCGTAATAGTTCATGTCCAATGTCCTGGAATCATCACAAATGTCCACAGTTCTGGAATATCCTATCATAAAGTTCAATCATGTTATCAATAATTTACTTGAAATAAAACATCAACTTCCAGTTGATTAATCATACGACTTCATTAGCCATAGGAGAACTTATTAGCCATCTTTACCACTTCGAGGTTTTATTGATGCTCTGGTGGCAGGAACATGTTTCCTGATTACTGAGTCAATTACTCTTTTTAGGAATAGTTCATCCTGCAAGAAAACTTTTCTCAAGTTAATATATGTTTTTGTATAAAACTGCTAAATCAATCTTCTTAAATAACAAACATTTTTAGAATTAATAGGTAACCAATTATATATCATATCCTAAGGACATGGTGACAACTACCATTCCCCGTTATGTATGATATCTTCTTTTAACCTTTGAATCTACTCCTAGTAAAATACATATTACATCATAAACTTTAATGAACATCATATGTAACCATTACTATTTATATACCTAACTCATTATATCCAGCACATCTAGAAATCTTAGGTTAGTATATTGTAACAATCCTTTCACATTCCCTTAAATCAACCTTTTCTATCTACATAAGATCTTTTATTGTTATTTTTTTTTTATTTTTTTTTATTATTGACCTATTTTATTTCCACTAACTGAAATACACCCGACATTTGTAACTAATATTATCACCAGTGGTTCTTTCTTGAGATACTGTTGTATCTATACACATGTACCGTGTTTCACTATTATCACGACTCTATAAAGTTTTGGTAATCACATCAAATGTAACTTGCATAGAGAACTTTGGCCTGCTAGTGTCTATGTATACATATCTAACAATTATAATAGTCTTAAATAATGATTAGCAATACAATTTATATAGCTGCAGTACTTAAAATCTTTCCAACAATTAATGGTATTGCTGGACTGGATACTCCTCAGAATAATATCCTAAATTATTTAAATTATCCATGCATTAATCTATACATCTGTCTTCAAGTGGAGTATAATACTCACAACCACGTTTTTCAAAGTGTGTGTTCGTTACACCAGTCATAAATCCCTCTGGATTTCCTGCTTAGAAAAGAAAAGAGGAAGGAAGGGTCTTATTGAAATAATTCCCATCCACAATAATGGATGAGTACTCATACCTACACCATACGTTTGCTCGCTCTCTCTTCAAAGAAAAATAAATAAATTAAGTCCTAATGCTGTTATAAATAACGTCGCTCCCGTATACTTTCAAAAATGTTAAAAGTTCTGTAGGATATTAGCTTATAAGCACATAGTCTATTATCAATGATCATAATCATCTCTATCTTGATTGAAGGGTTCATTCAAATACAACTCTGTGGTAGTAACCGTAGTAACAGTCTCTGTATTGTATCTCCATACAATTGTTTTTAGTGTTAGGTTCCTTTAAGCTCTGGTCTCTGACCTTTTCATTTCATTGCAAGCTCATGGATCTAGGTGTCCTTCTTCTGCAGCCTTTGCAACGGCTGTATCAGAGTCAGCGGTACTTGCCAAGGACCATCCTATGCGATCTGTAATGGAACCAAAACATAAGCAACTTCTCACCATAACACCGTCTTCACTCTCTTAGTGATTGTCCTGTGCCGGACTGTGTGTTTTCGTGTTGGTTAAATATCTTTCCAAGGTTCTTGCAGCTTTTGATATTCTTGTAACTGTTTAAATAATTTGTGTGACACATTTGAATCGTCAAATCATTTTGTAGTTTTGAATCAGTCTCTGGATAATATATCTTTGCGGGATAACATATCTTTGCTGGATTCCAAAAAGAATAACAAAAAATGATATAGAAGAGAGACTAAGCAGAGGCTTAGGTGTAATTCTACCACTATTGAACCAACGATTGGACCATGCCATGATTCAAATTCTGCCTTTCCTGTCTCTTTTGTAGATTAATAATGCTTAATTCTTTAAACTTTCCTTGTCACATTATGACTTTTTATTCTCAACATTACACATACTAAACACAAAATATTTTTCAAACTCCTATAAACTCTTTCTATCAGTAAAGAAACTTTACTGTCTTTTGAAACAATAGCTCACACCTCTGGCCTTATTATTCATCTCTCAAATAACCTCTTAACACCTGTTACACATACTATAGTTCCTTTTTAGCATTACACTATGTTGTATTAAAACAATGTTGTTTTTAATCAACCCAACCATCTGCAGTAAACATGCTATAGCTTTCTTTATCACCATCACGATCCCTCTTATTATCACATAAATTATTTTGGTCCCATGCCAAAACACAATGTACACTTCTCCATTAAACTTCATCCCACTATAGAAAGCTTGTGAATCTATTTCATGACATTTCCCCTTAATGAAAATTGGCAACAACACGTTATTATTAATAATACTAATTCACTAATTCACCATCCCATTATCCCCTATGGATGCTCAAGAAATTATTCTCCTGTTAATCAGTTTTTTTTTCAATT
This sequence comes from Pseudophryne corroboree, assembly GCF_028390025.1. Classification (NCBI taxonomy): domain Eukaryota; kingdom Metazoa; phylum Chordata; class Amphibia; order Anura; family Myobatrachidae; genus Pseudophryne; species Pseudophryne corroboree. Next base: position 494,858,116 of record NC_086448.1, on the reverse strand, counting down.
CCTTTAAATGCAATTTAAAATGCGATGTAATCATTATAATTGTCTTACTCATCCACATTATATTCCTTATACTCCCCACTTTTGGGGGTGAGGAAGACAAGTATGCATATAGCATTTCCCAAAAAAAAAATTACTGTATCTAGAGATTTATCATCTGGTCATACATATCTATCTATCAATAAATGTATACCAAGGCTCCACCCTCTAAGGGTTTTAACTATCTTTGGCCTAGCGCCAAAAAAAAAATCATCTAGGTAGTTAACTATGTCAGCACACAGTTGACTTTTTGTCTTTCGACACCGTGTGTCCTTTTCTGTAAGAAAACACAACTGTTTAGTATCTGACACCAATACTTCAAATAATTTATAGCACAAAGGTATATCATCCACATACTGGTTACATTTCTCAACATATCATTCAGACTGGCCAGTCCACACAAACTGTACGTTTCTCATGCACACCCATCCCTTCCTGTGCTTCTAAGCAAACTTTTCTTGGACTGTGTCCATCCCATGGATGTTTTGGCACATATACATATTCACTGAAAAATCACTTACAAAACTGAACAACGCTCCTGCTCACATTTCTATCTGTATAACTATTCTATACAATCATATCCCCACACTTCCTGGCTACGGAACCTGGTTCATCACTGCATATTGTGCAGTCCACTAAGAACTTTTGCAATGTATTATATCGATGCCTATACAATGAGATGGATTTTAGCAAGCATATTTTTTTTTTACCTCACGAACCCAGGGTAAGTGATATATAGATATGCTATGCATCCAACTTAATCTGTTCCTACTTTATTCTTCCTGGAATCTTTAGAAATACCCAGGGTAACTTTTACATTAGGATTCTTCCAAATAACTTTGAAGAATTGTCTAAAAGTATGTTAATACTGGAATCGTAGTGATTAATTGCTTGTCGCAATGTTTGATTTACATATACATTAAAGAATGCGTATTCCTTTATCTTTTCCTATGATTTTAGCTGCTGTTTTTACTGCTTTTCCCCGTCTAGTTCACCAGAGTTAGGGCGTTGTCTTCTTGACTGTCTGCCAGATGCAGATCTGTCAGCGATAACGCTGTTAGCGCTGACATCTCTAGCCCATATCTGTTGCTGGGATTTTTTTGTTCTTATATTTTCTGATTACAGTTATGCTGTAGAAAGAAATTGGCAGCCTTCTCTACAGGTTATCTGGTTAAGATATTAGTTCTTATATTAAACTGGAGTAGATAGTTTGTATAACAAACATTTCTAGAGTATTGCTTATGCAGAGGTTCCCAAACTGTGTGCCGTAGCTACCTGGGGTGCCTAGGACACTTGTAGGGGTGCCCTGGGTTGATGGTCTAGTACCAATTCAAATTATTCAGTGCTGGTGGCTGCCAGTCATAAAATATGTGGCCAAACAGAAGCAAATATCCCTCACCACACAACTGATTCTAAGGATGGCATATAAACGCCATCTACTCCTTTTTTTACATTTCTTCCTAGGGGTGTTGTGAAAAAAATTCTGATATTCTAGGGCTACATGATTAAAAAAAATTTGGGAACCACTGACTTATGCTTATTATGATCCATCTTGTTAGATGAAAAAATTAAAGCTCACTGAACACTTTTTTTTTCTTTACTGCGTCATGGCTTACACTGCTGCTGGAAAGGTGTGGGCACGTTTCTGCGTTGTTACACAGCTCTCAGTGCTTTTAAACAGCATTGGAAACTGAAGGGGTTTTCTTTCCTTTTTTTTTTTCTTTCTGCTGGCAGACCTCCTCACAATATATTGCATTAAAGAATATTTACGTGTTAAACAATACCATATGGAAACTTCACTTCATAGTTAGATAGTAACATTAGAGAAACACATATTTTTAACTACAGATTTGCCAAAAGCCATTTGAACACGGACATCAACTTTTGTTTCCTCAGTTCACAAATATATATATATATAAATATATAAACTTTATTATTTCAAAACTTGTAACCATGCCAATCACAGACAGAAGGTTTCTATTAGACACAGATCTGAGAATATACTTAACTGAACATTATGTTCCACCCACACAAAAAAAAAAAAAAAAAAACATAACACAAAAAATTTAAATAGTTTGCAAACTTCAATTTCTTGCAGATTTCAACAGTTTTGCCGATTTCAAAATACGCTTAGTATTGGTTGATCAGGCCAATATTATACAGCATGATTGAAATGCAAAACATAGACTGTACCCTTTGTCACTGTCTTATACAAAATTTGTGCTTCTATGGAATATTTCTTCCATACATGATATGCACACTTAGGGTTAATCCTCCCTGCCCTTCCCATACGCTGGAAAAATTTGCAATCCCTGCAATTTTTCACACACGCGACACGTCTGTCATCTGGGAAGCTGCAGTAGATCCTCTTATCACAGACTACAATCACAACGCAACATGCTTAGGTTATGCTTAGCACAACACCTCTTATGGTTAAAACAACCAGCAGCTCTTAGCAGCTCAGTATTGCAACATATACTTACACTCAGTTACATATAATCCCTATAACCTCGGGTTGTTCACTCTATTTATTTAAAGTACTCTTCTTATACATGTGTAGCTGACTAACAAGGGGAGGTGATCTATGTGCTTTTTACTTTATTTGGCTCTTGGTCCAAAGCACTTATTCACACAATCATTCATAGAGTGAAAAACACAGGTCACTGTTTCTTTGCTCAAATCTTTGAATTAATTTTGGTATTCTTATTTACATGCAACAGCATCTGTCAATCATCATTTCCGAGTTACTTGGTCCTTCAACCGATTTGGACATAATTTTGGTATTAATTTTACAAACAAACAACAACAACAAACAGGTCCCTGAGTTATTTTACTAGTGTCCAATCTCTCCACTTATTCTCATATTATAAAAAATACAATCACACAGACAGCTGGCAGGTATAGAAACAGCATGTACTGGAATATAGCACATACCATGGTATTCTATACTTACCAGTGCTGTAATGACTTTGGATGTTCCTTCCATCATCAGCTGCTGGCTGGCACACCCCTTTGAGAATTTGATGAAGAGATTGAGATCTATAGTTCCAAGGACATAGCCCCCATCTTGTTAAATTCTCTTGGTTAACTAAATTAACCATCTTGTTGCTGTTTGGATTGTTAAGTAAAATTAATGAATTGAAAACGGATTTATAAAAATCAATTATTATTTATTCAAAGGGCCACGCCCGTATACAGGGACGAGGGACATCCTCTCGTCCTGTCTCAAATCATTTAACCATGACATACACGTATCAACAATGAGTTTTATATAATACAAAGTAACGCCCATTTTGTATATCACTCCCATATGATTTCATTCTTCTGGAATACAATGTTAGGCAATATAGTTATGCAATATTTGGACAATTGTCAAGAATACTAACATGATACTCGTGAGCTTCAACTGTGTCCATATTAGGAATTACATCTGTACTCTGTGAGCTTTTAGAAAGTGCGTATGTGGAATTAATACTCAGCCAACAAAGTTGTTTTTCTCTCAGGGTGTGTATAAAGTTCAATATGAATTTGCTATATCATCTAGCTAGAATCAAAATGGATTCTGTTATGCTTTCATATTATACTAGTGAATATGAGAACACTTTGCTTATTGGATGTATACATAAAATACGTACTATCCCGTAGTGCACACACATAACTGTTAGGCCTTCAGCAGGTTGCCTCAGTCCCAGTATTCGACAGGGGGGGGCTGGACACACAGCAGGGGGGGGGGTAGGCCGGACACACAGCAGGTGAGGGGGGTGGTGGCTGGACACACAGCAGGGAGGGGGGGGGGGTAGGCCGGACACACAGCAGGTGAGGGGGGGGGCTGGACACACAGCAGGTGAGGGGGGGGGGCTGGACACACAGCAGGTGAGGGGGGGGGGGTAGGCCGGACACACAGCAGGTGAGGGGGGGGTGGCTGGACACACAGCAGGGAGGGAAGGGGGTAGGGGGGTGGCCTTATTATAATAACCGTGTGGGGGAGGAGTCTGCGGCGGTGGGTGAATGAGATGTGGGGGCAGGCTGCTAAGGGTGCAGGGGAGGAGGGGAAGAGAGCCGGATGGATCTGAATGTGAGCCGCACGTAAGGGACCATACTGATCCTCCCCACCTCAGCCTGCTGGTGCTGCTGCTGCTGCCTGACTTCTTCCGTGCAGCACAGCTGTCTTCTCCGGCTGCCGCTCCCGCACCCGCATCAGGTGTGGGGGTACCACACCGCTCAGTAGGCAAGCGCTGTCAGTCAGGAGTCAGCGCTGCACCGGATGTCTCTTCTGGATGTCCTCTGACTTTCTCCTGCGGCGCAACTCCAGCTATTCCTCCCGCTGCGGCTCCCACTTCGGGTAAGGGGACCATATTGCTCAGTAGTGAGCACTTTCGGTAAGCCTGCGGCTGCTATGCCGCTACCCCTCTCCTCCAGAGTCCTAATGGGTCGCTGCAGTCTGTAAGGGACCGCAGGTGCACACACCCAGGAACCGCTGGCTCTCCTCCCGCCGCCAGCAGCTACTTTTATAACCTCAGCCTGCACGAGACCCCTTCCCTCACTCACTCTCGCTCTCCTGGCGGCCACTGCGCAGCCGCAACAAATTGAAAAGCCCTATCTCTATAATGGGGCATATTTCTCTTAATTAAAAAAAACCCTATAACTTTCTGAAAAACCACAACCCCAAAAGGCACTACACTGGGGCATACTCTATCTAGTAAAACAAACCCCAAGTCTTAATTCGTCCTCTATCCGGAGTTATGCCTTCCCAAAAAATATCTAATTCACTCTATAGGAAAACGGTGTCAAAAAGCCACAAAGGAAGTCACAGAAAAAAACTGACAGTTGGAACTTTACGTTACTCCCAATTCCTCATTTTTTATTATTTTGCCCTGAAATTTGGCATGCAGCACCGGGTGACGATTCTACACGCCCATGCCAAATTTCAGCTCAGTACGTCCAATCAGTTTTGAGGTGTAGCCCCTCAAACACCATGCCCCCATCTCAGAAGTTCCCTATGGGAGAATTCCGTTTGTTCGATTCAGCCTTAATATAAGGGCACGACCGTGCCCTTATAATATATACATACATATACATATACATACACAGGGTGATTCAAAAGTCGCAGTACATCCTTTTGTTTCAAAAACTCTGCAGGAAATGGGAACACTGAATACTCCAGTAAGGTATGGGTGAGACGGGCTATCTTTTAGGATATGTACCGAACATGTGCGCCACATTGAAATCATCCATCTTGAATATAAATCCGTTTTTTCAAATGGAAATGGGGTCATGTAACATGTCAAACAGCATCAGAATTTGCTGAAAAGTTTATTGCTGTTTCAAAAGTTATAACACTTTTTTTGTTGAAATTACAGACTGAACTGTTCTCCATAAAGGACAATCATTTAATGTGTTCAACATGTTGTCCCTCTTGGTCAACACAAATTTGAAGGCCAAAACCATTGTTGAGGTTGTCTCGTCAGCAGCACTTTTTGGACAACCACTCCGAGACTTGTCTGCAACAGTCCCAGTTTCTCAGAAATTGGAAATTAGGCACCTGACAGTGTTATGTGAAATTAGAGGTCTTTCTGGGTGCCATTAAAATCTGCAGCTATGACACCGAAACTTCATTCTCCAGACATCAAAATGACCTCAATTCTTTCCTCTTTTGTCAAAGCCATCTTTAGTTACCTGCAACAAAAAAAGTGTTCTAACTTTTGAACCATAACTGCTATTTCAAATGTGTTTGCAGCAATAAACTTATCAGCAAATTCTGATGTTGTTTTACATGTTACATGACTCCCTTTCTATATGAAAAAACTGACCTAAATTCAAGATGGCCGATTTCAAGATGGCGCCAATGTTCGGTACACTAAAATATAGTCCACATCACACATACTGTACCTTACTGGAGTATTCAGTTTTCCCATTTCCTGCACAGTTTTTGAAACAAACGGTGTACTGTGACTTTTGAATCACCCTGTATATATTTAAACAGGTATATGTATTATATATCTATATATAAACAAATATAAAACCACAGCACTCGCCACCCCAGAGCGGTTTGAAGGCTTCCGTGCATTGGCCAATTCACTAACTAAACCCACATCATTTATTTATTGATGTTGTGAAGATAAGTGAGCTTGCTTTTGTGAGTGCTGAACTTTCTGTTTGTATATTTTTAAGTAGATGGCCATGGGCTACATGCAACCCACTTCTGGGGTGGCGAGTTCTGTAGTTTTATATTTGTTGGTATATTGTAGGGTTAATCTTTGGTTAACTCATTTTTTTTACTGTGGCCACAAGCTTTTTTTCATGCACCCCTATGCAAACCCAATTATCTTAAACCTGAGTCAGCTGTTCTTTAGTAATTTATCAGCCAGTGTAAGGTGACTAGTGTACCTTTAAAAGACATGGAGTATGTGGCAGGTACACATTAAACCAAGTAGGCATATTTGCAGTTATATTATGTGTGATACAGTTGCTAGGTTTTAATTTTTTAGACTCTGTGATAGTGTAGGACCTGCATGAAGATGGGGTACCTTGGCGAGCGGTTTGCAGGCTTCTGTGCATTGGCCATTTCACTAACTAAACCCCCATCTTTTATTTATTGATGATGTGAAGATAAGTGAGCTTGCTATGGTGAGTGCTGAACTTTCTGTTTGTATACCCTGTGGCCCCATTGTATGCCAACATTTATATGTTTGAGCAGGAACGGAGGCTATTTTTTGATGATAGAGAATGTAGGAAGAAGATCATAATGTATTGTTGCTATATTGACGACATTTTCCTGATATGGAGTGATGGAATACATGCCTTTTCTAGCTTTATCAATGAGATCAATGCTCTGGCATTTCCTATCAAATTTACGTATACTTGTAGTAGCCGACATATCGTAATAAGTTTCTGATGGCGTCTAGTCACCACCCAGATCTTTAAAACAGGGATTACCACGTTCGCAAATGATGAGGGTTGCTCGTACAGCCAGTGATAAGACCAAGTTATCAGAGGATCTAGACACCTTTATTCCTAACTTTGTAGCACGGGTATATAATCTTAAAACTCTGATGGCGCAAAAGGAAGAGGTGTTGTCCTTTGCTAAACAACATCTATTAGGTTCGGTTAAGAAGGACACGGGTAAACGTATTCCGTTTCCCAGTGACTTCACCACTGCTAGCCCTATTGTCACACGTGTTACTAAAGTCCTCTGGCCCATTTTGTCCTCGGACCCTGAGCTTAAATCGTTCCACAAATCTACTCCTCTGTTGTCGTTTCGTAGAGGTAGAAACATACGGGATAGGGTGGTTAAGATGGACATTACAGGTATGGGACTTCCCCACATCCCTAATGTCTACTACAAACCCCCAGGGTGTTATTGTTGCAGTGGGTGCACCACATGTAAATATATGTTTACTTGTAAGGCATTTCAACACCCTCATTGTGAAAAAAGGTATGATATTAGATTTGTGTTGTCTTGCTCTACGTCCTTTGTCATTTATGCTATTATTTGCCCATGTGGTTTATTTTATATTGATCAAACTACACGCAAATTGTCAGAATGAATGGCTGCACATCGATCGGCCATCAAATTGATCCTAGAAGGAAATCCTGTCGATCAACCTGTAGCAAAACATTTTAAACAGGCTGGCCATTCATTAGCATCCTTAAGTTATTTCATGTTTGATCATGTACCACTCTCGCTTCGAGGTGGGAGTAGAGCTAAGACCTTGCTGCTAAAAGAGGCCCGTTGGATTACCCGACTGGGGACTACTTTCCTGGGGGGGTTGAATGAAAAGGTGAATTGGAACTCTCTAACTTACATTTTCTGTACTACTTTGATTAGACACATGATATTTTGTAGTTATTAGTAACCATGTTTTCCCCATATCACTATTCTAGTTAGGAGATCCTCTGTGTACTCCATAATGGATTTATTCGCTCCTTGTACCTCTGTAGGTGAGAAGATGTACCTGTATATTCTATTTTTTCAGAGATGTGTGTTTTGTAATATGTTGTATGACTTGTTTATGCTTATGTTTATGCTTTTTGTATCTTATAGGTACCTAATTCCCCCCCCCCCGCGCTGCATGGCCGTGTCCTCGGCGATGCTCTGTCCCCTACACTGTCTTGGACCGCATGATGCTGCCGAGTGAGACGCAAGCCGATGGTTTCCTTGGCGACAGGCTGCGCTGGGACCGGAAGTTTGGGAGCGGAAGCTGGCCGGGAGTGCATGCTGCTGCAGATGTGTGGAGAATGGTGCTGTACACCTGTGTAGGTATTTAGGCGGGTGAGTACTGTCCTGTTTGTTCATATCTGTATACTGCTAATGTCCTGACGACGGGGCTATGTGCCCCGAAATGGTCGTTGACTAATTGGAAATTTAATACAAGTTTTCTTCATTGCTATTGACTCTGAGTGACGCTTTCTACTGGACGTTTATATATATATATATATATATAGAAACAAGCAATGGAGCACTCACCAGTCTTTTCTTAATTAAGTATCAATTTTAATACCCAGACAGCACAACATGACTGTTCACTGCAGTCCAATGCGATTTCACAAAAGCTCAAACGTTTTCGGTCATATCCAGACCGTCATCAGGAGACAAAAAATTTCACTAGAGAGCTGTCCCATCATAGTCGAAGTACCAGCAGCCTATCTGACCCTGCCTCACCGGCTCCTTATCTACCCACCATTCAATCAACGGCGCCAAAATGACGTCATAGTGTGGGCGGAGTCAGCCCATTCTGTTTAAACCACTATAAGAAAAAAACAACCATCATAACATTATATGCATCCCGCACCAATATCCCCAACATTGCACATACAATAATCAGTGGTTTGTGCCCCCATAGAGGGTACAGCCGCTGCTATCCACCTCCATGTCCTATTAACGTGCGCTGGCGGAGACTACGTCCCATAGCGGTTGCCAAGCAACCGCAATAGGGAACATCCCACATTCACCAGCAACCAATCAGCGTCACGATGTGCGCAGGCGGAAGTGACGTATCGGGATGGTTGCCAAGCAACCACCCGAACACTTCCCAGCAAGTGTCATGTGCGGGCGGAGGTAACGTCTCCAAGCGGTTGCCAAGCAACCGCAATTGGAGACCCCCAACGCCCACCGGTGCCCAATCAGTGTCCCAATATCTACAAATGAATAATGACGTGTCGGGACGGTTGCCAAGCAACCAACCGATCACTTATTCACAATACAGTAGTACCTATTCTTTTATACTAATTCAAAAGGATTAATAGTCATATATAGGGTACAAATGTTAGTGTTTAAGCTAGAGGCCGATCACATAACAGAGGTAATTCCGTTATATACAGAGGGTCAGAACAGCGGGATATGGTACTGGCGAACCTCATGTGCAAGCCAGGTTTTAAATAGTGAACAACACCATATAGTTAATCAAACTGTAACCTGTAGGTAGTAGGAGCCGGTGAGGTACGGAAGACAGTACATCATATGACAAATGACAAAGACAAAACACACATACACAGAAAAAATCACCTCCATAAAAACACTTAAGTATTATAACAAAGCGCATTGGTCCCAAAGGACTAGATGTCCTTCATCTAAGAAAAATACCCAAAGGGTTAATCTCATTAAGCCCATTGGGGGCTAAAGTTCCCAGTTTGAAAATCCATCTTGCTTCTAATTTCCTCAGAATAAGAGCACGGTCACCACCTCTCTCAGGATCCGCTACCCAGTCTATGATACGGCATCTGAGTGCTGATACCTGATGTCCTGCTTTAAGGAAATGTTGTGCAACTGGTTTATCTGACATCCCAGATGTGATCGCTTGATGAATCGAACTCCTGTGATTTGCCATACGTTCTCTAAATGTACAAGTCGTCATCCCAACGTATGCCAGACCGCATGGGCATAACAGCATATAGACCACGTAACTCAGCCTACAGTGAAGCTTATATCGGATGTTAATCAGTCTGCCAGTATGGGGGTGTTGAAAAGAGGTACCCGGCAGCAGCGAGCGGCACGTCACACAACCCACACATCTGAAGCATCCTGGTTTCTTAGTGTTTAGCCACGTGACGATTTCCTTGGTCACAAGACGTCGGGCTGGTTGCATAAGAATCTGCTTCAAATTTCTACCACGTCTGTAGGCCATCATAGGTGGATTATCAAGAGTGCCTTGAAATTTCGGATCTGACTTAAGTAGCGGCCAATGCTTTTTGATGGTTTTAGAAATAACGGGAGACATGTCATCATACTGTGTCACAAATATCATCCGATTCTGTATGCGATCACGTTTCTGGTGAAGTCTCAGCCTGGCTTTAGTAAGACAGCTCTCAACAACACTTTTTGTGTATCCCCTCTCGAGGAAACGCTCTTTCATTTGTGCAATTTGAGCTTCCGCAGTATCAGGATTTGTGTTATTACGAAAAACCCTCATAAACTGGGAAATAGGGAGACTTGCCTTGAGGGTAGGTGGATGCTTTCTGGTCGCATGCAGAAAGGTGTTCCTGTCCGTCTCCTTTCTGTACAGTGTGGAACCCAATTTCGTTCCATCCCGGAATACAGTCACGTCCAGAAAATTGATAGAGTCACATTCACAAGCCCCAGTAAAGCGGACCGTAGATTCCAAGGAATTAAGTTCATTCAACATTGAATGAAATTCCTCCTTGATGCCACTCCACAGTAGAAATATGTCATCTATAAACCTCTTGTAATAGGTAATCTTATTACCAAATTTAGGATAAATATTCGTTGATTCGTAATCATGCATAAAGATACCCGCGTACATCGGGGCCACATTAGAGCCCATAGCGGTCCCTGAGCACTGGAGGTAATAATCACCCTGGTATGTAAAATGATTATGAATCAATATTAGCTCAAGCAACTCAAGGATAAATTCACATGGAAGATGAATATTACCATGCCTTATCATCAATTTCCTAACCGCCTCAATCCCTTCAACATGGGGGATGATGGTATACAGAGATGATACATCCAAAGTTGCGAACAACACATGTTCATCAAGATTTGTCAGTAAGGACTGCACAACAGACAAAGGTAAGATCCTTTCAATTATATACAAAGTCAGTTTGGGGGAGAACTTTGGGGGCATGGAGCTCCCTGTATTTCTCTGGCTGGACCACTTTGGGGAATCACCAACTTACATTTATTTTTAACACTTATATCAACTTGTGTTTGTTTTATATTTATGTAGCATTTTTTACATATTTTTTTCACTGTAACACTGCTCAGCTAAACCTCACTTTGTAACACTCTGACACCTCACTGGGGTAGTTTGGGGGTGCTCTGCGCCCCAGAGGTGAACCCCTATAGTGTTAGGGACCTGTCCGATGAGGTCGCCATGAAGTAGGTGGGCAGACTCATATACTGGCCAATATATGCCAAGAACCTTGAATATTATGGTTATAATTTTTTCATTGTTCCTATATTGTAGTACTAAGTCCCAGCCAGGTAGCACATCCCATTATAAGAAGCTAGGGTGTGTAGTCCTGGCCCCCTCTCCATATAGGCCCTCATTCCGAGTTGTTTGCTATTTGATTTGCACGCAAGCAGCGTTCGCACAGCAGTGAACACATTGCACGATTGCATACCAACGCTCACCACGCACTACTGCAAACGAGCATGCAACAATACACAAAGTAGGCATGTATTATTTACCATTGCATGGTAGTGATCCATTCGCATGACTGCCAAATGCATCGCTAGCAACACATACCCTTCACAGGCTTACACACGTTTTCGTTAGCTTGCAAATATTCGCACAGTGCTTGTTTTTTCCCCTAAACATTTCATCCCATCCCTTTCTAAATTAAGAAACCAATTAGGGTAAGGATTTGTAATGTGATTGTTCAATTAAGTGTTAAAGTCTTCAAAAAGAAGAGTTAGAACACCTCATTGCACAATAAAAATCCTAAATTAAGGTTTCAAATATATATTTTGGTAATATTTTTAGCCCTATTTGCTCAATACCACAGATTTTAATATTGAAAAATCCTTGACTGACATAATGTACATAACACAGTTTCCCATATATGCTTGTTTTTTTAGTGTGCGTTAAAATGGGGAGTGATAAAGTACCAAACAATCAGCTCCTAACTGTCATGTCACAGCCTTTTTTTAAAGTGTCAGTTAGTAGTTGATTAACTAGTCATTTCTCACTCTTCATTTTAAGCATTTAAAAGTGATGAACCATCTCTACATATGTTATTTCCATTTTACACAACACAAAACAACACAACAATTTTGGGTTCAAACCATTTATTTGAAAAAAAAAATAATAATTTAAAAAAAATAAATTATTTATATTTTTGTTTTCAAGCAACAATTTGCTCCAGAAGGCCACGGCAGTGTTGCTCCATTCTATCCAAAATTTCTGGTATGCCCACATTGGGATCTCCAACTGCAGCATCTGTAATGAATGTAAACAAAACACAATTATTTAATGACATTATGTAATATACAAGCAAGGCACAAAACACACTTTATCCGGTCACTAGCTAGATCAGGGATGTTGAACATTTGGCCCTCCAGCTGTTGATGAACTATACATACCAGCATGGCCTGCAATCTTTTAAATAAAAAGCCATGCTAAAACTGGAGCAGGCTATGCTGGGCTGTGTACTTTACCCAAATCTAAAGTAGCTTTGGTTCACTATTTCTGTTCTAGGTCCAGCCTCAGCAAACCCCGTCTCTACATCTGCTGTGGAACTACATATCCAAGCATGTCCTGACTCAATGATAGCATGCCTTAATCCCTAAGCTGAGACAGGGAATGTTGGAATGTGTTTCAGCACAGCATTTGCACGGACACATTTTGAAAATACATGTAATTGTATCTACATTTCAAACAGCTTACAAATACATTTCTGTTTTCGAAATTACTTACTCTCCTCTGACGCCAGAAGAGCACCCTCCACCTTCTCAGGGGCCTCAGCTGCCCACTCTCCGGGGTAGCTTGGGATGGGGGAAGGGGTTGAAAGGGGATGGGAGGTTGGATGGGGGAAGGAGGTTGGATGGGGAAAGGGGCTTGAAAGGGGGTTGGAGGTTGGACAGGGGATGGTGTTTGAGAGGGGTGGTCAGATTGAGAGGGGGAGGGGGGTTCAGAGGGGGTGTAAGATTGAGATGGGGAGGGGGGTTCAGACGGGAGTTATATTGAGAGGGGGAGGGGTGTTCAGAGGGGGGTAAGATTGAGAGGGGGAGGGGGTTTGAAAGGTGGAGGAAGAGGAGGAGGAGGATTGATGGGGTGCGGGTTGTTGAGTGGGGGAGGGGGGTTGAGAGGGGGAGGAGTAGGAGGAATAGGAGGAGGAGGAGGTTTGATTGGGTGGGTTCTTGAGTGGGGGAGGGGGGTTGAGAGGGGGAGGAGGAGGAGAAAGAGGATGAGGAGGTTTGATTGGGTTAAGGATCTTGAGTGGGGGAGGCTTCTTCATCTTCCTCATTGGAATCCTGCCTTTGTGCTGTGCCTAAAAATATCAAAACACACAAATATGTTTATATATGTATATAAACAATTTTTAGGGCATTACATTTTTCTCTTTAAAATGTTTGTGTCATATGGTCCCAATGTGTTCTTTGTCATGTGCCTTTTTTTACAAGTAGAAATAGCTGGGTATATTTGAGTGAAATATTTTCTAAAGTTTATTTATGATTAACATTTTTAGGCTACTCTAAATAGCACACACAAACAGGAATGTACTGTGGCACAAGAGTTTGGCGGTGGTCCACTGTGCATTCGCATTCCACCGGCCCCTCTAGGGTTCCACATCCAGCTTGTGCGCTTTCATTATACATAACACATATGGTAACTTACACTACGCACGACTATGGCCATTTTACTGGGGCACATTGTGATTATCCTGCTTGTTGTAATTCCTGTATATATTTATTAAGGTCCACACTGCATGCACTATAAACTTGTATGACAATCCAAAGTGGTGTTTGTGTACAGCCTCTGTGGACACTGGCCACACCCCTACACATGGTCCCCTCCCACTGCATTCCCCAGTGTGTCCTGCAAAGGCCTATCCCCACACAGTGTCTGGTGTATGTCACACAGTGTCTGGTATACAGTATAGGTGCTACGTGTAGTCATGATGTTTGCTAATATTATTAAGCATTTAAATGCTAAAATACACACTCACACAAACAAACAAAGATGTTATTGCGGATTACTTACGTGCACGGATTTGCTGGCTAAGTTGCACCAGCAACTCAGGCTGGCGGTGGAGGAGGTCCGACCACTGCCACTCTAGTTGGACGATGGTCTGCTTGGTGTGGACCCTCGTCTGCAGGACTCTGCGGACCTCCGCATAGGCCGCACGCTTCCTAGAGTTTGGAATGTAGGGTCCTGCGCGGCCTACGCGGTGGTCCATTATAGCGGTTAGGAGCCGCAGCTCCCTCATTGAAAAAGCTGCAGCTCGCATGGTGCCAATGGTGTTTTAGCAAGAGGGACGAATATTTATACTGTGTGCTAACTGTTGATTGGTCAAAATATGGTGGTGTCACCTGTATTGCTAAACTTTATTAATATAACTGTACATTAACAGTGATTTATTTTCCCCTGCGTACGCATAAGCGACTGTTAGCAGCTCTCACACTGCTAAAAAAAACTCTCTGCTAATCATTTTTCTAAAACTCACCACATTTGGATGCATCATTCAGCTAATCAATCCAGGATTGTACTATTAGTATGGGCAGGTGGATATGTTATTTGGGAGACAAAAAAAACCCCTAAATAATAGGCTTGCATGTGAAAGGTTAACTGCAAAACAGCAATGTTAGGCTTTATATGTTTTTTTGGGGAAAAAATCTGATAAACACACAATTATACTGTTGTTCAATGGCCATTTACAGACCTATCAAGTTCACAGTAAGTTTTTTTTAACAGTCAAAACACATACACAGCTGCCATTAATATCAACCATGTTTTAAAAATGAATGGCCAATAAATGTATTTATTTTAGTCCTTAAAGCTGGAGGCACATATGTTAAACCGCATCTGATCACAGGCAGCAGCCAAAAAGCGAAAGCAGCAGCCCCCATTTACAAGGAGGGAGTTGGCTATTTTGGTCCCAGAAGCCATGGATAAAATCCATTTTGGGAACTAAAACATGGGTGCTGCAGCAAAAGACTAGAGGGAGATAACTGACCAGATTAATGAAGTTGGCCCAATTGTCCGTACACCACAGGAAGTACGAAGACGGTAAGTACATACTGACACACAATGACAAACACTATATTATGCATAAAAACCAAGTGAGGTTGCCTATAGCAACCAAAACCATTACATGTGCTCAAAAAGTATACTTGACATTTACTTACAGTACATTGCTTTTCTTCTCATTTCTCCCAAACCAATAAACATATGTAGTTGGGCCAACTTCAAGTCCCGCCTGAAGCAGAAAAGGGCAGCGGAGTGGAATGCTTCGAGGGCAACAGGGGAAGGGCCATCCCCTGAGACTGTGGAGTATACAGATCTAGAGGAGTGAGCGATGGTCTGTGTGACCTATGAGGAGGTGGCAGGTGTGTCACAAATGGACACAGACAAACCTGACATGTTATGGCCACATTACTTGCCAGGTAAGTTTCCTAACACATATTGTCAAGTGTTTTCTGTCTCATTTCGGGAATTGATACTAATTTTTGTTTTTTATATATCTGTTTTTTCCATAACAGAGCACAGGAGGGGCAGCTCGGTGAGTCACAGGAGAGGTATCTAGCGGAGGCTGAGGCGGGGGGAGGTAGTGGCACCTCCAGCATGGGGCAGGATATACCACCAGCCCAGCCACACACTGGCCCCCCTCCCAACCCTCTCTCCCGGGGATTCTGGCAGAAATTGCCAGGCATGGAGTTATTAACACGCAATTCCATGACATGATGACCCGGGAGGTACGTGAAATGTCCTTACGGCTCACTGATCTGACCACCTGTGTGGGCGACCTCAGGCAAGGTATGGGTGAACTCAGGCAAGGTATGGGCGAACTCACCTCCCCGGTCCAACAATTAAACACCACAGTTGGACAAGGACTACAGGCATTCGCTGGCCTTCTTGCCCACAGTGTCAGGGAGGCTCCAACAGCTGGACCATCCCTTACCCCTGCCCAGGAACAAAATCCCACTGGGCAGGGCCCTTGAAGGTCAGTTCGCAGACCAACCAGTGACCATCCACTTCAGGCGGGGCGTAAAAAGAAGAAGTATTTTCTTTCCAGATGCAGACACATTTCCCAGCACCCATGTTTCTTCAGTTCCAAAATGGATTATCTATGGCTTGTGGGACCTGAATGCCAAACTCCAGCATGCTGAATGGGGTTTGCTGGGTTCTCTTTTTGGTATTGGCCTGTGATGCAGTATCCTGTGAACTTGTCCCACCTTCCTCTTCATATTGTGGTGTATATATAATTGGGTTCGGGTATTGTGGCCAGAATCTTCCTCAATTTGACCCACATGATCCTCAGGCAGGGTCATGACACCAGTCTCTTTTTGTGTTTCATGCCCAGTAGATGGGTTGTCCCTGACTACTGGGTTCTGTCTTCCTAATTTCTGCACTGGCAGGTGTTTGTTGCTATGCCATGTTTGTTTGTTGATTATTTTAATTTTGAAAAAAGTCAAAGTACTTTGAACAAATAAGCTTTTTGTGGATAGTGTGTGTGTGTGTGTGTGTGTGTGTGTGTGTGTGTGTGTGTGTGTGTGTGTGTGTGGGTGTGTGTGTGTGTGTGTGTTAAGAGTAATTTAAAATTAAAACATGTCTGTGGCTCCTTACACAATATAATGGCACAAAGTTGTTTGTTTACTATGGGCAACATGCCATATTAAATCTAACTTACAAGTGACCGAAAGCATCCATATAGCAATATATTAGGAAAAGCGGCAGGTAATAACATTATAGGTCAGGATGCATTATGATGGTAATGTTGTTATATGAAACAGAAAAGTCATGTAGGATTCTGGAAAACATGGCATGTATGTGGGTTTTTATTTTTAAGGAAATTAATTGTGTTTGAACACTTAGAAAATACACATTATTTATACACAAAGCAAACATGTGGGACTTTGCTAATACACATGCATTTGCTAATAAGACACATGTGTGCTGCTTCTCAGTGCAACCTAATTTGATATGGGTTAACATTTTAACATTTCCTGGGAGTGTAAATGCATACCTCCCAATATGACCCTTTCCAGGAGGGACAAAATACTCTGTTCCTGGACTTCCCTCTTGATTTAAGATTGCCATCACCTGTGCTGAAACACCTTTCTTATCCATTAACTAGTTCTACACAGGTGATGGCAATCATAAATTAAGAGAGAAGTCCAGAAACAGAGTATTTTGTCCCTCCTGGAAAGGGTCATGTTGGGAGGTATGTAAATGTACCTACAATATGTGAGAGTGATACAGCTACAATTGCAGTGTCGAGGTGTTTGCTGCTCAACAGCTGTGTTTTATTGGCAATTATTAGCTATCTACGCCCTGTCAGCTACTTGTAGCAAGAGTTCGTTAGCTCTACGTAGCTCTAGACCTACTCCTGTGCTGAGAACGCCTGTTGTGTGTCTGTAGAAGTCAGCTTTGCAGCGTTGCGAAAACCACACCTGCTACTCTGAGACACCCACCTTCACGCCCCTTTTTGCTAGCTAGTGAAGCCATGCCTCCGCACCACCTTAAGCACGCCTCTTTGTCGGTCGGCCACGGCGAACACAATAAGCGTTTGCATATCTGCACATTCGTTGCCCGGTTGCATTGGCACATTGGTTCTTTTGCGCGTGCACAGTGGGCTGAAAGCCGCTGCTTGCGATGCAAAGATTTGCAGTGATGAACTCGGAATGACCCCCATAGTCTGTATTGCAGTGTCCTCAGAATTCCACTCAGCCTTGCCTCAGAATTCCATACAGACTTTGTTTTTGTTCTCTGACTCCAGTAACTGATGAGCATACAAGTTTCCAAGCTGCAATACCTTCAGTCAGAGCAAGATATGGGCCCAATACAGAGTTGAATTTGTTAACATATGCACTGCAGGGGGTGCAGATATAACATGTGCAGAGAGAGTTAGATTTGGGCGGGGTGTTTTCAAACTGAAATCTAAATTGCAGTATAAAAATAAAGCAGCTAGTAATTACCCTGCACATAAACAAAATAACCCACCCATATCTGACTCCCTCTGCAAATGTTATATCTGCCCCCCCCCCCACAGTGCACATTGTTTTGCCCAACTGCTAACACATTTTCTCACCTCCAAGATCTTCTGTGCAGATTCCTGACTGCAGCAGTGATCACCATCCGTCTAGTAAGTGCTTGTGCTTGTTTACAGAGATCATGCAGTCTCTCAGTACTATGGTGATTGCTGCTAGCCTCACTGCACCCCGTTCTCTCTTGTGTTTACCCCGTGGGGTTACCACCATCTCCAGTTTCTGGGTACTCCATGACACTTTTGGTCAGCTTATCTCTACTTCACCATCAGCAAGCCTCAGTCCGGTCAGCATTCTCCAATTGCTAAGCGGCAATAGGGATATATGGACTCCTGCAAGCTTCAGATAGCTGCCTTGAACAAAGTCGATTCACAGAGCTGCGTCCCTGTGCTCCAGACTTCTGGTTTCTGCTGCTTATAGTAGTACTGTCCTCAGTCAGTCACTATATTTGCTTATTCCAGTTCAGCCAGAAAGCATTTATCCATTTCAGCCTGCACTTGTTTCAGCAATGAAGCACTTGTCAGTTCCGCCTGACTTCTGAGTTGTCTCATCGGTTCCGGCCTGATATCTGCATCATCTGTTCCACAAAACAAGAAAATTTGTGAATCCCTAGCAAATGGCGCAAACAAGAGCAGCCCGTAGGCCTGTTCACCACAACAGAACCTCACCAAAAAAGTTCAAATAACACAATTTTTAAAAACAGATGTGTGGGACACCAGAGTAACAGGCGCTTTAACAAATTTAAATAAAAATATACTCAATTTTACATCCCTGGGGTGTACAGGAAAGATGGTGCTTTAAATCGTCGTGTAGATGGACGTATTTCTCTTTCCTGAGGCGATTCTTTCTCCTCAGCTCGATGTTAACATGAAAGAGATGGTATATATATATACATGTGTAGTAATGTTTCAATAATGGATGAGTCTCTTTAAATATCAGAAATGTGCAACACAGGAAAGGCTATATTCATCCGTCGGTGAGGCGTACCCCAACTCACTTTCCAAACGAAAGAAGGAAGCCTATCAAGGTATCTTTTCCTATCCACCTCGGTGTTTGGAAAACACAGTTTTAGGTAGTGAACCCCTTTTACCCAGGAAATGAGCGTACCTCACTCACACAACAAGAGGGTAGTTGAAACACATAAAGGTATCTTTCATTCCTTGTATGTTAGATGTAAGGTGTACCCTACTCACGGGAATAAAGATTATGTTCAAACGCATCTGGGTTTCTTTCGGTGATCAGACGTATTAGTGATTAACACTAGTTTCCCTCATGTGTGGATAATTCCCAGAATCAGCCCGATATCAGCATCATCGGTTCCAGCCCAATATATTTTCTCATCTGTTCCAGCCCAATATCTGCATCATTATTTCCAGCCCAATATCTGCATCAGTGGTTTCAGCCTGATATCTGCATCATCAGTTCAAGCCAGATACCTGATTCATGGGTTCCAGCCCAATATCTACATCATCAATTCCAAGCTGTTACCTACATTATCAGTTCCAGTTCGATACCTGTATCATCAGTTCAGTTCAGTATCCAGTACCATCCTAGCTCCTACTAGTTCATTCATGCTATTCTGGCAATTGTACTGGGAGACCCAGTCAGAGGGCCCTATCCTCTATCCCTCTGGTCTGGGTTCTCGCCAACTCCTTGGTACTAGCTAGTTTCCTCTTTCCTGCTCATGCAAAAGAACTACCAAAAGCCTACAAGGTTCCTACAGTACATCAAGCTTCTACCACTGGCTCACTAGAGTCACAGCCAGGAACACAAAAAACCCCAGACCTGATACAAGTGACCTATTATATATAAAAATAAAGTGTTTAATTATTGTCCAAACACCCCATGTTTTTGTGGGGAAAAGGACCTAGACATTTATTGCTATGTCAATCCCACTGTACCCACTACCTGGATGCAATTTTTCCCTTTAGTCTTAAAAAGAACGAGAGACTGTATAGGATAGAGTGAATATAAGCACCCTGTTTGTTATGTAGCTAAGCTAGTTGGAGCTGGTTTTTGTGTTGATAAATTTTAATAGGTGCTGATGTATGTCAATTAAACATTATCCAATAGGGAGTAGTTAAGTAGGCGGGTTCACTGGTTGTTTAGGTAGCTAAGCTAGTTAGATCTGGTTTTTGTGTTGATATTTTCTAATAGGGTAGTAATAAATGTCAATCAAGCATTATCCAATGGGGAGTAGTAGGGTAGGCGGGGTAGATTAGTTTATTTAAGTGCTGGCAGAGGATTCATATTCCTCTTGCCATTTTGGGATTCACTGGACTGGTAAAGTATTGTGTATCACTCCACAGGTGTTCATTAATCATAAATTGAATTTTGGTTTTCAACTTTATGTTATTATATCAATTAGCTTAACTATAATTGTATTGGTTTTGTTTCATTTATATTATTAAAAAATTCTTGTTGTGAGGTAAATTTCGGGAGCTATATATTTGTCAGTTTCTGCTGCTATATTATTGCTTCTTGTTAGCTATAATGCCTCGTCCCCGCCGCAGTGCGCCCCCTCCCCGCCGTTTAGTTGAGGTATCTAGACCTCTTTCGTCAGCAGCTGCCTCTGCAGCCGTGAGGGGTGCGCGGCGTTTATCTGTGAGGGGAGCCGGTCACGCGGCTCCCAGCGCTCGCGCGGCCTCCAGCACTCGCGCGGCTCCGTCTGAGGTAGCGGTGACGAGTCACCCGCCTCCCTCTCCGTCCCCCTCAGTGCTGCGGGCATGGCTGTCGGGAGCGACAGCCAGCCCTGCGAGCACACCCCGCCGGCCTTCACCAACATTAAGCAGCGGGTCCGGTGCCTCGGCACCCGCCGCTTCAAGCCCCGCCCCCGTTTCCATGGCGACGGACCCGGCGGCAGTCAGCCCCTCTCCCACAGCTTTAGGAGCTGGGGAGGGGAGAGCAGGGGCAGGGATAGGCGGGCAGGCATTAGTAAACCAAGGGAGAGGGAATATATTAGCCTCTCCCATTTTAGGTGAAGATAATAGTAATGTAAATGTGTTGGGGGCAACAGGGAATTTAAGGAGTTCCCCAGGATCTGCAGTAGCAGGTTTGGATGCGACAAGGGGATTGTTTGCAATCCCCCCCCCCCCTTTTTCCCATCAATTAAATGTGCAGACAAGGGGGAATTTTCAACCCCAGCAAGGGTCCTGGTCCCCGTATTTTAGTCAAGGGGCACAAGGAAATGTCGCGCAGCTGTCTTTAACAGGACAGCAACATTTCTTTAACCATCAATATACCCAGCAGTTAGGTAATTTATATCAGCCTTTTGCTTTCCCACAAGTAATGCATATTCCGAGCCCCCCGCAGGCGGGCCCTCAATATGGGCATTGGTTTCAGCCTGCGCATAACCAATTTATGGGTGTTCATCAGATAGGGATGCCTCCTCTGCCACAAGTTCCTCCACCAGCTAGACCCCCATCACCAATGCAGTCAGATAGTCAGACAAACGTGCGCTCTCAAGCAAGTACATCGTCGGTTGCACCCGATGGGGCAGACGGGGCGGGGCGGGCAGGAAGTAACGCTGTTTTATTGAGTCCGCAGGTGTCAGCGTTTCACGCAGCTTCAGTAGATCCATTGGCAGACGGTGGGATTTCGCAGGGTCAACAATCATCGAGTCAAGTTGCGGCGGGCGCATCGCACAACGTGGGACAGGAGATAGCAGGAGACCCAGGCGAAGGTCCTTCTACATCAGGAGCTGGTAAGATAGTTACAGAAGTTCAGCTTAGCGCAAAATCTTCGCATTCTGACGAATCTTCGGATACGTCTAGCTCGCTAGAGAATCCGCGTAAATTTATGCGGACATTCGTTCAGCATCTTAGGGGAAAGCGTAAGGTTTCAAAGGGAGGGCGCAGTGTAACGGGCAGTTCGGCTCCAGATGCGTCAGGCGATAGTGTGCATTGTGCAAATACGGCAATACTGAGGGGAGTAAGGTCTAAGGTGAGGGAGCGTATAAAGAAAGGGCGCTTCGTAGATATGTTCGCAATTACACACGAAGCTAAAAAGGCTTTAGATACAGCAAAGGCTGGGGGGCCAGTGGTGGAAGAGGCAAGGAGGAGTTATCCCAATTGGCTTTCAGGGATGTACATTTTTGCGGCTTGTTATATAGAATCTCGTCCATCGGAGTTTCTTAACGTGATTAAATATCTGCATCTTATTCATAATATGTTTCTGACGGCTAGACATAATGTTTGGCGTCAGTACGACGAACTATTTAGAAAAAAGCAAGACGGGCAGAAATTGCTAAGTTTAGGTTTCAAAGATGTAGAGGTTTGGTTGGAGGTAACTCATAGTAATAGGTCTTTTACGGAGTCGATGGGTCGTAAACAGCCCTTTCAGTTTAGACCGGGCTTTAACACAGGAGGAAGGGGAAAATGTTACGCGTTCAATAACGCGCAGTGCAGTAGGGGAACAGCATGTAGATATAGACATATCTGCATGCTGTGCGGCGGAGGTCACGCAGCAAAGGATTGTAGCAGGTCCGCAGCTCAATCAGGGGGTAGAGGGGAGCAGAGGGCCGCAAATAGGTAAAGCCGAGTCCCCGGTAGATGTAGTAGTTTTAGAGCGTTGGTTGGACCGCTATCCTCTCAGGGAGGAGGCGGCATTTTTATTGCAAGGTTTTAAGTTCGGTTTTAAATTGCCAATAGTTAGGCCAGTATTAGTTTTAGCCAGGAGGAATCTTAAATCAGCTAGAGATTATCCAGAAATAGTAAGAGCCAAAATTGTTGCTGAAGTTAGTTTAGGTCGTATGTGTGGACCTTTTAAAAGTCCGCCTTTAGCTGATTTTTGTATTTCACCATTGGGGGTAGTTCCAAAGAAAGAGCCGGGTAAATTTCGGATAATTCAGCACCTTTCCTATCCGGAGGGGGGCTCAATAAACGAGGCTCTCGATCCTTCTTTGTGTAGCGTTAAGTATCAGTCTTTTGAGGAAGCCGTTGATATGGTTCAAGGTTTTGGGGTAGGAGCTATGTTAGCAAAAGTTGATATAGAGTCGGCTTTCAGATTGTTGCCGCTGCATCCGGAGTCATTTAAATACATGGGTTTTAAGCTTGAGGGCGAATTTTATGTGGACAGGTGTTTGCCGATGGGCTGTTCAATTTCGTGTTCTTATTTTGAATGTTTTAGTTCATTTTTACAGTGGTGTGTGAAGGCTGGCACAGGTCAGACAGGAGTCGCTCATTATTTGGATGATTTCTTGTTAGCAGGCCCTGCGAATAGCTCGGCATGTCATGAATTGCTATTTTCGGTGCAGGCTCTTTTTTCAGTAATGGGTGTACCTGTAGCGAAGGAAAAAACGGAGGGGCCTGTGACCCGTTTATCTTATCTGGGTATAGAGATTGATACTGAAGCAGGACTTTGTCGGTTGCCGGCGGAAAAAGTAAATGGTTTAAGGAGTTTATTGGAGAATTTTATTTCTGCAAAAAAGATGACTCTGAAGCAGGTACAATCACTTCTGGGGTTATTAAATTTTTCTTGTAGGGTCATTCCGATGGGAAGGATTTTTAGTCGTAGGCTAGAAAGAGCCACAGCAGGGGTAAAGAAATCACACCATTTTATTCGCATTTCAACAGAATTGAAGGAAGATTGTAAGGTTTGGTTAGAATTTTTGAAGGAATTTAATGGGGTTTGTATTTGGTTGCAGGAAGAGGTAAGCAATAGAGATTTGCAATTTTTCACAGATGCATCAGGGTCCCTAGGTTTCGGGGCATATTTTGAAGGTGAATGGTGTGCGGAAGCTTGGCCTGAGGAATGGTGTAGGAAAGGGCTTACTAATAACATGCTTTTGCTTGAGCTTTTTCCAATCATTGTCGCGGTGGAGATATGGGGTTATAAACTAGGTAATCAAAGGGTTTTGTTTTGGTGCGACAATCTAGGGGTGGTGCAAGCAATCAACAACCAAAAGTCTTCATGTTATCATGCGTTGAAGTTGTTAAGGCATTTAACTCTTAAATGTATGCAGAAGAATATAGAGTTAAGTGCTAGGCATGTGCCTGGGGTGAGGAACGAGATAGCGGATGCTTTGTCCCGTTTTCAATGGGATAGATTTAGAGCATTAGCTCCAGCGGCTAGATTAGATGGTTTGTCATGTCCTAAATTTGTATGGCAGATCATCAATCCGGCATGAAAGCGTTAGCATTGAAGGCGTTGGCACCTGGGACGTTGAGATCGTATTCTGCAGCATGGAATGAGTGGCAGGCGTACATGAATTCGGAAGGTGGTGGTAAGAGTGTGCAGGATGTTATGTTAGAGTTTGTATGGTTAGGGCATGAAAAGGGTCGTTCTAAAGCGGCTATGTCGGGTGCTTTAGCAGGAATCTCATATTTTTCACGTTTAGAAGGGTTGATCGACCCAACTAAATCTTTTATGTTATCAAAGGCAATGAAGGGGTGGTCTAAAGAACAGGCAAATATAGGAGATGAGCGTAGGCCAATTGACATCAAGCTTTTGAAAGATCTAATTATGGCCGTTTCGGGTATTGCAATAGGAGAGTTAGAGGTTAAACTGTTTAGTTTGGCGTTTGCAGTGGCCTTTTTTGGTGCATTAAGAGTAGGTGAACTAGTTGCGAAAAACAAGGGTTCAGTTGATACGGGTATATTGTTGAGTAATGTAGTAGTTAGGAGTGATAAGATTCTTATTAAGATACACCGGTCCAAAACAGATCAGTTAGGAAGGGGTAAATGGATTTCTGTCCCTATGCATTTGGAGCCGAGCATCTGCCCAGTAAGATTAGCTGAGGCCTTCGGGCGAATTCGTCCGAAAGGGGGGGATCAGTGGTTGGTACATAGGGATCGGAGTCCTTTAACTAAATTTCAATTCACAAGTATTTTTAACAAATGTTTAATGGCATTGGGCCTTCCATTAGAGCATTACGGGACGCATTCTTTCAGGATAGGAGCAGCGACTTGCGCAGCAGTGGCAGGCTCTTCCAAGGAAGAGATTAAGAGGTTGGGACGATGGAAGTCAGATGCTTACAAGCGTTACGTTAGAGGGGATAAGTTGCATTAGTAGGGGCATCCTGCGAGTTTGTTATTTCGGAAACCCAGGGCCATAAGCTACCCGCCGTTAAAGGGGGATTGGAGTTCTTTTCACCTTTTCCCTCACAAGAACTTTGAGGTTTGGTGTCGTTCACCTCCATCTGGGTCGCCAAAATGACTAAGTTTTATCCCTCCCTGTTTTTTAAAGGTTTGTTGAATCATAAGTTAAATAAAATATTTTATTTGTTTTGCTGTTTTTTCTGCAGGTTTTTTGACATTGTCAAGCCGGGTGTGGATTGTGGGGCATTCATATGTCTATTGGGCCAGTAGGCACAAGGCATCTAAGTCGTTCCCTTTTAAAGTGAGGTGGATAGGTATAAGGGGAATGAGATGGAGCAATCTATTGAGTGTGCTTTGGGATGGCGAAAAGAAGTGGGGTGCCCCTGATTGTTTGTTGAT
Source organism: Pseudophryne corroboree (assembly GCF_028390025.1). Lineage (NCBI taxonomy): Eukaryota > Metazoa > Chordata > Amphibia > Anura > Myobatrachidae > Pseudophryne > Pseudophryne corroboree. The sequence continues at coordinate 494,832,475 of NC_086448.1, read as the reverse complement.
ACACTTAGGAGGCAACGATTTAGGTACTTGTAAGGGTATAGAATTAATTAACAGCATAAAGAAAGATTTTCAAATAATTGCTGAACATTGGCCAGCGGTTAAGGTGGTATGGTCAGAAGTGGTACCGCGTAGATTTTGGAGGGGCACCCAAGGGGGAGTGGCGTTAGATAAAGTGAGAAGGAAACTCAATGCCGCAACCTCCAGATTTGTTATTAGTTTGAAAGGGAAAGTGGTTAAGCATCCAGATTTGCGTTACGAGAAGGTAGAATTGTACAGATTAGATGGAGTGCATTTATCTGAAGATGGTTTGGAGTTGTTTGTCACAGCATTGTTGAAAGGTTTAAACGAATTGTGAAGGGAGGCTGGTTTGGTGGCGGTTTCGAAGTCTGGAGGCTTCGAATGTGGCGGAAAGCAGTGCTATTCGGCGGCTCAATTTAGCGCAGCAGAGCTTGGCTAGCATTTCCCCTTTGAGAAAGGCGAGTCGGTCACTACCTCAGGGGAGGACCAGGTCACCATCTTAAGGAGGGACCAGCACTGTGCTAATTAAGGGGAGATGGTTCTACCCAGGACGGACTGCGCAAGGGGCGGAAACTCCGCCCCATTTATTTAAAGATTCTAAAGTTTTAAGCCATGGCCGAGTTGCCACTGCTTTTTTCGCCACCGGTGAGTAACAATTCTAATTCCAATTTAATAAATTTGGCTGTGACCTCCAATTTTTCCAATCTATACAGTTGTACGTGTCATTATTTCTAGGTTATTGGTTTTAGTTTGCATAATAATAAAACATATGGGTGACTTAAAAAGAACGAGAGACTGTATAGGATAGAGTGAATATAAGCACCCTGTTTGTTATGTAGCTAAGCTAGTTGGAGCTGGTTTTTGTGTTGATAAATTTTAATAGGTGCTGATGTATGTCAATTAAACATTATCCAATAGGGAGTAGTTAAGTAGGCGGGTTCACTGGTTGTTTAGGTAGCTAAGCTAGTTAGATCTGGTTTTTGTGTTGATATTTTCTAATAGGGTAGTAATAAATGTCAATCAAGCATTATCCAATGGGGAGTAGTAGGGTAGGCGGGGTAGATTAGTTTATTTAAGTGCTGGCAGAGGATTCATATTCCTCTTGCCATTTTGGGATCCCACCCACCCACCCTGCAATTTAAATTCGTGAATTGTGTTTTTCTGTCAATGTACTTTGAAAGTTTTTTATCGTTGGAATAATAAGTTATAATTATTCCAGCAAGTGAGAGGCGCAGCGGGCGGAAAGCAGTGCTATTCGGCGGCTCAATTTAGCGCAGCAGAGCTTGGCTAGCATTTCCCCTTTGAGAAAGGCGAGTCGGTCACTACCTCAGGGGAGGACCAGGTCACCATCTTAAGGAGGGACCAGCACTGTGCTAATTAAGGGGAGATGGTTCTACCCAGGACGGACTGCGCAAGGGGCGGAAACTCCGCCCCATTTATTTAAAGATTCTAAAGTTTTAAGCCATGGCCGAGTTGCCACTGCTTTTTTCGCCACCGGTGAGTAACAATTCTAATTCCAATTTAATAAATTTGGCTGTGACCTCCAATTTTTCCAATCTATACAGTTGTACGTGTCATTATTTCTAGGTTATTGGTTTTAGTTTGCATAATAATAAAACATATGGGTGACTTAACGAAATGTTGTAGTTAAATTACTTTATTTTCCTTTTCAAAAACACTGGCAATTTTTCATGCATCAGGAAAAGAACAGGGGTGCAGATAATGGGGGGTACCACTGTACACAGAACAATAATATATGCTTACCTCCCAACTTTCTAGTGAAGAGAAGCGGGACCCTCATGCAACCTAGCTGTGTGCATCCCCGGGAAGGAGACGTAGCCTCAGATGGGAGGGCATGGCCTCTGCCAAGTGGGCGTGACCTCACATCACAGACCCATTTTTCTGTATTGGGGGTTGTGCCCAGCGCTCCCGGAGCAACTGGGCAGCCATTGCCATATACTGTATAAATTCCATGCCCATGGGACACTGCGGCCCACGGGTGGAACAGCAGGTCAGTGTCTGAAACAGGACTGTCCTGCTGGAATCGGGACAGTTGGGAGGTATGATATGCGCTACATCTCAACACACACTTCTTGAAATATAAAATATTTTTACAATGAATTAGAAAAAGTACTGAATAGTTTTTTTTAGACAAGAAAATGTTTTAGTTTTATTGCAATTTCTCTTTTTAACAGGAAAACACACAAAAGAGGTATTCACGGGGTATAGCTCAGACACAGCAGAGTATTTTTCAAACATATACGCTTGAAATTAACACTGCCTCTTCCCTCATTAAGTGGCAACAAGCATTACAGTGTATTGCAGATTTCCTTGAGCTATAAAAGTGTAGGCTTACTGTAAAAAACAAACAAGCAAACAAACAAGAGCCTATTACATGTTTGCACCATCACACACAGTACAGTAGCCTGTTTGTTTGCAGTGTGTTTGTGATAAACATGCATACAATGAAATGAAGCCTGTAGTCACCCTTCACATGCATCTCCTGTCCCCATTGACCTACTACTGTAACTCTTTGTCCTAAATATAAATTAACTCCTAACCTAATGGCGCACTCACGTTTTGAGATGAAAAAGAGGAGTTGTTTTATTCTTTAAGATAAATCCATAACGGTCCGTATAGCAGCTGCAGCCGACAGCTCCTGTCAACCACAACACAGTGGTTTTTCTCTGGGGCTACTTTTGGACCTTGCACCCCTTTTGGACCTTGCACTATCTCCCCAAATTGTATGATGGAGTGCCGTCTTGTTTATATATATATATATATATATATATATACACACACACACACACACATATATATATATATATATATATATAAATACACTCCCTTTTCCAGCAATTTAGTAAAAGAAATTAACAGCACTTACAGTTTAGATGAACGTGAAAAGAGTTTTATTCTTCAAGAAAAATCCATGTGAAGCACAATCCAGTAGCTGTTTCAACCAATACAGTTTTGCTCCGGGGCTCATATATCTGGACAGAGTACTGAGCGGGGGATGTATGAGAGGAGTGTGTGCTGTCTCCTTCTCCAGCATACAGTGACACCCTGGTGGTTTAACAGTACTGACGTGCTACTGCGCATGTGAGACCTGGTGAATGCCACTGTGTTAGCGTGTTTGAGTATAACAGTACTGTATGGACATGCATTGCTTAGATCAGTGGTGGCCAACCCGCGCTTCTTGAGACACATACGGCTCTTTCATCCACCGCATGCGGCTCGGCTGGCTCCTGGCCACAGCTGCCCGGCACATACATATGTCTACAGCGGTGGTATCACTCTTAAATTCAGTGACAGTCTGTGAGCCAATCAGAGCTTTGATTGGCTCATGGACCGGCACCTAATTGAAGAGAGACACACCGCCGCCGGAGAGTAAGGGTCAGGAGAGCCGTATGCTGCGCTCTCCTCCCCTCACAGACAGCAGCAGCACAGTGAGCCGCACGGGGGAAGGGGGGGGGGGGGCATGTATATCTGGCAGTGGGGGCATATCTGATACTGTGAGGACATGTATACTTGGCCATGGGGTCATAGCTGGCACCAGGGGCATCACTGGTGGGACATGTATATCTGGCACTGGGGGCATATCTGGCACTGTGGGGACACTGGCACTGGGGGCATAGCTGGCACTGTGGGGACACGTATATCTGGCACTAGGGGCATAGCTGTCACTGGGGGCATAGCTGGCACTGTGGGGACATGTATATCTAGCACTGGGGGCATAGCTGGCACTGTGTGGACATGTATATCTGGCACTGGGGGCATATCTGGCACTGTGTGGACACTGGCACTGGGGGCATAGCTGGCACTGTGGGGACATGTATATCTGGCACGGGGGGTATAGCTGGCAATGTGGGGACATGCATAGCTGGCACTGTGGGGACATGCATAGCTGGCACTGGGGGCATAGCTGTCACTGTGGATACATGTATTTCTGGCACTGTGGGGACATGTATATCTGGCACTGGGGGCATAGCTGGCACTGGGGGCATAGCTGTCACTGTGGATGCATGTATTTCTGGCACTGTGGGGATATGTGTATCTGGCACTGTGAGAATATATCTATCTGGCACTGTGGGGCATACGTGTATCTGGCACTGTTGTTCATATGTGTATCTGGCACTGTCAGGCATATGTATACTTGGCACTGTGGGGCATATGTGTATCTAGCAATGTGGGACATATATGTATCTGACACTGTGGAGCATATATGTATCTGACACTGTGGGCACATGTATCTGGCACTGTGGGGACATATGTTTCTGGCAGTGTGGAGGCACCCATTTATTGCCATTTTTATATGTATGTGGCACTGTACAACATGACTAAAAATGAAGTTATGACACAAGGTCATACTCCTACAAATGTCATACCGAAAGGTGTGCTCACAAAAATGGGGAGTGACTTTGTTAAAACTAGGCCATGCCCCCATTTTTGAGTGCGCACTGAAGGCGCATGCATGATACTGGTTCTTGCCCTTTACTACAGATCTTTTCTGGCTCTTTGCCTCTGACTGGTTTGCCACCCCTGGCTTAGATCTTCAGGTGGGACCACAGTTATAGCTGCCATAGCTTTTATAGTGACTACCATTGTTACCACAGTTAACCCTGTGCCAACCACTATAATTTACAGTGTTTATCTGCTGTTTACCCAAATAAACCCAGCATCCAGGTTTGAGGACATTTGTGCGGACTAATCTCCATTTTCACATTATTCTGATGTCTGTTGTTACCATCCAGGTCCCACCTATAGGTTATATCAATATCCAGCCAACTGGGATTCCTCTGGGCAGTCTGTAAATCAATAGTGCTGTCTGGAGTCCAGAGGATGCCCAGTCCCAGACAGGCAATGTCTGGGAAACCCAAGGCATGGTGTAATAACTCCACTACACTGCCCTGCAGCTGCTTCTTCTGTTCAGTCTTTCTAGTTGTGGGCGTGACTGGAGGGGTGCACTGGCTGACAAATCCTTCATCTTCTTAGTGGAAAAACCTCCCTCACTGCACAAATAAAATCCTTCCCTCCACTGTTAGCAGAGTCTAATTGAGAACTAAACATGGCCATGGAAAATTTATAAAAGGGGTCTTATGTGGTTGTCAATAAATCAACTGTTGGTGGTACCAATACCTAAGTAGGTGGAATTAGTATATCACTATACCTGAAGACTTTGGTAAAAGACAAGGATAAAACAACATTTAATGGTAGGAGAAGTTAAACCAACAAAAGGAAAACAGCATGTCATAATACGGTAGCTGGACCTAACCTACAAAAAGATTATAAAGTATTGTGCTGTACCACAAGTAGTTAAGAAATAAAAACTCTGGTGACATTTGATCGACTGCAATCAACAAATACATTTTATAGCAATTTTATATACTTCAAGCTATACTTCTCCGTCTGGCCTGTCCTCAACTAAATATAAACATGATTATTGCTTTTTAATGGGGATATGTCCAAGCTGCACATAGCTTTTAAAGGCAAGTACTCACAAAGCAATTATAGCCATTAGACTTCTGGAGAATACCTAACACCAACTGTAGTGGAGCTGCAATATGGGTTTGGAAACAAAACTCATTTTAAGAAATTAGGGGTTTTATTATTAACTATCCCTTTCTTGAACAGTAAGTATTCCTAATAATATTCCTTCCCGGGTCCCTTATTAAATAGAAATATTTTTTTTTTAAAAGCACAACTTTGAACTGTACTATTAATTTACTTTATAATTTAATCTGATTAATGAAATTAAGAAGTCTCATTTGCTGGTATGCAATGTGTGTCATGATTAACATGTGGAATGGAGGGTATATAAATAAAAACCACTGGCCATGCAATTAAAGGAACAAATATAGGGATCATTAGCGAATGCTATCAAGGATTTTGGCTTCACACTAATGGAATTTATTTAATTTACTGTAAATGCTCTCATTTACTGTAAATGCACAAGCAAGGTTTTCCCGATTCCTCATTAGAGAGCCATACAATCATTAAATTTATGTCACCGTAAGGCAGACAATAATAAAAACACAAATAATGAAAGGGGTAAGTAGGATGAAAGCAATATATTTGCACTTTTTCATTGTATTTGTAAACTGCATGATGTGGAATATACTTATTGGTACACAGAGTCATCACTAGTAGGATGAAGTCTGCACCGGGCTGTCAACTTCCAAGGGTGTGACACCAAAATACCATCTCCATGATTGACCGCAGGCCGAGTGCTGGGCTTTTACATTATCATGCAGCGCCTGGCTCTTGTCACTGAGGAGGAACCGGAGGTGCATGGAGAGGCTCTGGGGGAGACCAGCATCTACAGGTATGCTGGGCATACCTCCAAAGTGATTAAAATTAAGGCGTGTCATGAAGCTTCAATTGAGGAGACAACTAGGTACAATGCAATCTTAGACCTGTTGTTGACAAACAATGTGGACTTGATATATAATAATATTGTAGGGGAGCCCATAGGAAACAGTGACCACAATATGGTCACATTCAAAATCAATTTTTCATAAACAGTCCTATATAGGTTCAACTAGGACTCTTAACTTTAGCAAAGCCATCTTTGACATTATGAGGGAAGCTTTAAGGGACACTGAATGGGAACTTTTGTTTCAGGAAAAACACTACAGAGAAATGGGAGGTGGTAAAATGGCTGGTCGATGAGATTACTCGTAAATTTTTCCCATGGGCAGCAAACAAAGGAATAAAAACTCCAAACCATGTCACTTAACAAAAATATCAAGGAACTAATGGGAAAAAAAAGGCGAGCATTAAAAAAATACAAATCAGACAGAAAGGCAGAGTCATTCCAGTACTATAAGGTTTGCAACAAAATATGCAAAAAAGAAATAAGAGCGGCTAAAGTAGAAACTGAAAAGCTAGTAGCAAAGGAAAGTAAATCAAAACCCTTTTTAAAAAAAAATATATCAGCAGCAAAAGATTAAAGAAGGAGAGTATAGGCCCTTTAAAGGACAAACTGGGAGTCTTAATCAAAAATGATAACGACATAGCGGATAAATTAAACAAGTTTTTCTCATCTGTATTTACAATAGAGGACCATATGCATGAGATGCATGAACTTACACCCAACCTCAATAAGAATAATGTCCCACTGATATCTGCTTATGTAAGTGAGGAGGAACAAGTCACCTGGTCCAGACGGTATTCACCCAAGGGTTCTCATGGAACTACACTACGAATTAGCAAGACCTCTATTTTTAATCTTCAATGATTCACTTTCATCATGTATGGTTCCCAAAGACTGGCGTATAGCGGAAGTAGTGGCAATCTTCAAAAAGGGAAGTAAAGCTGAACCAGGCAATTATAGACCAGTTAGTCTTACATCTATAGTGGGGAAAGTGCTAGAAAGCATTCTAAGGGATAGCGTACAGAAAATCCTTGAAGCCAAAAGGATTATTATTGGGAACCAACATGGATTTGTGAGGGATAGATCATGTCAAACAAACTTACTAGGCTTTTATGAAAAAGTTAGTGCGAACCTTGATCCGGGCAAGGTGGTGGATGTAATCTTTTTAGACTTTGCTAAGGCTTTCAACACAGTGCCACACATGAGACTTATCTATAAGTTACAAAAAATGGGGCTAGCACTTGGGTTAGAAATTGGTTAGATAATAGGGAGCAGCACATTGGGGTAAATGGATCTTTTTCAAATTGGACTGAAGTACTAAGTGGAGTGCCACAAGGTTCTGTACTTGAACCACTATTATTCAACATTTTCATTAACAATCTAGCAGAAGGTCTAGAGAGCATGGTGTCAATTTTTGCAGACAATACCAAACTATGTAAGGTTATAAACTCGGAGGGAGAAGCTGAGTCTCTCCAGAACGATTTATTCAAACTGGAGTTGTGGGCAGCAAAATGGAGAATGAGTTTCAATACAAACAAGTGCAAGGTAATGCACCTTGGTAGCAAGAACCAAAATAACACCTACATACTAAATGGGGTGGTGTTAGGGGACTTCGTAATGGAAAAAGACTTATGTGTTCACATAGATAACATACTTAGCAGCAGCACCCAATGTAGGGTCACAGCAAAAAAGGCTAACAAGGTACTAGCATGCATAAAGAGGGGTATTGATGCAAGGGATGAGAGTGTTATATTCCCATTATATGAAGCCCTAGTGAGGCCCCATCAGAAATAATGCGCACAACTTTGGGCACCTTACTACAAAAAGGATATCCTGGAACTAGAAAAGATTCAGAGACGGGCGACTAAACTAATTAAGGGGATGGAGACGCTAGAATACCAGGAAAGACTTGCAAGGCTTGACATGTTCAGACTGGAAAAGAGGAGATTAAGAGGAGACATGATCAACATTTACAAATATTTAAGGGGACAATACACAGAGCTGGCGGGGGATCTGTTTTTTGTAAGATGAACACAGAAGACACGTGGACACCCATTTAGGTTAGAGGAGAGGAGATTCTACACACAGAGGCGAAAAGGTTTTTTTCACAGTAAGGACAATACGAGTTTAGAATTCCCTGGCTGAGAGAGTAGTGATGGCAGACTCAGTCAATACTTTCAAGAATGGGCTAGATAAATTCCTAATGGATAATGATATAAAGGGTTATGGAAGATAGATCACATACTATAGTTACAATAAAATGTGGAAATACAACACAACGGCAGACTTTATCAAACAGTTAAAACTAGTCATGAAAATAATACAGAGTAGGAGATTACTAATAGGTTGAACTCGATGGCCTAATGGTCTTTTTTCGACCTCATAAACTATGTTACTATGTTATGTTACTAAGCCATACCCAGTTACCGTAAGGTCACACTCATTTTTAGTCCTTTCATTTTTTGGTCTGCGGGACTGTTTAGCACACCAGGAGCCTAATTCAGACCTGCTCGTAGCAGCAAATTTGTTAGCAGATGGGCAAAACCATGTGCACGGCAGGTGTGGCACATATAACACTTGCAGAGAGAGTTAGATATGGGTGGGTTATTTTGTTTCTGTGCAGGGTAAATACTGGCTACTTAATTTTTACACTGCAATTTAGATTTCAGTTTGAATACACCCCAGTTAAATCTAACTCTCTCTGCACATGTTATATCTGCCCCCCCCCCCCCCCCCCCAAGCAGTGCACATGGTTTTGCCCATCTGCTAACAAATTTACTGCTACGATCAGGTCTGAATCAGGTCCCAGCTGTCACCAAGCAAAGTGACGCCCCTGTTGGTATAAAGCCTCATTAAGAATGGCTACAGCAGTAATTGCACATTCAAGCTGTAAGAACAAGCTGTAGAAGACAGTAACACAATAACTATATTTGTAACTTATTTACTTAGAATTGGTTTTCATTCTCATTACATAAGATTGTTCAGCTGTTATTTTCTATAACTGTTCTCTTTTAATTACTGCCAATTCAGAAACCTGTGTTATAGTCCTTGCTGTAAGAGTAATACTGTATATGCCCCCCAACGACTGAAATGTTTACACACAACCCACACTACATTTGGCAGCCTATGGATTTTTTGCAATCTCTAATTGATCCTCCCAGGACTGATCTAGAGGCAGCTTTCCTGGTTACTACGACAACCTCAAGCAGCATAATGATGACATCACCGTCAGCGCATATTCTAGACGACGGATGCACACCTCCTGCCTCCGGCATTGGTGGTTTTTTGGGTGATAGACTACCAGGGCCGGTTCTACACCTTGTGGTGCCCAGAGCGAAAGTTTCCACTAGCGCCCTCCGTGGTAACACAGTTAGTGTGCTCCAAAGGCGTGCAGCAAAAAATAGGGGCATGGTTTCATAGGGGAGGGGCATGGCTACAGTTATGCCTTCAGTAGTTGCGCCCCCAGTAGCTGTTCCCACAGTAGATTTGACCCAAGTAGTGGTGCCCGTGCCCCCAGTAGATTTGCCCCCTGTAGCTATGCCCCCAGTAGCTGTGCCCCCAGTAGATTTGCCCCTGTAGCTATGCCCCCAGTAGATTTGCCCCAGTAGTTGTGCCCCTATAGCTATGTCCCCCGTAGATTTGCCCCAGTAGTTGTCCCCCCTGTAGTTGTGCCCCCAGTAGTTGTGCCCCTTTGTCAAGAGGCAGATTTCCATACCCGCCTACACAACGCCAACAAACCTTATAGTTTTTATGCACACAGGGGGTGCCTGGTGTGCACAGGCACCCCCTAATATCCAGCACCCCACACACGCCAAGACTGCTACAGCAACACAGACAGTCAGCAATGATCGCCTCGACTCGCGAGACGCTGCCGAGCTCAGCCTGCTGCAGTGCTGCTCATTGCTGTCTGTCACTGTGTCTCCCCCCATGCTGCACCCTCCGATCTAATTTTTTTTGTAACTTCATGTATATAATATAATATATATATATATATATATATATATATGTACAATCAAAGGTGTGTGCAGATGCCGACACAGGGGTGCCGCTCCAGGACTTTCCCCCTCCAACGCATCATGGGCTAACCCCCCATCCAAGACATAGACTGCTTACCTTGGCGGCCCAGGTGAGCAGTCTATATTCCAATGCAAGGGGTGGAGTAGAAAGTCCATTATCCGGTGCAGGGGGGAAAGTCCCAGAGTGGCACCCTTGTGTCGGCATCTGCGCACGCCTTTGATTGTACATATACATGAAGTTATAAAAAAAATTAGATCTGTGGATGCACTCAGGAAATGAAAATTAAATAGTAAAAAAATTAAAGAAATGATACATAAATGTATTAGCTATATTAAAGTAAATGGTGCTAGACACGTCCAATGGGCAGTGTTAGTCACACCTAATAGGCAGTGCTATACACGCTACTCCAATCATGCACTAATAAAATGGTCTGCGCATGCCTATGGTGGGGTCTGATGCGGAGACATTCATTGAGTTCAACAGAGTACCCTAACAATAGTGAACATGAATTGATCCCACTTTATTGAAAGCTGTGAGTGCATCTTCACACGTCCGCAGTTACCTGTATTGATATGTGTGAGAGGCCCTACTGTCAAATTCAACAAATCAGCAGTTCAACACAGAACTCACTTCAGGCAGTAATGGTGTCTCTCTCTACAAGCCAGCATCTTACTCCCCAGGCAATGAGCAACTTCCTGTCCAGCCTGACAGGCTTTTATTACACCCATGCAGGTGTTAGCACTAATATGCCTTCTCAAATAAGGTCTGTTTTACAGAAACAAACCTATCCTTGGGGTTTTAAACTCATAGGACAGAAATCTTGGTCATATATACCTGCCCTCAAACACAATTTCACTGCTTTTATCACATATCCCACCCTCCTGTTTCAATATGTGGGAAGGAACACTAGTAACCCCTACACAGCAGATAAGAGACAACACATCTGCATTAACTATTTTTGTACCAGGCCTATGTTTAGCTGAAAAGTTTACATTTTGGAATGCCAGCAACCATCTTGGTTGTTTTTCCATTACTACCTTTATTTTCAGACATCCATTTTAATGGAGCATGGTCAGCAATTAATCTGAACTTTCTACCAAAGACGTTTCTAATGCCCACTTAATCGCCAATTCTTTTTCAATAGTGGCATAGTTTCTCTCATGTTCTGAGACAGGACAGTGCCTATCCCTACATCTGATGGATCAGTTTGCACCACAAACTTACTTTTAAAGTCAAGTGTCATCAACACTGGTTGGGTGCGCAATGCTACCTTCAGTGCCTGAATAGGTTTTTCTACATCTGTATTCCACTAAACCATAACTGACTGTTTACTCTTAGTAAGTTCAGTTAAAGTAACAGCAATGGTGGCAAAATTGGGTACAAATATTCTGTAATATCCAGTAATTTCCAAGAAGGCTCTCACCTGCTTCTTATTCAAAGGTTGGGGCCACGTCTGTGTTGCCTCAATTTTACTGAATTGGTGTTTTATCATACCATGTCCTATAATGTATTCCACATACTTCATTTCTACAATCCCCAAACAAATTTTTTTGGGGTTAGCTGTTAAACCTACCTCCCTGCCTCCAGAGTTCAACACTGCTTGCAACCTGAGCAAGTGAGACTGCCGATCAGGACTATATATGAACTACATCATCAAGATAAGCAACAGCATATTGTGTGTGGGGCCATAGAATTCTATCCATCAACTTTCAAAAAGTGGCAGGTGCCCCATGTAACCTACTGTAAATGCAATATTTTTTATCGGAACAGCCCCTCTTGTGCAGAAATAGCTATATTTTCTTTTGCACTGTCAATAGCACTTGGCAGAATTGCATGGTTAAGTCTAAAGTGGTCAAGTATTGTGCTATTTACAGCCTTTCAATAAGCTCATCAACCCAAGGGATTGGGTAGGCATCAAATTTAGAAACACTATTCAGTTTATAGAAATCATTGCAGAAGTGCGAGCTCCCATCAGGTTTTGGAATAAGAACAATGGAACTTGACCACTCACTATGTGACTCTTCATTTAAATCTTGCTCCAAATTTTTTTTATTTCTTTGGACACCAGCTTCTGGTATTCTATATGACCTCAGGATGACCTTAACCGCTGGTTCAGTGATACAGTGAACCTTTACCACTGGTTCAGTATGTCATGTTTAATGAGTGAAACTTTACCAGGTACCTCAGGAAAAAAAATACTATTCCCTTTGAGAAACTCTTATTTGAGAGGGTTTTGGTTAATTGGCACTTCAGGTACAAAAGGTACTGAGACTACTGGATAACTGGGGTTTCTGACAGAACCACTGTGTCTTTAATTAGGGGATCTGTTGAATTTGCTGGCTGTCGGGATCCCGGCGGTCAGGATACCGATGCCATTTTTTGTCTGCTTGTGTGTGAGAGTCATTGAATGGGAGTATTTGGAAGGCATGCTGTTCCTTGTAGTGCCAATGGGACGTTAGCTATCTGTCTGGATGTGTTTTAGTAATAGCCTTTATCATGAGGCCTACTGTAGACAAATTACATGGCCCTATGTGGGCACTGCTATTATGTAGTGTTAGGACTGCTGATATCAGAGAAGCCATGAAGTGGCTCAGCAGCTAAACATGCGTTTGCAAACATGTGTGACTAATTCTCTGAATTTCTATTACCAGATAGGTTTAGGTATGGTTACAGGTAATTTTTAGTGTGCTGGGGGGATACCAAGGGGTGGGGATTTGCACCGCCCCCCTCTGTCTGTTGTTTGTCTGTGACCCCTCCCCCTTTCTAGCACCTGATACATAATTATCTCCAGGAATGACCGAGCAACTGCCATTTTTTGTCTGCTTGTGTGAGAGAGGCGTTGAATGGGAGCAGTATTTGGAGGGCATGCTGTTCCTTGTAGTGCCAATGGGAGAACCTGGGGGTGGCTCCCGGGTAAGTTAGCTATCTGTCTGGATGTGTTTTAGTAATAGCCTTTATCATGATGCCTACTGTAGACAAATTACATGGCCCTATGTGGGCACTGCTATTATGTAGTGTTAGGACTGCTGATATCAGAGAAGCAGTGAAGTGGCTCAGCAGCTAAACATGTGTTTGCAAACATGTGTAACTAATTCTCTGAATTTCTATTACCAAATAGGTTCAGGTATGGTTACAGGTAAAAAAAAAATTTAATAGAGTAATTTTTTTTAAAAAGAATAGAAATATAGTTACAGAAATTGCACATGAACAACATATCACGTATAAAAAAACAAATCAAGGTTCCATTTATGGGACAGAATTTACATCAAGTGGAGTAATAAGCTGTATCATTGATGAAATGAGCAAATATATACAGTTGTTCATAATACATGGACTTGCAAGATCCGCAACCAATGTAAAAATCCTCATTAACCTTTTTGTTTTTAACCCGTCAACTAACCCAAGAAGAAAGTACAAGAAAAGAAAAAGGAAAGAAAAAAAGAAAACATAGAAAGAAGCAGAGTGAGGAAGAATCACCCAACTCAGGACCTCTTCAGCCGTCCATAGAATTAGGCGAGCACGCAGAGCTCATCAGACAAAAACTGAGCATACATCATTAAACATTAATTCAGGGAAACGATAGCATCCAATGACCACTATGACTGAGGGACTAGGTGGGAGTGGGGAGATGCCAGCCATGGAGACCAGACTCTATCAAATTTGGCAGACGCGTTTTGTTTCATATATATATAATGTTCCTTGAAAATTGTATCATTAACTAGAATCTTTAAAGCAGAGACTAAAGGTCCACCAGGGGCCATCCAGAGCCTTGCAATGCATACCTTAGCCAAGGCACATACATTGCGAGCATATAGACCCACAGGATCAGACACAGAAGCAGAGCATCCCATCCCCAAAATACAAAACTGTGGGGTAAGCAAGCCACCAGTCACTCCTGTACTCTCCAGAATCGACCTGACCCCCCGACCAGAATACCCACAGCATCGGGCAGTCCCACACAAGATGCCAAAATGTTCCTACAGCCACCCCGCACTTAGGGCAGAGACTTGACCTGCCAGTCCCAAAAGTGGCCAGTCTAACTGGAGTCATATATGTTCTATGTAGAAAGAAGAATTGAATTTGTTGGTACCTGAGAGACTTGGTGACTGTAGCAGGATATTCCAGAGCAAGGGCCCAGTCCTCCTCAGTTATTAGACCCATATCCTCCTCCCATTTTCCACGGAGACATGTCAAAGGGTCCGTATGGAGTTTGGTAAGAAGATACCCATATGCAAGGGAGACCATCTTAACTCGACCCAATGTAGTTACAAAGGTCTTGATGGGAAATGGGAGGATTCGTGGGGGGGGACACAGCAAATTGGTACTGGAGGGCATGACGAAGTTGAAGGTATCTGAAAAAGTAGGAGTTAGGTAACTCAAACTCATCTTTCAGTTGCTGAAAGGATTTGAGTACACTATCTACATAAAGTTGGGAAATAGAAACCACAGATCTAGGGGCCCAAACCTCCCGTCCCTCAATCATATGCAGTTCAGGAAGCCAGTCAGAGTACCAGAGGGGGGTGTCTGGGTCCCGGCCGTCGTACCTTAAGAGGTCCCTCAGGGCTCGCTAGATCCTCAAAGCCTGGAAAATAATAGGGGGAAGGAACCAAGCTATGCTGCCACTCAGCAGCACCTGCATAGGAGAGAGGTCAGGAAAGTAGCATCGAATGAACACCCAATGTAGAGAGTCAACGCCAGAATCCTGCGCCCATGCACTAATATGAGTCAGCTGAGTAGCTTAATAATACATCTGAAAGTTAGGCAAAGCCAGGCCGCTATCACATTGTTGCCTGGTGAGAGTATTTAACTGTATCCTAGGTCGTTTGTTAGCCCAAATCAGTGAGGATAAAACACTATTCAATTTCCTAAAGAATAATGGATAGATATATATGGGGGACTGAAGAATAATATATAAAAGTTTGGGCAGTATGATCATTTTAATGAGATTAACCCTGCCAGACACCATCAGTGGAAGCCCTACACTAAGTTTTGGATTTGCACGCGACCTGCTGCATGATCAGGTCAAGGTTCAAAGGGATAAAATCAGAAGGGTCGTTAGTTATTTGAATTCCGAGGTATTTAAATTGTGTTGTCCAACACAGTGGCAGGGAAATTTTGGGAACAGTAGGAGGGGGGCCTCTTACTGGCATAATGTATGATTTAGACCAGTTGATTTGAAGACCCGAGTGAGCACCGAAGCTCTCTATCACACGCAACAGAATGGGCATTGACTTGGTGTAATCTTGCAAAAACAACATGTCGTCAGTGTAGAGAGCAATCCTATCCTCGCGTGAGCCCGTACATATTCCCACAATATCTGGGTGCGATCTTAACAGACAGGCCAAGGGCTTGATGGCCAAGGCAAACAGTGTGGGGGATAGGGGGCAGCCCTGCCTAGTACCACGAGACAATTGAAAGGAGGGGGATACATAGCCATTTACCAAGATCCTAGCACTCGGATGTTGGTACAGTAATTTAGTCCATCTAATAAAATTGAGCCCAAAGCCCATACAAGCCATCACCTCACATAAGTAAGCCCATTCAATACTGTCAAAAGCTTTGGCCGCGTCCAGCGAGACCACAGCCGAGTAAGAAGGGAAGTCATGTGGGATTTGTAAAATGGTATACAATCTACATAGGTTAATAGACGTGGACATCCCTGGCATGAAGCCAGTCTGATCCGAGTGAATGAGGGAGGTGATCACTGTGTTAAGCCGTACTGCCAATACCTTTGCCAGGATCTTAGCATCGGTGGGAATCAGAGATGTCGGCCTATAGGAGTCTGGAAACCTAGGGTCTTTACCGGGCTTTGGAATCACTATTATAACTGCCTCTGACATAGAAGGGGGAAGTTCATTATTGGCAAAAATATCTAAGTATAAAGCATGGAGCCTGGGCCCGAAAAAATCAATACGAGTTTTGTATACTTCAGAGGGAATTCCGTCACACCCCGGAGCCTTGCCATTAGGAGACATACCAATAGCCGCAGTCACCTCCGCGAGCGTCAAAGGTGCCTCCAGTACCTCACGGGCCTCAGAGGAGAGTGTGGGTAGTGGAATACCCCCCAGATAATAGGAGAGATCTAGTGTAGCATGTCAACTGTGAGCTATAAACCTTAGGGTAATAAGATCGGAATAACTGCGCAATGTCCGGCGTGGTGTCCACAAGGGAGCCATCACTGTCGGACATTTGGGTGATCGTAGTTCCAGGGCGTATCAGACGAGCCAGGAGGCTACCTGTCCTATCAGCCTGCATATAAATATTAATAGCCCTAAAGAGGAGAGAACGTGAGTTTTTATCAGATAGATGGGCCAGCCAAGCCGATTGAGCCACCAGCCAGCGTGTTTTCATCGTAGGGGTACCATCCATCAAATATTGGGATTCCAGATCTCTGGCGTCACTCTCAAGGGCCTTTTCCCTCTCCCTACAGAATATTTTATGAGCTGCTATGCGTCCAATATATGAACCCCTCAAAAACGCCTTAAATTAATCCCAAACCATCGTCCCCGGGGCAGATCCTGTATTGTCGTTGAAGTAACCCCCCCCCCCCACTGAGTCTCCAGGTCACTGCAGTCACCCAACTGAGTTAGCCAAGAAGGGTGCAGCTTCCAATAAGAGTGTCCCCTCTGGCTTTTCACAGCAAGAGTCATCAACAAAGGGGAGTGATCAGAGACTCCCCGGGCCTCATAGTGGACGTCAGTGACCACAGGGAGAAGGGCGGGAGACACTTTGATCAGGTCGATTCTAGAAAAGGAGCCATGCGTACAGGAAAAACTGGAGAACTGGCGGGCTGTAGGGTGACGAAGCCTCCACACATCTACCCACTGCAAACTATCCAAAAAATCAGCAAACTTGGTAGAACCACTACCCACCACCGCAGCCCTCGGAGAATGCCATCTATCCAAAGACAAATCCAGTATATTATTAAAATCACCCAGACATATCACCGGGGTGGCAGGAGAGGAAGCTATGAAGGAGGCAGCTTGCTGCAACACAGCATATGAAAAAGGAGGGGGCACATACACCGCTAAAATGTAATAGGGCTGGGACTCAGCTTGCAATCCAGGAATACAAATCTACCATATGGATCAGTTTTGATCGATATTAACTCAAATTGCACCGATTTTTTAATCAGGACAGACACACCCCTGGAAAAGGAGGAATGAGAGGCATGGTAAGCCCATCCCACCCAAGCCCGTCGTAGAGATAACAACCTATTTCCCTCTAAGTGGGTCTCGCTGAGACATGCAATATCCGGGTCATATTTCCTAATCATAATCAAAACTAAAGAGCGTTTGATTTTATTATTCAAACCTCGGACATTCCATGCCAGAAATTTCAGATTAATCATGACCCCAGATGAGCTCTATGTGCCACACGGATAGACATCTCTCCGGATATATCTGAGAATCAACATTAAGAGCAACAGCAACATATATCATATACAAGCCCTGTGTTATAAGCCATATCGTCCGATACATTAAGCATACTCCTTGTACCAGAAAATACACAGATATGAAAAATAACAAACTAAAGAAAGAAAACAAAAAATAGCAAGAGGAGCCGCAACTGGCAGCTCCCCAACTATCCCTCCCCTCCCCGTACACCACCCCGAACACTGGCATACTTATATCCCAAACAACCAACCCCAACTACCAAGAGCTAAGAAGGAAAGAAATAAATAATCCTAGATTCTCAGCTAAAACTCAAAAGTGAAAAGTCTTGAGCAACCAAAGCAAAGGGGGGGGGGGGCTCCCCGAACTATGGTTGTCTCCTCCGGTAGTCAAGATCCCAGCACTTTCAATGCAGGGAGTCAGTCTGGAGCCAGCTGACGAGCACCCGGCGCAAATCTGTCCAGCCATTGGGCCGCCTCTCTAGGAGAATTAAAGAACTCTCCCCATCCGCCACAACCCGAAGCCGAGAGGGAAACAGCATGGAGTATGAGAGGTTGAGGTCTCAGAGACGTCATTTAATAGGCATAAACTGGGCTCGGTCTTTCTGGACGTCTGCGGCAAAGTCTGGGAAAGCCGACACCCTGACTCCATTACGGACAAGCGGGCCCTTCGTACGTCCCAGGAGGAGAACCGAGTCACGATCCTTATAATGCAGGAATTTGGCTATGAAGGTGCGAGGAGGGGCACCAGGAGGTAGCGGATGAGATGGTATCCTATGTGCACGCTCCACCGTGAATTGGGCCGTAAAGGATTCAGCGCCATACATCTCTTTAAGCCAAGATTCGAGAAAGTCCTCCGGTTGAGAGGCCTCCTCTCTCTCAGGCAGGCCCACAAATCTTACATTGTTTCTACGTAGCCGACCCTCCATATCGAGAAGTTTGGTTTGGAGGGAGGAAACCTGCTGGGTCACCGTGGACACGGAATGTTTGAGGGGGCCACACATATCTTCCAAGTTGGAGACACGTGTCTCCGCCTCACCCACTCTATCACAAATACGCTGAACATCTTGTCGGAGTAAGGAAAGATCGCACTGCACCTTCTCCATCTTATCGGAAAGACGCTGTTCACTGCCCGCTATAGCCTCCAGCACCTGCTGAATAGACCGCGCCACTGATGCCGTTGGGGAGTTGGCAGTAGACGCAGAGAGGGAGCATGAGTGTGTTGGAGAGGCTCCCTGAGGAGGAGCCAGTGACACCTTGGGGTTGGGTTGCCTAGCAAACCTCTCCAGTTTGGCTGCAGCTGCACGCTGGCCGTCTTTAACCATGTTGAACAAGAAGCAGTTACAAAAAACCCCCGATTGGGTCTCAATATAGAAGTGCAATCAGAAGGAGGCAACAGCGAGGTTGTATGTATTCAGTACCGGTAAAGCAGCTGTGTCCGATCTTTAGGTCAATATATCAATGGAGAGGAAAGCACAGGCAGTGTGTGAAAGTAAAAATAAAAGTAATATTGAGGAGAAGATATCTTGCAGCAAACTTCCAGGAGGCAAAGTCAGAATGTTGGTAGGTAATATACTGTGAGATAGTAAAGATAGCCATATGCAGTCCCTGCAGGTTAGAAGGTCAGAGCTGTGCAGTGAGGCTGTGTGTGGAGCTGCACCCAAAATGGTTGTCGGGTTCACAGGCACTTCTCCACTTCTCCCCTTCCCCAGGAGTACCTGCCTTCTTCTTCCAGCCAACAAGTTGTGGGCCACAGTCAGCAAGGCACAGGAGGGATATCAGTGTCTCCTAAGGCGTCTCCTGCAGTCAGACAGCGCCGCCCGCCCACCAGTGAGGCTCCGGGAGTCGCGCAGCTGTGACGCCAAAATCCAGGCCGGGGATCCAGAGGAGGCACAGGCCGCAAAGCCGGAAGTCGTCCGCCGCGGTCAGCCAGCGCATGGAGACCGCGGTCGAGGGTGCCCGCCGCTGCCCAGAGGTGTGGGGGGACCAGCACTGGGAGGTAGACACTCCGGAGGGGCTCAGAATGGGTACAGGAGCTATTTAATCGGGTAGCTCCCGGGATCTGCTGCCTACACCTTTCGCAGCCGTGGCCACGCCCCCTCACAGGTAATTTTTAGTGTGCTGGGGGATACCAAGGGATGGGAATTTTCACCCCCCTCTGTCTGTTGTTTGTCTGTGACCCCTTCCCCTTTCTAGCACCTGATATATAATTATCTCCAGGAATGACTGAGCAACTGCCATTATTTGTCTGCTTGTGTGTGAGAGGCATTGAATGGGAGCAGTATTTGGAGGGCATGCTGTTCCTTGTAGTGCCAATGGGAGATCCTGGGGGTGGCTCCTGGGTAAGTTAGCTATCTGTCTGGATGTGTTTCAGTAATAGCCTTTATCATGAGGCTTATTGTAGACAAATGACATGGCCCAATGTGGGCACTGCTATTATGTAGTGTTAGGACTGCTGATATCAGAGAAGCCATGAAGTGGCTCAGCAGCTAAACATGCATTTGCAAACATGTGTGACTAATTCTCTGAATTTCTATTACCAAATAGATTTAGGTATGGTTACAGGCAATATTTAGTGTGCTGGGGGATACCCAGGGGTGGGGATTTGCACCCCCCTTTCTGTCTGTTGTTTGTGCTTTTGACCCCTCCCCATTTCTCGCACCTGATATATAATTATCTCCAGGAATGACTGAGCAACTGCCATTTTTAGTCTGCTTGTGTGAGAGAGGCATTTAATGGGAGCAGCATTTTTAGGACATGCTGTTCCTTGTAGTGCCAATGGGATATCCTGGGGGTGGCTCCTGGGTAAGTTAGCTATCTCTCTGGATGTGTTTTAGTAATAGCCTTTATCGTGAGGCCTACTTTAGACAAATTACATGGCCCTATGTGTGTACTGCTATTATGTAGTGTTAGGTCTGCTGATATCAGAGAATCAATGAAGTGGCTCAGCAGTTAAACATGCGTTTGCAATCATGTGTAACTAATTCTCTGAATTTCTATTACCAGATAGGTTCAGGTATGGTTACAGGTAATTTTTAGTGTGCTGGGGGATACCCAGGGGTGGGGATTTGCACCCCACCCCCTCTCTGTCTGTTGTTTGTCTGTGACCCCTTCCCCTTTCTAGCACCTGATACATAATTATCTCCAGGAATGACCGAGCAACTGCCATTTTTTGTCTGCTTGACTGTGAGAGGCATTGAATGGGAGCAGTATTTGGAGGGCATGCTGTTCCTTGTAGTTCCAATGGGAGATTCTGGGGGTGGCTCCCGGGTAAGTTAGCTATCTGTCTGGATGTGTTTTAGTAATAGCCTTTATCATGAGGCCTACTGTAGACAAATTACATGGCCCTATGTGGGCACTGCTATTATGTAGTGTTAGGACTGCTGATATCAGAGAAGCAATGAAGTGTCTCAGCAGTTAAACATGTGTTTGCAATCATGTGTAACTATTTCTCTGAATTTCTATTACCAGATAGGTTTAGGTATGGTTACAGGTAATATTTAGTGTGCTGGGGGATACCCAGGGGTGAGGATTTGCACACCCCTCTCTGTCTGTTGTTTGTCTGTGACCCCTCCCCATTTCTAGCACCTGATATATAATTATCTCCAGGAATGACTGAGCAACTGAAATTTTTTGTCTGCTTGTGTGAGAGAGGCATTGAATGGGAGCAGCATTTTGAGGGCATGCTATTCCTTGTTATGCCAGTGGGAGATCCTGGGGGTGGCTCCTGGGTAAGTTAGCTATCTGTCTGGATGTGTTTTAGTAATAGCCTTTATCATGATGCCTACTGTAGACAAATTACATGGCCCTATGTGGGCACTGCTATTATATAGTGTTAGGTCTGCTGATATAAGAGAAGCAGTGAAGTGGCTCAGCAGCTAAACGTGCGTTTGCAAACATGTGTAACTAATTCTCTGAATTTCTATTACCAGATAGGTTCAGGTATGGTTACAGGTAATTTTTAGTGTGCTGGGGGATACCCAGGGGTGGGGATTTGCACCCCCCCCCTCTGTCTGTTGTTTGTCTGTGACCCCTTCCCCTTTCTAGCACCTGATATATAATTATCTCCAGGAATGACCGAGCAACTGCCATTTTTTGTCTGCTTGTGTGTGAGAGGCATTGAATGGGAGCAGTATTTGGAGGGCATGCTGTTCCTTGTAGTGCCAATGGAGATCCTGGGGGTTGCTCCCGGGTAAGTTAGCTATCTGTCTGGATGTGTTTTAGTAATAGCCTTTATCATGAGGCCTATTGTAGACAGGGAGTTTTCAGGGAGTGTTTGAAAAAACGCAGGCGTGCCAGAAAAAATGCAGGCGTGGCTGGGAGAACGCAGGGCGTGTTTGTGACGTCAAAGCCGGAACTGAACAGTCTGAAGTGATCACAAGCTAGGAGTAGGTCTGGAGCTACTCTAAAACTGCACAATTTTTTTTGGGTAGTCGCTCTGCAATCCTTTCGTTCGCACTTCTGCTAAGCTAAAATACGCTCCCAGAGGGCTGCGGCTTAGCGTTTGCACGACTGCTAAAAACTGCTAGCGAGAGATCAACTCGAAATGACCACCCATATCCTTTTTTTGCAATATCCAGCAATCCCCTTGGGTGTCTCACATATAGTGAGTCAAAAGGAGAGAACCTTGTGGAAGATTGTGGTACTTCTCTAATAGCCAGCAACAGATAGGGTAAGAAATAGTCCCAGTCTTTTCCATCCTTATCTACCATCTTTGTTAAAGATTTCTACCAAAACATCAGTTTTCTCTTTTTATATGTATTTTTATTATATTTGTATGTTTGTGCAATACATTGTTTATAGGTATGCATCGGCGGGCTGCTCTGGATTTCTAAAATGATGTTGTTTACTAGATATACTACTTTTATAAGATGCTTGGAGGCATGTTTTGTTGTGCCAGGTTGGTTAGCAACGGTATTTACTTGTGGTCTGTAGCAAGTTGGTAATGCCTTCCGTACACTGTGTAATAGCACTTCCAGTGAATGGACGGCACTCATGGCTCACTTCTGGTTGCCGTGAAACACATAGCGGAAGCTGAGCTGCGGTTAGCGCTCATTAAGGTTTTCTGGATGCGCTGCTGCACCTAACAAGATTTACTGAACATGGGGGTCATTCCGAGTTGTACGCTAGCTGTTTTCGGTCGCAGCGCAGCGATTAGGTAAAAAAGCGGCACACGCATGACACACTTTCACAACAGCCGATGCAGTTTCACACAAGGTCTAGTGACGCTTTTCAGTCGCACTGTTGGCCGCAGAGTGATTGACAGGAAGTGGGTGTTTCTGGGTGGTAACTGACCATTTTCGGGGAGTGTGTGTAAAAACGCAGGCATGTCAGATACAAACGCGAGCGTGCCTGGGGAAAACGCAGGCGTGGCTAGCCGAACGCAGGGCGTGTTCGTGACGTCAAAACAGGAACTAAATAGTCTGAAGTGATCGCAAGCTAGGAGTAAGTCTCGAGCTGCTCAGAAACAGCACAATTTTTTTGTAGCAGTGCTGCGATCCTTTCGTTCGCACCTCGGCTAAGCTAAGATACACTCCCAGAGGGCAGCGGCCTAGCGTTTGCACGGCTGCTAAAAGCAGCTAGCGAGCGAACAACTCGGAATGAGGGCCTATATGCTGGAAGCTGGTGAGCTGGATCCTTGTTTTCTAGAACAGTATGGTACAGTATTTAGCTATTTATCAACTTAAACACTCCCTGGTGATAGTGGAAGGGGAGGAGTTGTTAATTGCAAGTGCTGGGTATATAAGGAGCCCCAGGGCAGCCCTCAGATTGTATATATATATATATATATATATATATATACATATATATACATACATATATATAGTCACCTGTACCCCGGCACTACTGCTGCCTCATGCGGCTGACTTGCTCTTGTGCCCTCCTCTGGAGTATATGCTCCTGTTGATATCTGAATGAATGAGGCGGTACTCAGAGGCTTAGTAACGTGCAAAAATATATATACTGCATATAAAAGTTTTTTGCACGTTACTAAGCCTCTTAGTGCCGCCTCATTCATTCGGATATATATATATATATATATAGGTACGGAAGTCAGCGGCACTCAGCAGACGGGATAAAGCAGTGAAAATTCTTTATTTACGTCCTACGCCGTTTCGGGGGTTCACCCCCGTCTTCAGGGACAAGTCATATACAAGTGATACCATACAGACAAACATCTTTATACCCTCCCAAACAAGCACTCATTGACGGGATCATACTCACCTGACCTGGCGTCTGCAGCTGCAGCTCATTCCACTGTGCGGCATCCGGGTCGCGGAGAGGTGTCGTCAGACTATGGAGTCGAGCGAGGAGTCTATCGCGAGAACGCGAGTCCCGTTGCCAGGTAACCCCAAGCTCTAGACGTCATTGATGACGCTTACCTCTACTGGTCCTCGCCAATCACAGGACTCAGTCTGTCAGCAGACGCCCTGGGCAGGGAATACTACACCGGCATTTATCGTTGCTGGGCAACCCCTAAACAAAAGAAAAGAAGTTTTTTTAAAAACACTGTGTGAGACACAATACAATATATATAACAATACCCAGCTAGAAATACTCAGGCTATCATCCACAATGGACTATACTCGTGACAAGTACGAGCTAATGAATACATAGCCTAATAGCCATCGTTATACTGAACCTACACATATAATAATATAAAAATATAAACAAATATGTTGATAAACACTTACAAAACTAAATCATAAAGTGAACCAAAATGGACACGTAGGGGGATATCGATCAACCATATATGGTTACAGCTTCTATTAATGGAATGTAAGGCTAATCTCCAATTAAATTAAATTAAGACTAATAGATATAACAATGCATACTGTCTTAATGATGCTGCCTACTTAATGACAGTCCCTAAAGTGCATAAATCCCTATCACAACCACCTGGCCGACCCATTGTGTCGGCATGTAATTCGTTATACCATCCAGTCTCCATATTTCTGGATGCTTATCTAAATCCCTGTATCCAGGCAGTTCCTTCTTACCTTAGGGACACCACTGCCTTATTGGTACTGTTAAATAATTTGACATCACTCCCTGATCAGTTACTGCTATGCAGCGCTGATGTCACCAGCCTCTACACCTGCATCCCCCATGATGCAGGTGTGGAGGCGGTACGGTCACTGATCACGGACAATCCTTTGTACCTTGGCCCACCAGTGGAGGTATTTTTGCAATTATTAACCCTGGTGTTGACCCGTAATTATTTTTCATTTAACGGGCGCATATACCTGCAATTGGCAGGTTGTGCGATGGGGTCCCCGGTGGCCCCATCGTACGCGAATGCCTTCATGTACTCAGTGGAAATACAACTTTTTGGCATTGAGGTAGAATCATCTATGTGCCTTTACAAGAGGTACATAGATGATCTATTGATCATTTGGTCAGGCTCAGAACATAGTTTGAGGAGTTTATTGGAAGCACATAATGCCACCAATAGTGTTATTAAATTTACATTTCAGATTTCAGCGCAACTGATACATTTCTTAGATGTAGCAATATCATTACAAGAAGGTACTATATGTACTAATCTGTACGTGAAACCCACCGATAAGAATTCGGTATTGCACAATGAAAGCTTCCATCCACACACTACCCGCAGGGGCTTACCTTACTCTCAGTTCTTGCGGGCTAGGAGGATCATATCTGATCCAATACAATCTATAGATACTATGGACCAGATGGTGAATAAATTTGTGGCACGTGGATACCCATTATCTGAATTAGAAGCTAACAAAACAAAAGCTTTAAATTGTACCAGAGAATCATTATTATCTATAGATTCCAAAAGGAGAGACACACAACAGGCCCCTAGGATCCCGTGGGTCAATAAGTACACTACAGCTACCTCTTCCCTAGTCAAACAGGCCAAGAAGCTGTGGCCAATTGTAAACACTGATCCCACATTACCAGCTTTAGTGGGATCTAAGTTGCTTCCTAGTTACACTAACGGAAGCAACATAGCTGATAGAGTGGTAAAACTGGATGTTTTTCCCTTGACTAAAGTGGAGCGATCCCATTTCTTACGCCCCAAAGTCGGATGTTACCGATGTTTGGGTTGCTCAACCTGTAATACACTACAGACAGGATCATACTTTAGTCACCCACAGACGGGTAAACAGTTTAAGATACAACATCGAGTAACATGTACTACCACCTATGTAGTATACATGCTTAAGTGCCCTTGTGGGTTGGCCTACATAGGCAAAACCCAACGCCAATTCCGCGAACGGATGGCGCTTCACCGTAGTGCCATCAAACAGGCACTAGAAAAAGGCTCTAGTGAACAGCCTGTTGCCCGCCACTGTATGCAGGAGAGACATACTGTGGCCAGCATGCGGGCTATTATAATAGATCATGTCCCCCCCTCACATCGTGGTGGTGATAGGAACAAGATCCTTTTACAACGCGAGAGCAGGTGGATTTATGTCCTTAATACTTTATCACCACGGGGCCTTAACGAGACGTTAGGTCTCCAATGTTTTTTATAAATTCTGGTTCGGTCATTAAGTAGGCAGCATCATTAAGACAGTATGCATTGTTATATCTATTAGTCTTAATTTAATTTAATTGGAGATTAGCCTTACATTCCATTAATAGAAGCTGTAACCATATATGGTTGATCGATATCCCCCTACGTGTCCATTTTGGTTCACTTTATGATTTAGTTTTGTAAGTGTTTATCAACATATTTGTTTATATTTTTATATTATTATATGTGTAGGTTCAGTATAACGATGGCTATTAGGCTATGTATTCATTAGCTCGTACTTGTCACGAGTATAGTCCATTGTGGATGATAGCCTGAGTATTTCTAGCTGGGTATTGTTATATATATTGTATTGTGTCTCACACAGTGTTTTTAAAAATACTTCTTTTCTTTTGTTTAGGGGTTGCCCAGCAACGATAAATGCCGGTGTAGTATTCCCTGCCCAGGGCGTCTGCTGACAGACTGAGTCCTGTGATTGGCGAGGACCAGTAGAGGTAAGCGTCATCAATGACGTCTAGAGCTTGGGGTTACCTGGCAACGGGACTCGCGTTCTCGCGATAGACTCCTCGCTCGACTCCATAGTCTGACGACACCTCTCCGCGACCCGGATGCCGCACAGTGGAATGAGCTGCAGCTGCAGACGCCAGGTCAGGTGAGTATGATCCCGTCAATGAGTGCTTGTTTGGGAGGGTATAAAGATGTTTGTCTGTATGGTATCACTTGTATATGACTTGTCCCTGAAGACGGGGGTGAACCCCCGAAACGGCGTAGGACGTAAATAAAGAATTTTCACTGCTTTATCCCGTCTGCTGAGTGCCGCTGACTTCCGTACCTATTTGGATCTTGCCATAGATCACAGAGGGCACCGCAGCAAGTACCACGTCACATACCCTACAGAGTGCCGAACCTATCCGCTACCTATATATATATATATATATATACAGGCCCGGCGCTACCCGATCAGCAAGGTCTGCAAAGCAGGGAGGCGCTGGGTGAGAGAGGCGCTCTCCCTGCTCTGCTACCTTGCTGATGTGCACTGTGTTACTGGCAGTCAGGCAACAGCAGCGCCGGCAACATACTGAAACTTCCGTCTGCTGATATCCTTCCTGACCTGTCTGTGACTGTGTCAGGGCCCCCCTTCCCTCCCCCCTTGCTCCTCCCACTGGCCGCTGCACACATGTCAAGCAGGAGGACAGGCAGCAGTGTCGCCCCTCCCTCCCCTGTGACTTGTGTTGGAGTCAGGTATGGATACTGCGTCCAATACACAGGAAGTCATGTGCACTGGAGGAGCCAGCGGAGCGGACATGAGAAGAGGAACAGCAAGCCACACACTGAAGGAGGACTAGAGCAGTGACTCTGGTAAATACTGCTGCAGATAAATGTGTGCTGGTGGAGTGTCATATTAATGTGTACTGTTTTTCGTTGCTGTGGGTGCGTCATCATACGCACTGTGATAGCATACGCAGACGTGATTTGTGTCAAGAAAAGGAAGTTTCACTGACTCTCTCAGGAAACATTCCAACAGGCTTTCAACCTCCACTGAAAAAGGTGTGGTATTAACTTTGTTAATGCTCCATACTTTCAGTGCAGGGGTCTGGTAGGCATCCACACTGGGTACGCGGGGAACCACTACAGGAGTGAGTCGTGGAACATTCCAGCGGTGAAGGAGCGGGTGAAAAGTGCTCGAAGGGACTTTTCACTGCCATCTCGCTTGTTAATTTGGTGGTCGTGTTAAAAGGCCCACGACGGGAGCCAAATGCGCAACCGAGAGGCGTTTCAGGAGCCAGGGTTCAGGCTGAGGAGCAGAGGCCAAGAGGGTCCGCTCGGTATATTATGTGTGGGAAATATGGTCCACACACAGAGGCTTTTTGTAATGATTGAGTACGTATGAATGTTGGAATATTATTTCCAGTGATTGGTGGTTTTGATCCTGAGGTATTACAGGTAGTATGTTTAACCAAAGTCTTATAAGACAAGAACGAAAACATAATAACTGTTTGAACTCGTAGCAACAATAAATAAGTAAAAAGAGAAAGCAAGTACACCACCATATTTAGATGTGGAAGCAGTTACAGCCAGCATATAAACTATAGAAAATAATAATAAAGATATGAAAAATATAAATGTAACCTATATATGTACTAATGAATGTCAAAGTTTTATTTAGGAGGAGATGGTGACCCAACTCTGGTTTCAGCCATATCTCAGAGTATCCAACCGGTAAAAGAGGAGCTGTAGCCTGCAGGGGAAGTGGCTGAGACCAGTAGAACTGGTAAGTATGGAGTCATTCAAGTACATATGTAGCCAAAAATAAAATAAGAAATCAAGAAAGTAATGTCATAAATGGAGAATATCCTGTCCGCACATTAGTATTTCCTACTAGGAAAGCGGACAGAGATGGGGTAACCCACAGGGTATTTCTTTTTAATTGCCACATCAGAAGTATTCATTTCTAGGAATGCCCTTGTCTAGATAAGCTCGGAAATGTTTGTTGGACCATGTACAGACCCTTAATACGGGATGAGAAGGATTGAATTAATACTTTGCATGACCTAGAAGCTTGTTTTTTGTTTGTTTGCAGTACTAGAAAATTCCCTGTCAGGATAAGATCACTGGTAAACACTAATTCGGCAAATGGGAGGAACGAGGGAAGTGCAACATTACCCTTTGACAAAACCTGCAGAAGTTAAGATTGGGCCTCTATGATGCTAAACCCTTTTCTCTTTTTTTCCTATCAGCAGTGGCCCCTGACTAACTTTATCGACAGAGATTTTGTTATAATAATAATAATAATAATAATAATTTTTATTTATATAGCGCTCTTTCTCCAACAGGACTCAAGGCGCTTTACAGACATCAAAAACAGTGCACATGATACAGAGGATTTGAGTAATACAACAATAGACAAGCAACACAGACATAAAAGAAAAATCTTAAGTCCACAGAAAGCATAACGCTGGATTGGTGGAGGCATTTTGGGTAATAACTTCCAAGGGTTGTGTATTCCACCCTTATAGGTACCAAGTGCAGCAGCCGTCTTGGGCGCTAAGCGTAGGATTACCCAGGGTGGAATAGTCTACCCCTAGAAGAGATGACACAAAATGGGGGTGATTTCAGAGTCCTACAGTTTAGAGTAGGGTTCCAACAAAACCACAAGGTCCATGTATTTTTCAACCCATCCACAAGTGTACCATATGGGGCAGCCATGTTGGGCGCACTTTGAAGGTTACACTGTGGGAGGTGAGCCATACATGGGCCAAGTTCATATATGGGAAAACTGATGCTTATGTAGTAGTATGATGTACCCTGCATGTAGGGCACAATGGAAAGGTGTGCAATCAGTGGAGGTAAACATTACAGGAAAAACACATGGGTTGGAAGCGATCAATGGAGAGAAAAAGGAAAAAAAAAAAAAACACAATAGCAGGTAACTAGTGGCAGAAGTAGGAGTGGGATAACATTTTGATCAGAACTTAGTTCGGGTGGGTAGGAGAATGAGGGGGGCATACTCAGACGCAATGGGGATGTCCCTGCTGATCCTGGTCCTAATGCTGTGCCCCCACAGTTCCCTGTTCATCTTGATGGTTAGGCCCAGGGGCAGACATGATGTTCTCAGCCAGAGAGGTGGTAAGCCTGGTCTTGGTGTTCTCATGTTTGAGGCGAGGAGAGGCCACATAAAGTTCCAGAGTTTTTAGGTTGTAATGCAGTCCTTCTGTTAATTTGTAAGTTTGTTTGACTTCTGTTTTCCTTCGGTTTAACACAGGTATAACACTGCTATTGATATTAGCTGCCACTTAATAACTAGCCACTTCATATACTAGTCACTGCAACGTCCTTATAGGCCTGACGTCCTATACTATACTGGTTAAGTAAGTCTACAAACACATGCTCTTTGTGATTAAAACCCCCTCCCCCACACAGCAACCCTCCACCAAAAGGTGCTAATCAACTACCAAATGTGAAATCTAAGCCCCAGTCAATCACAAAGTTTTTGCTGACTACAGATATAAATCCACTTAACAATTTACCAAATATATCTTTTTAGCAATAAACACACAGTGATCAGCTCTCTGCTGTAGTTACCAAATATATCTTTTTAGCAATAAACACACAGTGATCAGCTCTCTGCTGTAGTTACCAAATATATCTTTTTAGCAATAAACACACAGTGATCAGCTCTCTGCTGTAGTTACCAAATATATCTTTTTAGCAATAAACACACAGTGATCAGCTCTCTGCTGTAGTTACCAAATATATCTTTTTAGCAATAAACACACAGTGATCAGCTCTCTGCTGTAGTTACCAAATATATCTTTTTAGCAATAAACACACAGTGATCAGCTCTCTGCTGTAGTTACCTGTTGGTGAAAAGGAGAGACAGGAGTCAATTCCAAATATCAGTTGAAGATGCAACCAATGAAACACAGGTATAACACTGCTATTGATATTAGCTGCCACTTAATAACTAGCCACTTCATATACTAGTCACTGCAACGTCCTTATAGGCCTGACGTCCTATACTATACTGGTCATGTAATGTAAATTTAAATTAGAAATACATATATTGTACTCCCGCTTTGGAAGTACAAGGTATGTTATATACTCCTCAAAGACTAACGTTGCATTCCACTGTTCTAGATTCATGTCCATCATAGGTAGAGGAAATTATCTCACAGATACCGGGTTCCTTATGAACTAGGATGGCCAGGACACTGGATTGATGGCTGAGGTAGTCCCAGTAGTGACACAGCAAGCACAAGCTTTAAGGGGGGTAGACCAAGTATTTAAGAATCAATTCCCCATAGTGCCCAATGCAGTTGTCATTTTATTAAAATCCTCTCCACCTCTACAAACTTATCTGACACCAACCTCTTTTCTGTTTCTTCACAGTTTCTTCTTCATCTTTGCGTTCACAAAGGGGGTACAATACATGGAACCGATTCTCCCAAGGTTTCAAGTGACAGCCTGGGTATTTTATCCCAAGCCGTACATGACTGTTTACAGTCCTTTCAGCCTGAGAATGGGTCGGTGCTGATAAAATATGTTGATGACTTGTTGTTGTGCGCTGATTCATTTGAGTCGTCCCTGCAGTTACGCAGCAGTTTCTGTTTCGTCTCTTCTAGATAGGACACCAGGTCAAATACCTGGGACGTAGTACTGGTACATGATTTGACAGTTCATACACCACATGCCGTATTGGTCCTTCAAAGTTCTGCCCAAACCCGGTATGTCTCATCAGCACGATGACACCAGTATATTACTGCAGTGTGCCTTGTCATGCACAAAAGGGTGGAGGATGAGAATATTGGTGAAGGGAAATTTTGTATAGACACTGATATGCATGATGTTATGGAATATCTGAATCAGACCTTTACTACGAGACCAGACATAAGTGACAGCCCATTGGTGAACGCAAACCTGATATATATATTTTTTTTCTTTCTCCTCTAGAGATGTTTTTACTCTACATTGCAAACACACAAAAGTTAAATTTAAAACACAAACTTGTGTTACCTACAGGAACTCTGGAGAGATGGACAAGGTAAGCCAGTGGCCCCCAGGACATATCTCCCAAGCCTAGCTGAGGCGGCACATGGTCTGACTCACCTAGGGTAAGGAAGGTATGTGCAAATTGGTAAGAGCTTACTGGCATGCACCAGGGTTCTCTTCTCAGGCAAGCAGGAAAACAATGACCTGTCTTACTTGCATGAGGAAGAACATTTGGTAAGGTAGCACTGACAGAGCCATCCCATACTCCTCCTGCAAACTGACCTTTTCAGGTAATACAAATCCACTTCGTACAGTTAACACCCTGTAGGAATTTGAAATATGTATTGGTGTGCACTGATGTTTTCTCAAACTGGGTAGAGGCATTTCCTGCTGCCACAAATACTGCTGTGTTGATAGTACAGTACCTTATCAAGATGAGCCAGCATTTGAGAACTTAACAAATTAACTTGAAACTGTTGAAACCTGGTATGCCAACTACTAACTGCCTTGATTGTGAACCAAGAGACTGTGTGATTGTTCTTACGCTCAGGTTGCCTAATAGACAGGTGGGAAGGACCGTATCAAGTTTTGTTGACAGCACGATCCCAGTGAAAGTAGCCGAGAGAGAGACTTGGGTCCACGAATTCCCATCACAGGAAAGTGGGTCGTCCGGAAGGAACTTGTAAAGAGAGTGAGATCGCAGAATTATCACCTGAGAGTCTGTTCCGTGAAGACTGAGAGGCGGCACTGTTAACCACTACCTGAGCGTACTAAAGGATTTCAGAAAGACCAGTGGTTGTAATGGATTTGCTATGGGCAAAAAAAAGGGTTCTCTACCTGACGCAAAGTGTAAAAGGGAACTATCTGGCTCAGTGTGTAAAAGGGTGCTCTACCTGGAATAATGTGTGACTGGCTCTACCTGGTGCAATATGAAAAAAAGGGCTCTATCTTACGTAATGTATATAAGGGGCTCTACCTGGCATAATGTATAGAAGTGGTACTACTGTGTGGCATAATTTTGAATAATGGAGACTGTGTGCCATAATTATTTTACGCCCCTATATTTTTGCGCCGTGCCTGTGGCACACACTGTCCATGTTATAGATCTTGGGGGGGAGGGGGCACCAAAATGTCTAGTTACAGCTCTGAGGATGCGATCGGTCACATTTGTATTTCTAGAAAGGCGCAAAATTGATAGTTTGCAGGAGGGCGCTGAACACCCAGCACCGGCCCTGTATATATATATATATATATATATTGTCAAAGTCAAAAATATTACATACACACCACATACAAACTCCAAACAGATGTGTCTCTGTCGTGCGCTTTGCGCATATATGGTAGCATATGCATTCGCACAGAGAAGCCACAAAGACATATACAACATATTCATACAGCACATAGACAAAACATGCTTAGCATCATTATGTATTAAATTATATAATAGAGTTTAACATCAGATATATATGTATTATTGGAACAGAACAAGATAAACATGTCATGCTTGGTGTCAAAATGATCAGGGGAATGAGTGTGTTAATTTGATAGCAATGGGTAGATTGTAGCACATTGCAATGATAAGTTATGATTAAATGTATGAATATGAAGCCACAATTCTAAAGTGAATAAAGAACTTCCTGAAAGACAGCATGGTTAATCCCTATGAAGGCATCTTCAAGGCTGGACGTTGCTTGCATATGAACTGACCAATAACACATCATGAATGAGAGATTTCCCTCCCCTGGACCAATAACAGAAGACTCAGTCCCATACATGTACTTCCCCCAATACTCAGTATATAGGTATTTCCCCTCACCCAGTAAGTTCTGTTTTTCATTGCTGTTGGTGCAGATTCAAATATGGAGCGGACTGTGCATTGAGGGACAGAGTGAAGAATGCTGGCTGTAATTGATCCTTATGTAACCACAACTGCTTCTTGTGTAATTGTAACTCTGTAACCATATATATACTGTACATGTGTTATATTGTATGCATACCCTTTTAATATCAAATATATACATCACTGAGCTTTGGACCTCAGTATTACAATGTGTACGAGTGCTTGCTTTCTCTTAAGGGATGTAGTGTTTGCGACGTACAGCTCACTTTTATTGTATATGGTAATAAGATGTGCCTTGCGTCCACAGCATATATTAATGCTGGCATTTTTAACTATTTATTAGAAATAATCTGAAAAAATTCTCAATACCTATATATATATATATATATATATATATAAATATATATATATTATCTATATTTATATATATACTAATGCCTGATTTGATTATGTTATGTGATTCTATTAAGGAATAAATATGATGTTTTATCTGTCTGCAGACTAGTGAGTGCGCTGTTTAACAATATGCATGTTTAGATATCAATGTGTATATATATATATATATATTTATAAATAGATAAATGAAGGTGCGGCATTCAGGGCTCAGCATAAAGAAAAAACAACAACTAGCATGTCTGCAACGTTTCAATCTTATTCAGATTTTCATCAGGCTTCCATAATGATACAAACAACTCTTACCTTTTAAACATCCCTGCACCAAGTGTCCGCCTCCCGACATGGGCGTTCCCCCCGGCGATGGCACACCCTGATCACGTCACAGCGTATCCCACAGGTGCCTTCCAGCATGGACTTAATCCCATCCGTGGCGCTGTCAGGTAACGCTGCAGCGCGTCATGTGGGCTCCATCCAGCCCTGGTGTTCCCCCAGCGGCGGCGCTATGTAATGACGTCATCATGCAGCTGCAGGATGCACGTCCACCCCACACGTCTCCATGACAACCGGAGATAACAACATATGTGATCTATAATAAAAATAAGTGTAATCTAAAACCAGCACCCCTAACAGTATTTGGATAATAAAAGTGGACAGCATAGCTGAAATACACAATCTGTCTTATTAAAATGGAAAATCGGATCATATGTTTATAAAGACCTTAACATAAACAAGATATACCCATAAGTATGTAATTACCATTGTAAAATAATATAATGCTGTAAAATATGTCAAAATTATTGACACCTTTATTGCCATAATTGCATTAAATATAGTGATTATTCAACCATGCGGTCCACCCTTACACAACTGCACAGGCTTGTTAAAGGTATGCACTTACAATAAGGCTCCCAATGTTAGTTTGTCATTAAGTCCTTTTGGAGCCATAACCCCCAAGCGAATGATCCATTCAGTTTCCTTCTTAATCAGAAGGGCCCCCTTATCACCACCCCTACTAGAGGCAGGTATGTGGTCTATCATTCGGTAACGTAGACTTGCAAGGCTGTGGCGAGCTTCTAAAAAATGTTTCACCACGGGTTGATCACTCTCCCCAGTCTTCAAGGCTAATTTGATTGATGAGCGGTGCGCCGCCATCCGTTCTTTGAATTTGCTTTGAGTCTTTCCAATGTAAGATAACCCGCATGGGCACACAATCTGGTACACCACACAGCTGCTGTTGCAAGTTAAATGGTCCCTAATGAGGTATTTCTTTCCACTATGTGGATGGCAAAAAGTATGACCACTAATAAGAAACCTACAGGTCGTACAGGAACAACGTGTGCAGCCTCTTACAGGTCTTGAAAATAAGTCTGATGATTCCGGACGAATAATAGAACTATCATTTTATACCAATATGTCCTTCAGATTTTTTGATCTTGTATAACATGGCATCAATTTCGTTTCAGTCAAAGGAAGTTCCTTGTCTGTCTCAATTAATTTCCAAAGGTTTTTTGATATCTTATTGATCTCAGTAGAATGTACATTGTAGTTTACAACCCAAGGCATCTTATTCCCTTTGTTCTCCCGATCTGATTTTTTCAACAGGGTATTTCTATCTAACTTAAGGACCTTTTCTTTGGTGTTAATAAGATTAGACCAATGGTATCCTTGGCCTACAAATTTTTCTATCAGTTCATCAATTTGTTGAACAGCAGCTTCTTTATCGCTATTAATCCTCCATATTCGCAACATCTGCGAATACGGCAGTCCTAACTTTAGACTGTTTGGATGACAACTGTTATAATGGAGCAACGTGTTCCTATCGGTCAATTTGGTAAATACTGTGGTCTCTAACATGCCCTCATGCAAAGAGATAGACACATCTAAAAAAGGTAAAGACATTTGATTCATGCTGATAGTGAATTTGACGGGTGAAATTGAGGAATTATATGTCTCTATGAATTCAACTAGTTCATCATGACCACCTGACCAAATCATAAACAGGTCGTCGATGAAACGGGTGTAAAACAAAATTTTTGCTGATATTATAGAATTATTGAAGAAAATCATTTCCTCATTTTAAACATATACAGGTTAGCGAGTGCCGGTGCCACGGAAGAACCCATGGCACACCCGCTAACCTGTAAATAAAATTTATTGTCAAAAAAAAAAAAAATTCATTGTCAAAACGAATTCCAATAATTTGCAAATAACTATCCTCTGGTCAGAGTCAAACCCACTTTCGGCATTTAGAAATTCACTAACTGCTTTTATACCATCAGCGTGGGGAATCACAGTATACAGGCTAGTCACGTCCAACGTGACCAACCAAGAATCATTAGGAATCCGTGTGATGTTATTCAATTTATTCAACAGCATCGTGGAGTCCAGTAGAAAATTTTTCTGTCGTTGTACAATCGGTTGGAAAATGGAATCCAAAAATATTGCGGTGGGTTGTAATAAGGAATCCCTGGCCGAAACTATCGGCCGTCCTGGTGGAGCATTTATACCCTTGTGCACCTTAGGTAGGGTGTATAATAGTGGTGTTTTGGGGAACTCAGGTAACAATAATTTGAATAACTCATCATCAATGAGATCGACCTCTAACGCCTCTATCAACACCTGTTTCAGATCATTTTAAAATTTTGCAGTAGGATCCTGCTCAAGCATTTTATAAACTTTCTTATCTCCCAATTGACGCATAATTTTAGCCTTATAATCTGCTCGATCTTGTAAAACGATGCATCCACCCTTATCTGCCGCACGAATAATTAAATTTGGATTCTTCGATAAGTTCCTCAGAGCTGTTCTCTCATGTTGATTTAAATTTGGGTGTATTAGTTTAGGCTGTTTTACACATTTTTGTACCTCTTCGTCCAACAATCTAGTAAAAGTCTTAATCGACGCATTGGACGAAGGTGGTTCAAAAGATGAAGGTTTCTTCAATGCTTGCAACTTTGGAGGAATAAGAATTTTGGTCCCATCATTCTGTGATGAAGTGTTTTTCATAAAATATTCCTTCAATTTCAATTTCCTGGTTAATCAATATTTCTCTAATTGACAATTAACGTTATCAAATCCTACAGTGGGTACGAATGACAACCCTTTGGACAATAAGCTCTTCTCGCTATCAGTAAATTCGTGGGATGAGAGATTGTAAATTACTTGTTCTTGTTGGTGGGCGGCTTTTTGCCAGGCTGTGGATTTTTTATTTTGTCCCCCTCTCCTGTTGAATCTTCTGCATTTCCGCGGGCTTGCCTCCTGGTAAGTCGCCCTAAAGGGATGGCAGAGCTTTAGATTTTTTGTTCTTATTCGCATTCTTGCATTGAATTCCTCCCGTGTCCGAGCCACTGCTTTCATTCTGTGCTTCCCAAGAGGATTCTGTATCCACTGCTGTTTTCGGGTAGCGGCCACGTCTAAAGATTGGCTTTTTCCGCTCAATTTGCCGTCCCCCACTGAGCCACTGATACACCTGGTGGTTCTCATAGTCGGCTTCTACTTTGAGTAGTTTTTCTCGCTTGAACTTTACCAAGTCTCTTCTATAAGTCGCCAACTGACTGGCCATTCTGCTCATCCATTCGGTCACAGTATCGGCTTGTAAGTTGCAGACATGGGTTTTCTCATATGCGCTGATTTTATCTTTCAGGATTACCATCTCTTTTTTATTAGTTTGCTCAATAATTAATAAAATCAAATCAAATGAGCACTTGTTCAAGATGGAAATCCATCTTTTACAGAATGCGGGATCATTCCGTCCTATAGTAGGACAATTCCGTACTCTCAGACCCCTAGGTATCCTCTTTTTTCTGAAATAATCACTTAGAGATACCCCATGTAAATGATAGTCTACTTCTTTCCTTTTTAATCTTAAAAGATCATGATACACTATCTCTAATGGCAGTGATTCAATTTGATCCTCCATTTGTTCATTTGAGAGGATCATCTCAGCCTCTGTTTCCGAATAACTGAACATGTCCTCCATGGGAAATAGTAATGGATTAAACATCACATCATCCCCCCGGGATTCAGCCATTTTTATAGAGAGAAAAAACGTGTATCAAAAAACGGGAAGGAAGAAAAAAGCCGATGGTAATAATATAGCCAGTCACTTAGTTACTGAATACCGCTAAATTAACTTACATCCACTGGGACAATGTGTGATTTACAACCTGGTAATGAATCCTGCTGTAACTTCACCAGGTCCCTGCCGCAGACCACCAATAAAACCACCTTAAGCTCTTAAAGTGCCTTGTGCAATAGTACCTCTAATAATTGGTATCATATTGTGCAGCTGAAAATCTTCGCAAAACAAGGTCAATTCCACAGTCTTAAAATTGAAGCAGCATTTGACTAAAGTGCAGTCCACAGTTTAAATGTATTATTGGTGACAAGTCTAAATGTACTGTTAAAAAGGTGTATTTTTAAAAAAAAATGTGAAAAAGTGCTCAGTGCTCAGTGCAATGTGACCTACCCCACAGAATGAAGCAGCTGGATGCTTAGAACAAGAAATTAATCTTCAGTGGGTACCTTGACCAGATCCAGTAACTCCTCAATCTCACATATAGCGTGGTAAGTCCGGCACCTCTCATTTGAAATAAACTTGACCCGGTGCCCTCACAGTAACAAAGTACAATGTAGATAAATGAAGGTGCGGCACTCAGGGCTCAGGATGAAGAAAAAACAACAACTAGCATGTCTGCAACGTTTCAATCTTATTCAGATTTTCATCAGGCTTCCATAATGATACAAACAACTCTTACCTTTTAAACATCCCAGCACCAAGTGACCGCCTCCCGACAAGGGCGTTCCCCCCGGCGATGGCACACCCTGATCACGTCACAGCGTATCCCACAGGTGCCTTCCAGCATGGACTTAATCCCATCCGTGGCGCTGTCAGGTAACGCTGCAGCGCGTCATGTGGGCTCCATCCAGCCCTGGTGTTCCCCCAGCGGTGGCGCTATGTAATGACGTCATCAAGCAGCTGCAGGATGCACGTCCACCCCACACGTCTCCATGACAACCGGAGATAACAACATATGTGATCTATAATAAAAATAAGTGTAATCTAAAACCAGCACCCCTAACAATATTTGGATAATAAGAGTGGACAGCATAGCTGAAATACACAATCTGTCTTATTAAAATGGTAAATCGGATCATATGTTTATAAAGACCTTAACATAAACAAGATATACCCATAAGGATGTAATTACCAATGTAAAATAACATAATGCTGTAAAATA
Organism: Pseudophryne corroboree; assembly: GCF_028390025.1. NCBI lineage: Eukaryota > Metazoa > Chordata > Amphibia > Anura > Myobatrachidae > Pseudophryne > Pseudophryne corroboree. The sequence goes on along the minus strand of NC_086448.1, from coordinate 494,793,199 downwards.
TGTCAAAATTATTGACACGTTTATTTCCATAATTGCATTAAATATAGCGATGATTCAACCATGCGGTCCACCCTTACACAACTGCACAGACTTGTTAAAGGCATGCACTTACAATAAGGCTCCCAATGTTAGTTTGTCATTAAGTCCTTTTGGAGCCATAACCCCCAAGCGAATGATCCATTCGGTTTACTTCTTAATCAGAAGGGCCCCCCTATCACCACCCCTACTAGAGGCAGGTATGTGGTCTATCATTCGGTAACGTAAACTTGCAAGGCTGTGGCGAGCTTCTAAAAAATGTTTCGCCACAGGTTGATCACTCTCCCCAGTCTCCAAGGCTAATTTGATTGATGAGCGGTGCACCGCCATCCGTTCTTTGAATTTCCTTTGAGTCTTTCCAATGTAAGATAACCCACATGGGCACACAATCCGGTACACCACACAGCTGCTGTTGCAAGTTAAATGGTCCCTAATTAGGTATTTCTTTCCACTATGTGGATGGCAAAAAGTATCACCACTAATAAGATACCTACAGGTCGTACAGGAACAACGTGTGCAGCCTCTTACCGGTCTTGAAAATAAGTCTGATGATTCCGGACGAATAATAGAACTATAATTTTATACCAATATGTCCTTCAGATTTTTTGATCTTGTATAACATGGCATTAATTTCGTTTCAGTCAAAGGAAGTTCCTTGTCTGTCTCAATTAATTTCCAAAGGTTTTTTGATATCTTATTGCTCTCAGTAGAATGTACGTTGTAGTTTACAACCCAAGGCATCTTATTCCCTTTGTTCTCCCGATCTGATTTTTTCAACAGGGTATTTCTATCTAACTTAAGGACCTTTTCTTTGGTGTTAATAAGATTAGACCAATGGTATCCTCGGCCTACAAATTTTTCTATCAGTTCATCAATTTGTTTAATAGCAGCCTCTTTATCGCTATTAATCCTCCATATTCGCAACATCTGCGAATACGGCAGTCCTAACTTTAGACTGTTTGGATGACAACTGTTATAATGGAGCAACGTGTTCCTATCGGTCAATTTGGTAAATACTGTGGTCTCTAACATGCCCTCATGCAAAGAGATAGACACATCTAAAAAAGGTAAAGACATTTGATTCATGCTGATAGTGAATTTGACGGGTGAAATTGAGGAATTATGTGTCTCTATGAATTCAACTAGTTCATCATGACCACCTGACCAAATCATAAACAGGTCGTCGATGAAACGGGTGAAAAACAAAATTTTTGATGATATTATAGGATTATTGAAGAAAATAATTTCCTCAATTTTAAACATATACAGGTTAGCGAGTGCCGGTGCCACGGAAGAACCCATGGCACACCCGCTAACCTGTAAATAAAATTTATTGTCAAACAAAAAATAATTCATTGTCAAAACAAATTCCAATAATTTGCAAATAACTATCCTCTGGTCAGAGTCAAACCCACTTTCGGCATTAAGAAATTCACTAACTGCTTTTATACCATCAGCGTGGGGAATCACAGTATACAGGCTAGTCACGTCCAATGTGACCAACCAAGAATCATTAGGAATCCGTGTGATGTTATTCAATTTATTCAACAGCATCGTGGTGTCCAGTAGAAAATTTTTCTGTCATTGTACAATAGGTTGGAAAATGGAATCCAAAAATATTGCGGTGGGTTGTAATAAGGAATCCCTGGCCGAAACTATCGGCCGTCCTGGTGGAGGATTTATACCCTTGTGCACCTTAGGTAGGGTGTATAATAGTGGTGTTTTGGGGAACTCAGGTAACAATAATTTGAATAACTCATCATCAATGAGATTGACCTCTAACTCCTCTATCAACACCTGTTTCAGATCATTTTAAAATTTTGCAGTGGGATCCTGCTCAAGCATTTTATAAATTTTCTTATCTCCCAATTGACGCATAATTTTAGCCTTATAATCTGCTCGTTCTTGTAAAACGAAGCCTCCACCCTTATCTGCCGCACGAATAATTAAATTTGGATTCTTCGATAAGTTCCTCAGAGCTGTTCTCTCATGTTGATTTAAATTTGGGTGTATTAGTTTAGGCTGTTTTACACATTTTTGTACCTCTTCGTCCAACAATCTAGTAAAAGTCTTAATCGACGCATTGGACGAAGGTGGTTCAAAAGATGAAGGTTTCTTCAATGCTTGCAACTTTGGAGGAATAAGAATTTTGGTCCCATCATTCTGTGATGAAGTGTTTTTCATAAAATATTCCTTCAATTTCAATTTCCTGGTTAATCGATATTTCTCTAATTGCCAATTAACGTTATCAAATCCTACAGTGGGTACGAATGACAACCCTTTGGACAATAAGCTCTTCTTGCTATCAGTAAATTCGTGGGATGAGAGATTGTAAATTACTTGTTCTTGTTGGTGGGCGGCTTTTTGCCAGGCTGTGGATCTTTTATTTTGTCCCCCTCTCCTGTTGAATCTTCTGCATTTCCACGGGCTTGCCTCCTGGTAAGTCGCCCTAAAGGGACGGCAGGAGCTTTAGATTTTTTGATCTTATTCGCATTCTTGCGTTGAATTCCTCCCGTGTCCGAGCCACTGCTTTCATTCTGTGCTTCCCAAGAGGATTCTGTATCCACTGCTATTTTCGGGTAGCGGCCACGTCTAAAGAACTGCTTTTTCCGCTCAATTTGCCGTCCCCCACTGAGCCACTGATACACCTGGTGGTTCTCATAGTCGGCTTCTACTTTGAGTAGTTTTTCTCGCTTGAACTTTACCAAGTCTCTTCTATAAGTTGCCAACTGACTGGCCATTCTGCTCATCCAATCGGTCTCAGTATCGGCTTGTAAGTTGCAGACATGGGTTTTCTCATATGCGCTGATTTTATCTTTCAGGATTACCATCTCTTTTTTATTAGTTTGCTCAATAATTAATAAAATTAAATCAAATGAGCACTTGTTCAAGATGGAAATCCATCTTTTACAGAATGCGGGATCATTCCGTCCTATAGTAGGACAATTCCGTACTCTCAGACCCCTAGGTATCCTCTTTTTTCTGAAATAATCACTTAGAGATACCCCATGTAAATGATAGTCTACTTCTTTCCTTTTCATTCTTAAAAGATCACGATACACTATCTCTAATGGCAGTGATTCAATTTGATCCTCCATTTGTTCATTTAAGAGGATCATCTCAGCCTCTGTTTCCGAATAACTGAACATGTCCTCCATTGGAAATAGTAATGGATTAAACATCACATCATCCCCCCGGGATTCAGCCATTTTTATAGAGAGAAAAAACGTGTATCAAAAAACGGGAAGGAAGGAAAAAGCCGATGGTAATAATATAGCCAGTCACTTAGTTACTGAATGCCGCTAAATTAACTTACATCCACTGGGACAATGTGTGATTTACAACCTGGTAATGAATCCTGCTGTAACTTCACCAGGTCCCTGCCGCAGACCACCAATAAAACCACCTTAAGCTCTTAAAGTGCCTTGTGCAATAGTACCTCTAATAATTGGTATCATATTGTGCAGCTGAAAATCTTCGCAAAACAAGGTCAATTCCACAGTCTTAAAATTGAAGCAGCATTTGACTAAAGTGCAGTCCACAGTTTAAATGTATTATTGATGACAAGTCCAAATGTACTGTTAAAAAGGTGTATTTTAAAAAAAAAATGTGAAAAAGTGCTCAGTGCTCAGTGCAATGTGACCTACCCCACAGAATGAAGCAGCTGGATGCTTAGAACAAGAAATTAATCTTCAGTGGGTACCTTGACCAGATTCAGTAACTCCTCAATCTCATATATAGCGTGGTAAGTCCGGCACCCCTCATTTGAAATAAACTTGACCCGGTGCCCTCACAGTAACAAAGTACAATGTAGATAAATGAAGGTGAGGCACTCAGGGCTCAGGATGAAGAAAAAACAACAACTAGCATGTCTGCAACGTTTCAATCTTATTCAGATTTTCATCAGGCTTCCATAATGATACAAACAACTCTTACCTTTTAAACATCCCTGCACCAAGTGACTGCCTCCCGGCATGGGCGTTCCCCCCGGCGATGGCACACCCTGATCACGTCACAGCGTATCCCACAGGTGCCTTCCAGCATGGACTTAATCCCATCCGTGGCGCTGTCAGGTAACGCTGCAGCGCGTCATGTGGGCTCCATCCAGCCCTGGTGTTCCCCCAGCGGCAGCGCTATGTAATGACGTCATCATGCAGCTGCAGGATGCACGTCCACCCCACACGTCTCCATGACAACCGGAGATAACAACATATGTGATCTATAATAAAAATAAGTGTAATCTAAAACCAGCACCCCTAACAATATTAGGATAATAAGAGTGGACAGCATAGCTGAAATACACAAACTGTCTTATTAAAATGGAAAATCGGATCATATGTTTATAAAGACCTTAACATAAACAAGATATACCCATAAGGATGTAATTACCATTGTAAAATAATATAATGCTGTAAAATATGTCAAAATTATTGACACCTTTATTGCCATAATTGCATTAAATATAGTGATGATTCAACCATGCGGTCCACCCTTACACAACTGCACAGACTTGTTAAAGACATGAACTTACAATAAGGCTCCCAATGTTAGTTTGTCATTAAGTCCTTTTGGAGCCATAACCCCCAAGCGAATGATCCATTCGGTTTCCTTCTTAATCAGAAGGGCCCCCCTATCACCACCCCTACTAGAGGCAGGTATGTGGTCTATCATTCGGTAACGTAAACTTGCAAGGCTGTTGCGAGCTTCTAAAAAATGTTTCGCCATGGGTTGATCACTCTCCCCAGTCTCCAAGGCTAATTTGATTGATGAGCGGTGCACCGCCATCCGTTCTTTGAATTTCCTTTGAGTCTTTCCAATGTAAGATAACCCGCATGGGCACACAATCCGGTACACCACAAAGCTGCTGTTGCAAGTTAAATGGTCCCTAATTAGGTATTTCTTTCCACTATGTGGATGGCAAAAAGTATCACCACTGATAAGATACCTACAGGTCGTACAGGAACAACGTGTGCAGCCTCTTACCAGTCTTGAAAATAAGTCTGATGATTCCGGACGAATAATAGACCTATCATTTTATACCAATATGTCCTTCAGATTTTTTGATCTTGTATAACATGGCATCAATTTCGTTTCAGTCAAAGGAAGTTCCTTGTCTGTCTCAATTAATTTCCAAAGGTTTTTTGATATCTTATTGATCTCAGTAGAATGTACGTTGTAGTTTACAACCCAAGGCATCTTATTCCCTTTGTTCTCCCGATCTGATTTTTTCAACAGGGTATTTCTATCTAACTTAAGGACCTTTTCTTTGGTGTTAATAAGATTAGACCAATGGTATCCTCGGCCTACAAATTTTTCTATCAGCTCATCAATTTGTTGAATAGCAGCCTCTTTATTGCTATTAATCCTCCATATTCGCAACATCTGCGAATACGGCAGTCCTAACTTTAGATTATTTGGATGACAACTGTTATAATGGAGCAACGTGTTCCTATCGGTCAATTTGGTAAATACTGTGGTCTCTAACATGCCCTCATGCAAAGAGATAGACACATCTAAAAAAGGTAAAGACATTTGATTCATGCTGATAGTGAATTTGACGGGTGAAATTGAGGAATTATGTGTCTCTATGAATTCAACTAGTTCATCATGACCACCTGACCAAATCATAAACAGGTCGTCGATGAAACGGGTGTAAAACAAAATTTTTGATGATATTATAGGATTATTGAAGAAAATCATTTCCTCAATTTTAAACATATACAGGTTAGCGAGTGCCGGTGCCACGGAAGAACCTATGGCACACCCGCTAACCTGTAAATAAAATTTATTGTCAAACAAAAAATAATTAATTGTCAAAACTAATTCCAATAATTTGCAAATGACTATCCTCTGGTCAGAGTCAAACCCACTTTCGGCATTAAGAAATTCACTAACTGCTTTTATACCATCAGCGTGGGGAATCACAGTATACAGGCTAGTCACGTCCAACGTGACCAACCAAGAATCATTAGGAATCCGTGTGATGTTATTCAATTTATTCAACAGCATTGTGGTGTCCAGTAGAAAATGTTTCTGTCGTTGTACAATCGGTTGGAAAATGGAATCCAAAAATATTGCGGTGGGTTGTAATAAGGAATCCCTGACCGAAACTATCGGCTGTCCTGGTGGAGGATTTATACCCTTGTGCACCTTAGGTAGGGTGTATAATAGTGGTGTTTTGGGGTACTCAGGTAACAATAATTTGAATAACTCGTCATCAATGAGATCGACCTCTAACGCCTCTATCAACACCTGTTTCAGATCATTTTTAAATTTTGCAGTGGGATCCTGCTCAAACATTTTATAATTCCCTTCTGATTAAGAAGGAAACCGAATGGATCATTCGCTTGGGGGTTATGGCTCCAAAAGGACTTAATGACAAACTAACATTGGGAGCCTTATTGTAAGTGCATGCCTTTAACAAGTCTGTGCAGTTGTGTAAGGGTGGACCGCATGGTTGAATCATCACTATATTTAATGCAATTAGGGCAATAAAGGTGTCAATAATTTTGACATATTTTACAGCATTATATTATTTTACAAAGGTAATTACATCCTTATGGGTATATCTTGTTTATGTTAAGGTCTTTATAAACATATGATCCGATTTTCCATTTTAATAAGACAGATTTGTGTATTTCAGCTATGCTATCCACTCTTATTATCCAAATATTGTTAGGGGTGCTGGTTAAAGATTACACTTATTTTTATTATAGATCACATATGTTGTTATCTCCTGTCAAAGTCGGAAAAATATCATGCTACACGTTGCCATATATCCACCCGATGCGCGTGCCGCTGCACGTACACATTCTCTCCCGTGCGTGCGCATATTCGCAGTTGCGTGATGGCGCCTCCTCGGCCATGCGCTCGAGCGCATGGTATGTGCATTTACGGTAGAGTTTGTGTGCGTCTAGCGGGAGACTCAATCGGTACATAGTAAATCCAAATAGTATGTTTTATAGATAATGTTCCCCTTAATAATAACTGAAAGTTTGTTTATTGTGACTGGTCCCTGGACAGAGGAATTCCTCTTTGCATGATACGAAGGGTCAGATAGGATTTGAGCAGTAGTGTTTGGTACCTAACTAAAGAACATTTTATTAGAAACAATCCGGTGCTGGTTAGGTAAAGATTAATCGCTCCTGCGTATAGTTATGTCTATAAGTAGTTTCTGGACATTTATTCATTGTCCATGTGTTGGAAATCCTGAGATTCCCTCCCACCTGAGCAGTCTGAAATAGTCACAGCCCACCTGTTCAAACAAACCTATGACCTTTTGTTGTAATATGAAGACAGATTCCTGTGTCCAATGAACAATGAGATGGTAGGGCCCTTTGTAGTGTACTGTATGTAGTGTATATATAAACAGCCAGCCTGGAGCAGCTCAGGTCTCTCCCCGCAACGGTTTTCATCATTGACTAACCAGGAGCTGGTAACCAGATTGCACCTGCGATTCATTCCCAGTGTGTAAGTACTCTCTGTGACCAACTTATTCCCTGTTTGTATTTGCCATACTCTCTCTCTCTGTTATTGTATAAGATTGTGACGCTATTGTATATTTATGTGTAGTTATTCTGCTTAGATATTGATGTTAGTTTGTAGTAATTGAATTGTTAACTGTTTTCCCCTTTTTACATAGCTAGATATTGTTAGTAAAGGTTTTGGAACCTTAGCAAGGTATTGTGTTTTTTTACATTGCTGAGAGTATTCAGAGCGTCTCAATCGCTCAAGAGGCTTTCATACAATAGAGGTTAATTAGCATTGCATTGTGCTCACATTACAAAACCAAGGTTTACAGTATAGGCTCAGCCTTTCATTGAGTTGCATACAAGGTTTACTGAGTGTCATCCCGTGAGCGTCTGCGCCGCTCGTGTTCCCCTCGTGGTCACGAGCGTCTGCTACGCTGGTAGCGTAGCATTACGGTAGTCGGCCGCCTATAGCGTGCTCGACACCAAGCGTTAAGCTGTGAGCGAGCGTGCCGCATGTGCGTCTCGACCACGGCTAAGCGTCTGTTACGCTAAGTGCGTACCCTTACGGTACCCCATACGCCAATTGCGTACTGAGTCTCTTACCCATATATAGTGATTGTTATAAGATAAATATTTAGCTTTATCAATTGGGGGCAAGTCCGGTCCATCTCATATCCGCAGTCAGGCGAAAATGCGCAGACTTTATCGATCAGCAAAGGGAGGAAAGGTAGTATCTTGTAGTGCTTATCAGATGAGAGTTTGCGCCTGATTCTTTTGGCTTGTACGGATGCTGGTGGAATCTGAACAAGGTAGGAACATTAAGCTATTGTCTTTGTAAATCTGGTTTTTATTTCTATTTGGTGCCAACTGCACACGCAGATTGGATGGCTTGTCTGTTTAAATAGGTTTAAAAGTATTTTTAATCGCTCTGCATAGCGTGATAGTTTTTACCCAGTCTTAAAAATAACTTCAGGGGCTGGCATGATGATTTTCTTTGTGACAAAAGGAGCCGCATGGTCTGTCCTCCATTTTGTGTAACCCTCATGGATGTGGAAGGGGGAGGAGCAGCGGCCATTTTGGGAAGGTCAAATTTTTTTAATTTTTTTCTAAGTGGCTGATTTTCAGTTGACTCAGGAAATAATCAGCCATTCATTGTCAAAAATAAATCATCATTTAATGAGTTTTTAATGCATTTGTTTAGTCCATGTCATGGTCAATCATGAGTGGTTCAGATAGAGTTTGATATAAGTTAATAGTGGAATGAGTATTTGATTTAAGAATGATACACAGATAAAACAAAGTTGTTTTTTTTGTTTTTTTTTTTGTTTCTTTACCTCCCTGTTCTAGGATTCTCTGCTTGGTGTAGGATAGCCATTGAAGTGCAAATTAACCTGTATAACTGGGTTTTGGTTTTTTTTCCCTCTCGGAGTAGTGAAAGAAATCGCACATTCATATGCAAATTAGAAGCACTGAATAGGGTCTCATATATGTAATAGTGATTAGTACATATATGTAATATCTATATGTGCGTGCTTACATCAATGTATGTTATTAGATTAATTTAGAATTGCATTTTCATTTGTGTATTTTCACATATCTCACTTTCCTGTTTGCCATTTATAATTGATAACGTGCTGAGAAAGATTTGTTGCTATTGGTAGTTAAATTTAAAAATAATACGTTAAGGGGTAAATTGTAAAACACGCACACGGCTTTGCCTAAGGATACAAGGAAAGATCTGTGTGGTGCTTGGTAGATGATTACAGTTAAAGATCATTTACATTGATATAAACGTGTTAGTTGTGTTACTGTGGACATATCTGGCCTGCGTACACGTGTCTCTAACAAGGGGCAGAACAAGCGTACGCGACGCAAGGGCCGACGCACGGAGCGTATATTACGCAACGGAGCGTCTGGGTATGCCCACGTGATACAAATCACACGATAGTATTGTTTTAGTTAGGCGATAAGGAGGCAACGCGATAATAGCGCAAGTCAAATCTCAGTGTCCAAAATTTTAAGCTAATAGATCCTTCTCTAGTTGCAACTCCTCGGGATTAGCCTGCGATACTGAATGAAAGGGATTTCTGCGCAGAAACGAAAGTAAAGAGTATATGAGGTGAAAGTGTGTGTATACATATATAAGTTTCTAAATTTTGGGTGGAACCACAGGAAATCATCGAGTTCTCGTGAGGTACATACGTGTAAGTGACGGCACGGTGGCTTGGCAGGCATCCCTTGTTAAACATATTAAAAGAGGAGCATTAGAGTATAGCAGACCAGGAGGTCTACTGTAGCACAGACCAGGAGGTCCAGAAACAGACCAGGAGGTCTAGGTACAGCAGACTAGGAAGTCCGCTATAGATAAAGAGTAAAGGAGCACAACACCAGGAAGGGTTGATGCGGTACCCATATAGGCCATTAAGATCTCGCCGAAGGAATTCGCTGCCACAATTTTCGATTCCACTGGTCGCTCCGCACATAAGATTAGTTGCTTATGTGCAGAACGTTTGTACCGCACGTAATTGTGTGCATTAGTTAGTAACTTGACCCAGTACCATTTGCGCACGCTAGAGGGGTCATAAACGCTATTTGTACATTCTAACGGGATTTGTGTAATTTTTTTATTTTAAGGGAGGTTCGCTGGTCACTCGGGAATTCTCTAACAACCGATACTTGCTGGGGACTGGTAGGTCCAACACGCCACAGTAAATAAAGGTTCATAGGGGCCCTAGGTTGGGTACAGCAGCTCTGAGTCAGTGATTGCAGTACTGGCCAACGTGGGCGAGAAGTGGGTGAAAGCACTCGGTTGAACTTTCACCGTCAGCCTACCCCGGACATCTTGGTTTTTGTAAGGGTTCGCTGAAGACCCTGATTTGAAGGTCAGAGGTAGTGAAAGCAACACCTGCAAAGATGGGGGCCAGTTGTTCAGGTAGGGGGCGATCAACCCTGGTTCAGGTTGATTTAGTAAACCGGCCCATAAGGTCGGCAAGGTCTATAACGTGCGATACAGACCAGGAGGTCCGAGATGGATCACACACAGAGGTTTTATTTAATGAATGGGAAAGAATGACTGTGCATGACGGGGAAAAGTTCCCACGGGTAGGCAGTTTTGGCCCCGAGGTGTTACAAAATCTAAGGAGAAGGATATGTCTCATTAAATCTGCAAAGAGACGGATCAAACATTATGATTATTTACAGTTATGGCAACAGGAAGGTGAAATACAAAGAGGATTGGCTCAAGCGGCTGGATCTAACCCTGTCAGAAAACTGATAGCCACCGCTCCCCCACCACCATACATAACAGGAGAGAAAGTGGTCACAGAGAAAGGCACACTGGTGTTTGATAAACATGCACTTAGCAACTGTATAGATGATAAGAATAATTGTAATAAATGTAACAAGAATAATTGTAATACTGTTAAATGTACAACTGTTAACCCATGCAAGTTGCACCCCGTGTTAAACTTCCCTCAGGATTACCAGCAAGAAAGTGAACCCAGCACGATGTCGGAACCTTTTCCAGCAGCCATCATACAAGACATCCAGGTGGACGCGACCAAATCGGTAAAGGCAGTAATCAAACCCCCTAACAGAGGGTCAGGTGAGGTCGTGTCCACAGGTACGTACGGTGTTATATATCATGCACAAACAAATGTACCTCATATTGTAGAACCAACACAAGATGATGTAGTTGAATTTGATCCTGTCAGGGTGGGAATCATTCCCGTCAAGGACAGTGCAATTCGCCGTCCCTGGTCCCGGATGGAATTGAGAGCAATTATGTCTGAATTCCCTGATCCTAGGAAAGATCTAGTTGCATGTCAGAGGTTTATTAAAGAACTAGGAAACTCCGCCGTACCCACCAACAAAGATTGGCGGACAGTGCTGAGGGCATGTTTGCCCTCCAGTGTTGACCCTGCGAAATTTATTACTGATTGTAAATTAGACACAGAAGTACCTCAAACGGAGGAACACAATCGGGAATGTATTAAGCATCAGTGACTGCATTAAGAAAGTCCACTGTTGGGCATGAGCAAAACATCAGCAAGCACAGGGAGGTAAGAAGCCTCAGATCCCTGTGGGTAAGTCAAAGGTGATAAGGTGTTATAATTGCCAGAAGGAAGGTCATTTTGCACAAAGTTGTAGGTTTAAAGATCTACAGAAGATATATCAACCCCCTAGACAAGAACACGAGCAGAGTTATAACACATAAAATTGTAATCAGGAATCACCTAGGAAGAAGTTTGGGCCGCACCTGTAATATGCAGTCAGGAAAGTTGATCATTAGGACTGGTAGTAAACCTGAGGTTACAGTTAATGATATTGGGAGGTCAGTTCCTTGTAGACACAGGAACGGCCGGGTAAACGTTGTAATTTATCTGTAAATGTTTCTTTTTTCCCCATCTCTGACGTTCATCGGCAGAACTCAAACATCACATAGCTATTTGATCTTTGCAGAAGTCTACCTAACCCCAGTGTGACCTACCGACATCAGTGTGTCCTGGCCAGGCACAATAGGGTGGAGTGTGGAAATACTGGTGTGGAGGGGACTTCGCAAGGATACCAGTGGATGTGTTGGTGTGACAGCCTGATGGTGAACGGAAGATCTGACAATGGTTTTTTGTTTGTTGTTTAATGTAAAATGTGATGAATTGTTCTCTCTCTCGTTTTTTTTTTCTCTCTTCTCTCTCATGTTCTTATGTTTTAAAGATGGTATGTCACACATCAGTTAGACAAATGGTAATGCAAGATTTTTGCTCCTTACAGAAAGATCGCAGATTTGGAAGGAATATTGTATCACCGGAATTTTCGTTTGGAAGACTGAGAGACAGCACCTTTGAGATGACAGCAGAGCAAGAGGAACAACAAGACTAGAGGACATAAGACATCGTAACATTTTTCTTTCCCCTCAAAGTATTTTTTTGTACCCCCATTACAAATTTCTCTTTCTCCTCCTGTAAGATGGACTCGCCCCAAGAGACTGCAGTCCGTGTTTTCCTATTGACCATGATGCTGACCAGAGCAGTCTGTTTCGGTGAGAGTACCAGTGAGGTCGAGAAAGGATCTGGAATGGGTTCTGATGACAGAGACGGAGGTGTAAATTTCCAATAGAAACACAATCACCGAGCAAAGGCGAGTACCAGAAAACGATCTAGCAGCCATGTTATTTATAGACATTGTGAAGGATTGTTAGCTGAAGAGAACTGCATCTGTAGGCATTGCGACAACATAGTTGAGGATGGGTGCATCAAGAAATGTCAGTCCAGTTTTAATATCCACATGGACCGGCATCCATTGAGTGACTATCACTCCTTAGTGGGTAAAGTGTTAAACCAGACAGACTGTTGGGTATGCTCTCAAGTACCTCAAGGTCATAGCAAATCAGGACTAGTACCATTCCCTTTAACTGTAGGAAAGGTACTTGAGCTAAGTGGTGGGAGGCCGGTGGACAAGAGGTTTAATATCTCTAGTCCTCCTAGTTTGAAGCTCCACCAGTATCATGTGGATAGGTCGTTAGTATGCTTTAACATTTCCAATCCCCGAAAGCCGGGAAATTGGGAAGTGTCATGGAGTAATCAAACCATGACCTTTTCATACAGAGCCGACAGAATGCCCATAGACACAGAACTTATACGCCAGATAGCCGATCATAGAAAATTTTTCCGGTATAGGTACACTTTAGGAAGTAGGACCATGCGAGTTGGAGAAGTATCACCAGGATACTGTGCACATATCGTACAAACAGATACGTGTACTAAACAGATGGGAGAATTAGGGTTAGGAGATTTCACATGGAAAATTTGTAACATGGTAATGTCATACTCCGTCCCATATGTTCTCCCCGATGATGCATATTTCATATGCGGGAGGAAGGCGTATAAGTGGCTTGCCCCTAACTCAGAAGGATTATGTTATATTGGAAAAGTACTGCCTGAAGTAATGACTGTATCCCATAACAAAATGAAAGATATTCACCGCAGTGCCCAAGCTCCTTATACTCACACTCATTACGAGCACGTCGTTAAACGGCACCTGATAGAGAGGACAGAGCATCCAGCCTCTGATCTGATCCATGAATCCACCGGGATTCAATTCCTACTTGCGTTAGATATCACTCGTACCGCCAGAGGAGTGATAAATTATAAATATATATCTGCGCTAGCAAATTTATTAGACAATATCACCGAAATGTATGACGACACATTCAGGTACACTGGGAAAGAGTTACAAGCCTACAAAACAGAACTGGTTCAGCATAGAATGATTCTTAATTACCTCACAGCTGTGACAGGTGGGTATTGTGTTACCCTAGCAACTCAATATGGAATAAAGTGCTGCACGTACATTACAAACAGCACGGAGGACCCAGCCGAGGTCATAGTTCAAAAGATGGATGACATTCTACAATTAAAGTGGGAGTTTCGAAGGAAACACAATCTCACACTCGCTGCTGTGGGTAATGAGCTGACCAGTTGGGTGTCATGGTTGAACCCACGAAATTGGTTCTCTGGTTTAGGAGAATGGGCCCAAAGTATTATTATGGATGTAGGGAAATTTCTTTTGTGTATTCTAGGAGTCGTCATATTGGTTGGCCTGATATTTAGATGCGTTCGGGCTTTAACGAAGTGTAAAGGTAGTACTAGAGTGATGAGTCTGAGGAGCGAGGACACTGTAATAACAACAACTAATTTGATTTATGACCCAACGATAGAGACAATGTTGTGATGAAAATGTGATCCCACGGTCCGTTTCTTTCACCCGTTTCTCCTTTGTTTTCCTCCAAGGTACAAAGACATCCGCTTGGAAGAAGAATTTGACAACTTCTTTTAATACAGACCATTGATGGACTATACCACAGACGCCCAATATCCCTAGTAACTTTAAATTTTTACGATAGCCCAAATACTTTAGTGACTGTAACTTTCTGGACAATGGAAAAGCTTTTGTCACCATTTATAGCAAAAGCACCGAGAGACATCAGACAACATGTACATCAAGACAAGACATCAGACAAGACCTCAATCGGCGACTGTTTATTTAAACTCACATAGTTTACGACTGCATTTATAACGATTGCTTCTTATCTTCACCTCTACAACCTTCAGGTAATAACACATAGTCGATAGGGAATATAGACACAGATATCAGCACTCACATACCCCCCCCATTCATGTATCATAAACTAAATGTGCTCCCCATTTGTTGCAACCAAAAGCCAAAAAGAGCTCGGTAAAGTTTGACAGCCCATCCACAGACCCTTGATATGGGATAAGAAGGAATTCAAATGTATACTTCGCAATACCTCGAAGCTTGATTTAAAACATGTACGGCACGATGATACATGACCCCTCAAACATGTATTCATACACACATGCTTCTACTATCTCACTAGGTCATACCTTTTTCCCACCTTCTCCTCTCCTCCCTTTTCCCAATCATAAAATGGTATTTACATGATGACATATATTTTTCTTTTGTTTGAACTGTTTTAGGAAGTGGCAGTTATTGATGACTGCCAAAGGGTGGACTGTCAAAGTCGGAAAAATATCATGCTACACGTTGCCATATATCCACCCCATTCTCTCCCGTGCGTGCGCATATTCGCAGTTGCGTGACATCGCCTCCTCGGCCATGCGCTCGAGCGCATGGTATGTGCATTTACGGTAGAGTTTGTGTGCGTCTAGCGGGCGACTCAATCGTTACATAATAAATCCAAATAGTATGTTTTATAGATAATGTTCCCCTTAATAATAACTGAAAGTTTGTTTATTGTGACTGGTCCCTGGACAGAGGAATTCCTCTTTGCATGATACGAAGGGTCAGATAGGATTTTAACAGTGGTGTTTGGTACCTAACTAAAGAACATTTTATTAGAAACAATCCGGTGCTGGTTAGGTAAAGATTAATCGCTCCTGCGTATAGTTATGTCTTTAAGTAGTTTCTGGACATTTATTCATTGTCCATGTGTTGGAAATCCTGAGATTCCCTCCCACCTGAGCAGTCTGAAATAGTCACAGCCCACCTGTTCAAACAAACCTATGACCTTTTGTTGAAATATGAAGACAGATTCCTGTGTCCAATGAACAATGAGATGGTAGGGACCTTTGTAGTGTACTGTATGTAGTGTATATATAAACAGCCAGCCTGGAGCAGCTCAGGTCTCTCCCCACAACGGTTTTCATCATTGACTAATCAGGAGCTGGTAACCAGATTGCGCCTGCGATTCATTCCCAGTGTGTAAGTACTCTCTGTGACCAACTTATTCCCTGTTTGTATTTGCCATACTCTCTCTCTCTGTTATTGTATACGATTGTGACACTATTGTATATTTATGTGTAGTTATTCTGCTTAGATATTGATGTTAGTTTGTAGTGTATGAATTGTTAACTGTTTTCCCCTTTTTACATAGCTAGATATTGTTAGTAAAGGTTTTGGAACCTTAGCAAGGTATTGTGTGTTTATTACATTGCTGAGAGTATTCAGAGCGTCTCAATCGCTCAAGAGGCTTTCATACAATAGAGGTTAATTAGCATTGCATTGTGCTCACATTACAAAACCAAGGTTTACAGTATAGGCTCAGCCTTTCATTGAGTTGCATACAAGGTTTACTGAGTGTCATCCCGTGAGCGTCTGCGCCGCTCGTGTTCCCCTCGTGGTCACGAGCGTCCGCTACGCTGGTAGCGTAGCATTACGGTAGTCGGCCGCCTATAGCGTGCTCGACACCAAGCGTTAAGCTGTGAGCGAGCATGCCGCATGTGCGTCTCGACCACGGCTAAGCGTCTGTTACGCTAAGTGCGTACCCTTACGGTACCCCATACGCCAATTGCGTACTGAGTCTCTTACCCATATATAGTGAATGTTATAAGATAAATATTTAGCTTTATCACTCCGGTTGTCATGGAGATGTGTGGGGTGGATGTGCATCCTGCAGCTGCATGATGACGTCATTACATAGCGCCGCCGCTGGGGGAACACCAGGGCTGGATGGAGCCCACATGACGCTCTGCAGCGTTACCTGACAGCGCCAGGATGGGATTAAGTCCATGCTGGAAGGCACCTGTGGGATACGCTGTGACGTGATCAGGGTGTGCCATCGCCGGGGGGAACGCCCATGTCGGGAGGCGGTCACTTGGTGCAGGGATGTTTAAAAGGTAAGAGTTGTTTGTATCATTATGGAAGCCTGATGAAAATCTGAATAAGATTGAAACGTTGCAGACATGCTAGTTGTTGTTTTTTCTTCATCCTGAGCCCTGAGTGCCGCACCTTCATTTATCTACATTGTACTTTGTTACTGTGAGGGCACCGGGTCAAGTTTATTTCAAATGAGGAGTGCCGGACTTACCACGCTATATACGAGATTGAGGAGTTACTGAATCTGGTCAAGGCACCCACTGAAGATTAATTTCTTGTTCTAAGCATCCAGCTGCTTCATTCTGTGGGGTAGGTCACATTACACTGAGCACTGAGCACTTTTTCACATTTTTTTTTTTAAATACACCTTTTTAACAGTACATTTGGACTTGTTATCAATAATACATTTAAACTGTGGACTGCACTTTAGTCAAATGCTGCTTCAATTTTAAGACTGTGGAATTGACCTTGTTTTGCGAAGATTTTCAGCTGCACAATATGATACCAATTATTAGAGGTACTATTGCACAAGGCACTTTAAGAGCTTAAGGTGGTTTTATTGGTGGTCTGCGGCACGGACCTGGTGAAGTTACAGCAGAATTCATTACCAGGTTGTAAATCACACATTGTCCCAGTGGATGTAAGTTAATTTAGCGGCATTCAGTAACTAAAGTGACTGGCAATAATATTCCCATTTTTTGATACACGTTTTTTCTCTCTATAAAAATGGCTGAATCCCGGGGGGATGATGTGATGTTTAATCCATTACTATTTCCCATGGAGGACATGTTCAGTTATTTGGAAACAGAGGCTGAGATGATCCTCTTAAATGAACAAATGGAGGATCAAATTGAATCACTGCCATTAGAGATAATGTATCATGATCTTTTAAGATTGAAAAGGAAAGAAGTAGACTATCATTTACATGGGGTATCTCTAAGTGATTATTTCAGAAAAAAGAGGATACCTAGGGGTCTGAGAGTACGGAATTGTCCTACTATAGGACGGAATGATCCCGCATTCTGTAAAAGATGGATTTCCATCTTGAACAAGTGCTCATTTGATTTGATTTTATTAATTATTGAGCAAACTAATAAAAAAGAGATTGTAATCCTGAAAGATAAAATCAGCGCATATGAGAAAACCCATGTCTGCAACTTACAAGCCGATACTGAGACCGATTGGATGAGCAGAATGGCCAGTCAGTTGGCGACTTATAGAAGAGACTTGGTAAAGTTCAAGCGAGAAAAACTACTCAAAGTAGAAGCCGACTATGAGAACCACCAGGTGTATCAGTGGCTCAGTGGGGGGACGGCAAATTGAGCGGAAAAAGCCGTTCTTTAGACATGGCCGCTACCCGATAAAAGAAGTGGATACAGAATCCTCTTGGGAAGCACAGAATGAAAGCAGTGGCTCGGACACGGGAGGAAATCAACGCAAGAATGCGAATAAGAACAAAAAATCTAAAGCTCCTGCCATCCCTTTAGGGCGACTTACCAGGAGGCAAGCCCGCGGAAATGCAGAAGATTCAACAGAGAGGGGGACAAAATAAAAGATCCACAGCCTGGCAAAAAGCCGCCCACCAACAAGAACAAGTAATTTACAATCTCTCATCCCACGAACTTACTGATAGCAAGAAGAGCTTATTGTCCAAAGGGTTGTCATTCGTACCCACTGTAGGATTTGATAACGTTAATTGGCAATTAGAGAAACATCGATTAACCAGGAAATTGAAATTGAAGGAATATTTTATGAAAGACACTTCATCACAGAATGATGGGACCAAAATTCTTATTCCTCCAAAGTTGCAAGCATTGAAGAAACCTTCATCTTTTGAACCACCTTCGTCCAATGCGTCGATTAAGACTTTTACTAGATTGTTGGATGAAGAGGTACAAAAATGTGTAAAACAGCCTAAACTAATACACCCAAATTTAAATCAACATGAGAGAACAGCTCTTAGGAACTTATCGAAGAATCCGAATTTAATTATTCGTGCGGCAGATAAGGGTGGAGGCATCGTTTTACAAGATCGAGCAGATTATAAGGCTGAAATTATGCGTCAATTGGGAGATAAGAAAGTTTATAAAATGCTTGAGCAGGATCCCACTGCAAAATTTAAAAATGATCTGAAACAGGTGTTGATAGAGGCGTTAGAGGTCGATCTCATTGATGACGAGTTATTCAAATTATTGTTACCTGAGTTCCCCAAAACACCACTATTATACACCCTACCTAAGGTGCACAAGGGTATAAATCCTCCACCAGGACGGCCGATAGTTTCGGCCAGGGATTCCTTATTACAACCCACCGCAATATTTTTGGATTCCATTTTCCAACCGATTGTACAACGACAGAAACATTTTCTACTGGAAACCACGATGCTGTTGAATAAATTGAATAACATCACACGGATTCCTAATGATTCTTGGTTGGTCACGTTGGACGTGACTAGCCTGTATACTGTGATTCCCCACGCTGATAGTATAAAAGCAGTTAGTGAATTTCTTAATGCCGAAAGTGGGTTTGACTCTGACCAGAGGATAGTTATTTGCAAATTATTGGAATTAGTTTTGACAATTAATTATTTTTTGTTTGACAATAAATTTTATTTACAGGTTAGCGGGTGTGCCATGGGTTCTTCCGTGGCACCGGCACTCGCTAACCTGTATATGTTTAAAATTGAGGAAATGATTTTCTTCAATAATCCTATAATATCATCAGAAATGTTGTTTTACACCCGTTTCATCAACGACCTGTTTATGATTTGGTCAGGTGGTCATGATGAACTAGTTGAATTCATAGAGACACATAATTCCTCAATTTCACCCGTCAAATTCACTATCAGCATGAATCAAATGTCTTTACCTTTTTTAGATGTGTCTATCTCTTTGCATGAGGGCATGTTAGAGACCACAGTATTTACCAAATTGACCGATAGGAACACGTTGCTCCGTTATAACAGTTGTCATCCAAACAGTCTAAAGTTAGGACTGCCGTATTCGCAGATGTTGCGAATATGGAGGATTAATAGCGATAAAGAGGCTGCTATTCAACAACTTGATGAACTGATAGAACAATTTGTAGTCCGAGGATACCATTGGTCTAATCTTATTAACACCAAAGAAAAGGTCCTTAAGTTAGATAGAAATACCCTGTTGAAAAAATCAGATCGGGAGAACAAAGGGAATAAGATGCCTTGGGTTGTAAACTACAACGTACATTCTACTGAGATCAATAAGATATCAAAAAACCTTTGGAAATTAATTGAGACAGACAAGGAACTTCCTTTGACTGAAACGAAATTGATGCCATGTTATACAAGATCAAAAAATCTGAAGGACATATTGGTAAAAAATGATATTTCTATTATTCGTCCGGAATCATCAGACTTATTTTCAAGACCGGTAAGAGGCTGCACACGTTGTTCCTGTACGACCTGCAGGTATCTTATTAGTGGTGATACTTTTTGCCATCCACATAGTGGAAAGAAATAACTCATTAGGGACCATTTAACTTGCAACAGCAGCTTTGTGGTGTACCAGATTGTGTGCCCATGCGGGTTATCTTACATTGGAAAGACTCAAAGGAAATTCAAAGAACGGATGACGGTGCACCGCTCATCAATCAAATTAGCCTTGGAGACTGGGGAGAGTGATCAACCCGTGGCAAAACATTTTTTAGAAGATCGCCACAGCCTTGCAAGTCTACGTTACCGAATGATAGACCACATACCTGCCTCTAGTAGGGGTGGTGATAGGGGGGCCCTTCTGATTAAGAAGGAAACCGAATGGATCATTCGCTTGGGGGTTATGGCTCCAAAAGGACTTAATGACAAACTAACATTGGGAGCCTTATTGTAAGTGCCTGCCTTTAACAAGTCTGTGTAGTTGTGTAAGGGTGGACCGCATGGTTGAATCATCACTATATTTAATGCAATTATGGCAATAAAGGTGTCAATAATTTTGACATATTTTACAGCATTATATTATTTTACAATAGTAATTACATCCTTATGGGTATATCTTGTTTATGTTAATGTCTTTATAAACATATGATCAGATTTTCCATTTTAATAAGACAGATTGTGTATTTCAGCTATGCTGTCCACTCTTATTATCCTAATATTGTTAGGGGTGCTGGTTATAGATTACACTTATTTTTATTATAGATCACATATGTTGTTATCTCCGGTTGTCATGGAGACGTGTGGGGTGGACGTGCATCCTGCAGCTGCATGATGACGTCATTACATAGCGCCGCCGCTGGGGGAACACCAGGGCTGGATGGAGCCCACATGACGCGCTGCAGCGTTACCTGACAGCGCCACGGATGGGATTAAGTCCATGCTGGAAGGCACCTGTGGGATACGCTGTGACGTGATCAGGGTGTGCCATCGCCGGGGGGAACGCCTATGTTGGGAGGCGGTCACTTGGTGCAGGGATGTTTAAAAGGTAAGAGTTGTTTGTATCATTATGGAAGCCTGATGAAAATCTGAATAAGATTGAAACGTTGCAGACATGCTAGTTGTTGTTTTTTCTTCATCCTGAGCCCTGAGTGCCGCACCTTCATTTATCTACATTGTACTTTGTTACTGTGAGGGCACCGGGTCAAGTTTATTTCAAATGAGGAGTTCCGGACTTACCATGCTATATATTTATATATATATATATATATATATATATGTTTGTGTTTGTGTCTACTACACTATCTGTGTGCAATATATACATAAGTAAAGGGTTTTTCTACAGAGAAGTGTTTCATTTGCAGTAGCACATCTGGTAGGGTAGATAGCAGCAGGTAGGCTTGGACTCTCAGAGCTAGGCAGAGAAATAATTGCGGGTGCTAGATGGGGAAGAGAATACTGTATATTTGGATTGGACCTTCAGTGGTTATTCAAGGTAATTGAGCCAAGGTATGAGAGTGGGCTCTAGACTGGCATATAAAGGGGCATAACTGGGATGGCACTGTGATAACATGCAAAAGGGCGTTAGGGGGCACGTAAGAAACTGGCCTGAAATCTGAGAAGTAAAATAGTTGTAAACTTACTGCAGTTTTATCGATGCCCCTGGTCACACTCCTATCTAGGAATCTGAAAATGAAAAGATGGATCTTACCATATAACATATGCCGTACTCTACTTAGTCAGCATTTGGAAGTAACTTTTCTACGCTTTTCCTGCATCTCCAGTTATAAAGAGGTGCGAGTGCCACACTGCATGCAAACTAATCTGCATTCATACATATGCAGCATATGACTTCTCATCATGAGAACACATTGCAAATTTGCATATTTTACACAAACTAAATAGTTTTTCATTTATTTCTTCAACATCACCTTTGGTTGTAACATTTTAGAACATTATGGGGTCTATTCAATTGATGTCAGATCCTTTCCGACGGAAAGGATCCAACATTTCAGTATTTAATTTGTGGCCAAATCCGGTTTTAGCTGTTTCTGACAATGGCAATCCAACTTTTTAAAGTCAGATTGACATTGTCAGAAACTGGGCTGAAATCTATCGGATTTGGTCGCTAATCTGACAAAACACGTGGATCCATGGCTAATCCGCCGATCCACGTGTTTCCCGACAAGTCGGAATTTCTGACTTGTCGGATAAATGGCAGTTTGATTGAATAGGTCGAACCTGGATTTGACCTTAAAATGTCGGAAACTGACGTTTTTCCAACAAGTTGGGAATTCCGACTTAAATTGAATAGACCCCAATACAGTAGTTAGGCAAGTTTTTTTTTTTTTTAAATAAAGCATTAATTAAATGTATATTTATATGTATTTTGATTTCAAAATGAGAAAAGGATACTTATGCCATTAGAAATAACATTGGTTATATACTGGCCACAGATGTTTGAATTATCAGTGATATATTGTAGTTGCCAGTTTCTAAAATTGACCACAGAAATGAACTACAGTACTGTATGAATAATAATTGATCTGCTTACATTATTTTCAAAATTATAGGTGTTGGTCCTTAAAACCCATATTTTGAAAAGACAATAGCAATGTTGTGTATTGTAGGGTAAACATAACGTTAGGTAGGTATATATTTTTGTCATTCAATTAAATATATTTTTCAACATACAGTACTCAAACACTTTCCCCTATTATTTAGATTATTTCTACATGCACCTACAGTAGTTGCAGCATTTTCCTGGTTGTTCTACTATGCTAGTGCCTTGCTGAGTATAAGGCCATTTCTTTATGCAGAATAACCTGACAGAGTTACAAAAGAACACACACACACACACACACACACACAAACTGTGACTAGTCGGAGAACATTTGTAAAAGTTAATTAGTGCAAGGAAGAACCACTTTTGCAGAAATGAAAGGTCTGAGTTTACAGTATTTGAGTAAGTAGCTACACAGTGCTAGTTGTTTGGTCATCTAGTAACTGGAACTTAGGCCCAATTTTTTTGGGGGCAAATGGCTAGCACCATCACGTTTTAGAAAACTCACTGGAATGATGAGTTTCTGATGCACCAAGTTTGGTTTGGCATAACTTAGCCTAATGGTAAGGAGTCTTTTGAAGCTCAGATATTCAACAGGGAACTAGACAAGGAAGCCCCTAGCTAGGTAGTAAAAGTGGTTGGATGAATTTGGGCTGGACACAGAGGTGTGCTGAAGTTGGTATATAAACTGAAACAGACATAGGGCTAAGATATTTTCAAGGGACAGGTAACAAGCCAAGACAGGTTCTAGGCAGTATAAATAGGTCTCAGTCCAAGTTCAGGGCAAGTGGCAGGCCAAGAGAATATCTAGGAAGCATTCCTAGGTCAGGCCAATGGGAAATCAAACGTACTGTAGATCAAAGTAACCTGGGTTAGCAACTACAATCAGAGAGTATAGTAAAACAGAGCAGGTATCTCACTGTCATCAGGCAATATAACTAGCACTGAAGTGAAGATGGAGACTATTTAGTACTGAACCAAAAAGAGAGCAAGGGAAAGATTGTCCACTGCATTCATATAAAGAATAAAAAATGGACAAGCCTGTGAAGAAACAGATGTTTGTTACTGGATAAATCACTAAGGAAAGTATACTCATCACTATGGGAACCAGCTGCATTTAATACACTTCTTAACCACTTAACTGACTATTTATTTCGCCAAAAACAAGCTCCGAAATTGTCAGGTTTTTCTATGAGCGAATTAGGTGTTGAACATGAGTTTAACCCTATCCCAAATGATTTTAGTTCAAAAAAAGAAAAAAATATATTTTCAGATTTTTTTAATTAAATATTTTTATCAAACATCAAAACATTGATTGGGAACATCGTGACCATCGGAACATCGCAACCATCGCAGCTTTCATTTTGAAAGCCAGGACAGCCTCCAGGTATACAGGGGAGGTCTGGGAGTTGCTTGGGAAGGTTCATTTACACTCCCCAGCGGCTGTCATTGTCTGCAGCCGCTGGAGGGGGGGGGGGGGGATCCTGCTGTGCTGACCGATCAGCAGTGATTGGCAGCACGGCAATCAGTAGGAGAGAGTGCAGGGTGGAAGAGGGACCTTCCGGTCCCTCTGACAGCAACAGCAGAGGGAAGTTTCTCTTCCCTGCCGCTGCTAACACTCTCTATCTGACTGGTCACATCCTGTGCTACCAGGTCAGACAGAGCACTTGCAGGCATGGTCGCTCTGATTTGACCATGCCAGGCAAGTGATTAACTATGGGGGTAATTCAGACCTGATCGTAGCAGCAAATTTGTTAGCAGTTGGGAAAAACCATGTGCACAGCAGGGGGGGGGGGGGCAGATATAACATGTGCAGAGAGAGTTAGATTTGGGTGGGGTGTGTTCAAACGGAAATTTTAATTGCAGTGTAAAAATAAAGCAGCCAGTATTTACCCTGCATAGAAACAATATAACTCACCCAAATCTAACTCTCTCTGCAAATGTTATATCTGCCACACCTGCAGTGCACATGGGCCCTCAATCCGAGTTGTTCGCTCGTTGACGATTTTCGCTACGCTGCGATTTGTTGCAAAATGCGCATGCGCAAGACACGCAGGGCGCATGCGCTTAGTTATTTAACTAAAAACTTAGCAGTTTTGCTGTGGATCCTGAGGCGCTTTTCAGTCGTTCTGCTGATCGGTGAGTGATTGACAGGAAAGGGGCGTTTCTGGGAGGTAACTGAGCATTTTCCGGGAGTGTGCTAAAAAACGCAGGTGTGCCAGATAAAAACGCAGGAGTGGCTGGCGAAACGGGGGAGTGGCTGGCCGAACACAGGGCGTGTTTGTGACGTCAAACCAGGAACTAAACGGACTGAGCTGATCGCAATCTGTGAGTAGGTCTGGAGCTACTCAGAAACTGCAAAGAATTATTTCGTAGCCGTTCTGCTAATCTTTCGTTCGCTATTCTGCTAAGCTAAGATACACTCCCAGAGGGCGGCGGCCTAGCGTGTGCAATGCTGCTAAAAGCAGCTAGCGAGCGAACAACTCGGAATGAGGGCCATGGTTTTTCCCAACTGCTAACAAATTTGCTGCTACGATCAGGTCTGAATTACCCCGTATGTTCATGCTCAAACACATCCATGCAGCCTAGTTGCATCTTGTGTTGCAATCCAGAAACCAGCAACACATTGCCTGGTAAGTTAATGCTTTTCAGTAATGCTTTCATTCTTAAGAAATATGTATTCTTACTTTTCCAACAAATATGTCAGTCCTCAGGACACTTTAACTCACCAATATTGTATAGCAAAAATAAATCAGACTCATGAAACTAAAACATCATTCATACAATATATTCATGACGTACAGTACCTACTTTTTTGGAACGTACCTACTGTGAGATCCCCAGTGCCAGATTATTGTCCACATGGGCCTGAAGGTGAAAATTTTGAAGGGCCCATTGTGTGTCACTATTTGGTGTGTGAGTACGGCTGAAGGGGTGTGATTAATGATGTTGGCGTGTGACCAGTGCTGTGTGGTTGTGGTTTGTACAAGGGGTGTGTACTAAATACTGCAGGGGCCTCTGTAAACCTGAGACTGTTCTCAAGCCCTGTGCTGCTCTCTCTTACCTGTTCTTTCTGCTTTGACTTCCTGATACTGTTGCTGCTGTTGTCAGTCTCATTTGCTGCTTGGCTACTTTACTGGATCCAGGAACATTGAGTCCTGGTTTGGAAAAGAGAGAGGTTATATTCACCTCTGACTCTTTCTGTCCTGGGTAGTTGCTCCTCTTCACTGGCTTGTCTTCTGCATTCACATTTTTTCATTTTTATACAACAGATTCTTTAGCTTAGCATTTGATACAAAAACCTAAATAGATAAACAATTACTTATTAACTTATTACAAATAAGTCCTAATGAGATTAATATGCCCCATGTTACAAAATGCTAATGTACCTAGAGTTCACAATATGCCACACAGTGCCCCCAGTTCACAATATGCCATGCAGTTCCATCCCTCTGCATCTCTCCAGCGTACCACCTGTGCCATCAGATTTTCACATGTCTCTATGTCACCATCAGGCTACTCTGTGTCGCCCAAGTGTAATCATCCTGCCCTATTTTCTACTTGCACCATCGTCTTCTCTGTGTTACTTAAGTGCAATCATCCTGCCATGAGTCTCTCCTTTGCCATCATATTGTCCTGAGAGATCTGTATTGCTCTAAGAATGAAAAATGCTGAGTCCCACAAACCCGACACATTTTCAGCACTTAAGCAGTTTATAAAAGCCACCAAAATTCTTATCTTGTAGTACCCACATATAATTTCTACAGTGGGCGTAAAAGGGAGGAGGCTGGGTTGCATGCAAGAACATTTCATTGTATGGAATGAGATGTTTACAGGAGATAAAAAAAGGTGAAGTGGACACATTTACTGTGGAATTACTTAAAGATGGA
The DNA here is from genome assembly GCF_028390025.1 of Pseudophryne corroboree. Taxonomy (NCBI): domain Eukaryota; kingdom Metazoa; phylum Chordata; class Amphibia; order Anura; family Myobatrachidae; genus Pseudophryne; species Pseudophryne corroboree. The sequence continues at coordinate 494,766,697 of NC_086448.1, read as the reverse complement.
GATATCACAAAGCCTTTTTCTTCCCACAAAAAGACTAAGGGGGTCATTCTGACCCGTCCGCACGCAGCGATTGTTCGATGCGGTGCGAACAGGTCAGAACTGAGCATGCATGACATACGCATTGCGCACATGCGCCGTTACCCGGCGACAGACGTCGCCAGGCAACGGAGCGCCTAATGTGAAGAAAAGACGCAGCGCTGGACGGAAAGAAGATTGACAGCGGAGAGGCGGTCCGGGGCGGATACTCACCGTTGGAGGCCTTTTTCAGGGAGTGGTAAGAAGAACGCAGGCGTGTCCAGGTGAACGGAGGGCGGATGTCTGACGTCAGGACCAGGACCTTCATCGCTGGATCTGTCGCACTGGGTAAGTAGCTGCAGGGCTTGTCTTGTTTTGTAGGAAAAATTGTAAGCATAGCAGGGCTGCACAAGCGATCGCAGCCCTGCTATGCTAAAATACACTCCCCCATAGGCGGGGATTAGTTGATCGCAGCAGCAGCAAAAAGTTGCTGGCTGCTATCAACTCGGAATGACCCCCTATTTTCGATGTTTGACGATTGGTTCTTGTTCCATTATTTTAGAAGGAAAACACAATTAAACTTAATAAAAGCATTAATACTGTATGTACTATAGTGAAAAGTGTAGTAACAATAGTTGAGATGTTCTCTTACTTTTATCACTTATCTATAAATGAGGCAGTATTTCGAAGAAGATACAGTGTTTAAATTAATAAAGTTGATGGTCTTAAAGTGATAGGCTAAACTTTGAAGTTATATTTTTATTTTTACCATCATGTGCATTTCTAGTCGAATCTACAAGAGTACAGCAGGTGGGAGCGATTATAAAAAGTGGTATATTGGCAGATACTTATGTATGCTCAAAGCGGATTTACTGTATAAGCTGAATTCCACAAATAGAAATGGAATCTGGAAATAAAGTATTTTTTTCCAGGTTGTACCCACAATCAAAATTATAGGTAAAATAGTGTACATTTAATACAAATATCAGGAAAAAATAATGCAAATGGAACATACTGCACTGTATATGTTATGTTTCAGCAACTAAATGTTGTACACATTAAGCTTTGCATATTTATGCTTCACAATCAAGCCAATAATATAATCCTATCTTATTTTAGGTGATTTTATATTCCTACTGCATAGACCTCTAATTGTTTTAATTTGGCTTTTCATAGAGATGCTATATCATGTGACAGGTATGATGGAAATAAATTAGAATTCTTGACACTTTGATTTCTGCTAATTAAATGGCTGAATTTGTGCTTTGAAGTAAAGGTTGGAAGAACAAGTTTTCACTTAATGTTAACTGACAACTTTATAATTTCAAACCACTGAAAACAGAACCTACAGACTATCCATATTAAAAACACATAAGTAATCTGTACAATGAATGTGCAGTATGAGTAACTCTATGTGAGCAGTGAAGTGTGATGCTGAAGGTGTGTTTAGTAATATCTGCTATGTTGAAACCTTCAGATTAAAATAAAGATATTAACAGAAGTTAAAGGAGTTTAATAACGTTCAGAGTGGGACTAGAAATTGGGCAAAACTATGCTGCACTGCAGGTGGGGCAGTTGTAACATGTGCAGAGAGATTTAGATTTGGGTGGGTTATATTGTTTCTGTGCAGAGCCGGCCCTAACCAATATGATGACCTAGGCAAGATTTTGTCTGGGGCCCCCTAGCATCTAACCCTGCACCCCTTTCACAGCACTATCACCCCTCACCCATAGCAGTCCTCATTTTGGTGCTCCTGCCCCCTATATATTAAATAGGAACGGTGCGCACATTTGGCACACAGCTCAAAAAGGGGCGTGTTCTTGCTGGGCAGGGGCATGGACACAAAATTGTACCCCCAATTCAAATTACACCACACAGTAGTGCAACTTTATTCACATTATATCATGCAATAGTGTCCCTTATTCAGGTTATATCACACAGTAGTACCACTTTACCTTTTATACGTTACTCCTTACAGTAGTGCCCCTTATTCACATTACAGTACACTGAATTACTCCTTATTCACATTACACCACACCATATTGCTCTTTATTCACATTAGATCACACAGTAGTGCCCTTTCTACACATTACGCCACACAGGAGAGCAACTTATACACATAATGCCACACATTAGTAATGCATTTATACATGTAATACTACACAGTAATGCTCCTTACACATATGACACACATTATTAATGTCCTTTTAAACATAATACGCCTTAGACATTATGCCAAATATTATTAATGCCCTTATACATATAATGTCCCTTTCATATATTCCGCACATTATTAGTGCAGTTATACACATAATGACACAGATAATGCTCCTTACACATATGCTGAACATTACTGCACAACCAGCCCACCTGCACACAGACTCACATGGCCACTAACACTGTGACCTCTGCCTCTGCTTGGATACAGATGTGTCCTCATACATCTTACCTCAATACTCCTTGCAGCAGGAGCTCTGCTAACATCGGGCGCCTTTTTGATGAAAATGCATCTTATTTGCATTACTATGTGGCTAGGATGCCCAAGCAGCTTCTGCTGATTAAAATGATATGAGGCATGCCTATATTCTGTGTGCGACTGTGGATGTATCTGCATACGAAATGCTACGTTACAGTGATTTCCAGGAATACACTGTAATGTAGCATTTTGTATGCAGATACAGCTGCAGTCACACACAGAATATAGGCATGCTGCATATCATTTTAATCAACAGAAGCTGCTTGTGCCCCTAGGCATACCAAATGCCCTAGGCATTTGCCTAGTTTGCCTATGCCTAGGGCCGGTTCTGTTTCTGTGCATGGTAAATACTGTCTGCTTTATTGTTACACTGCAATTTAGATTTCAGTTTGAAGTTTAACACACCCCACCCAAATCTAAATCTCTCTGCACATGTTACATCTGCCCCTCTGGCAGTGCAACATGGTTTTGCCCATTTGCTAACTTTTCTAGTTTGCAAACAACTCTGAATAACCCCCACTGAGAGAGAACCTCATGACCAGTTAAATTTTTTCTGTTTTCACGACATGGCATCTTCACTTGAAAAAAACATTTTTGTATTTTACAGTACCCAAAAGAAATCTGAATAAATAATAAAAAAATTCTTGGTTGCAAGTGGGAATACAATTTTTATCTTGTGGGGAAAATATGGAGTAATTAAAGAAGAAGAAAAAAATTTTCACAGCTTGTATTCTAGTTATGTTCCACTAAATATCTACAACAGTTATAAGACCCAGAATAAAAATTATATGTACATTAGTGTATATTATTTTGTTACTTTGTTTTTTTTATCCAAATCATTTATCATGGCTGCGCTCAATGAACAGCACCTCACTGTAAAAATAATTAGGCAAAAGGAGGGACGGTAGGGCTCTTGCAGGACAGTCCTATGTCTGCAGCATGTGATTATTTTGAAGTACATTCTATGTGATGTTCGCACATTTATGACTGAGTACAGTATACAGTATGTCAAGCCCCCCCCCCCCCACAAAAAAAATGATATCAAGTTATCAACAAAAATTAGATCAATGTTACTGTACTGTGGTTGCATCTTAGTTTTTATTTCAAAATATTGTGGCAAGACTGTAGAACTGACATACTGGCAAGACAGTAGATTACACCTTTATCACCTTTTCAAAAGAAAGAAATCTTTTCCTAATATCTCTACAGAATTTCCAGGATTAATTTGCATTGGACAGCAGAACATATGGCTGCTTTATTTTTACACTGCAATTTAGATTTCAGTTTGATCACACCCCACCCAAATCTAAAGCTAGGTACACACTATACAATTATTGGGAAGATTTGGCAATAATTGGAAGAATGACCTATAGTATAGTATAGTATAGTATAGTATAGTGTGTACGAACGATCATGTCAGCGTTTCGCCGATAATTTTGGAAAATCTTGCACACACACACGAACAATCGATTTTCCGGTCTATCATCCCAGACTAAAAAATATCTGCCACAATCTCCCGATATTGCGCAGTATGTGTGCATTCTCAATAATCTGCCAATACTTGCTATGTTTTCCTCTCACTACATCATCCTACTTGTCGTCGGACATATGCAAATGCAGTGTGCTGTGGCTAAAAATTGGTAACTTTAAAAAATAAATCTTTTAGTGTGTAGCTCAGATATTGGTGCCTACAATTTCTCGAAAAAACGTCCAATTGTCGGGCCGACCCCCCAAAATCTGACAGTGTGTACCTAGCTTAACTCTCACTGCACATGTTATATCTGCCCCACCCGCACTCCACAGGGTTTTGCCCATTAAAGAAAGATTTTGCTTTTGCGATCCATGCTGAATTAGGCCGATTGTGTGGATCAGATACAGTGCAAGTTTGATACAGTACTGGTTACAGTACAGGTTGGATACAGTGTGGGTTACAGTGCGGGACACATACTGCAGGATGGATGCAGTGCAGGATACAGAGCAGGTTGGATACAGTGTGGCTTACAGTGAGGGTCAGATACAGTGCAGGTCTGATACAGTGCAGATTACAGTGCAGGTCGGATACAGTGCAGGTTACAGAGCAGGCTGGATACAGTGCGGGTTACACTGCGGGGGACACACTGCAGGTCAGAATATAGTGCAGGATACAGATACAGATATACTGCGGATCAGATACAGTGCGCGTTACAGTGCGAGTCGGATACAGTGCAGGATTAAGATAAAGTGCAGGTCGGATACAGTGTGAGTAAACATACCAGCTGTAGTAGTGTAGTAGTGCACTTACTATGACAGCAGGCAGGTGGGACCCCTCAATGTAATGCCCCGGGCGGTGTTTGAGGATGATGATGGACTAAGCGGTGCAGTCTACACAGCGCTCTTTTTAGTGCCTGCCATGCCGGGTTTGTGTGTCTCATTCTCGCCAGCACAGCAACAGCCTGTGGGGATGAGAATGTAAGGATCCACTGGCTAAGAGCTGTTTGAACGGCTCTCTCAGCCAATCAGCGGTTAGCCCTTTGATTTCAAAGAGACTTTTTGCCCAAATTCAAAACACACAAGATCCAAGATCCACCACCGGGAAGATGACGTTTTGCCTCGTTTTCAGATCCGAGGCTGGCCAGGAGATCTGAGTCCTGGCCCGGGTTCACTCAGATCCCGGAAGTTTGGATGAACTCGGTTCTCTAGTTAAAACACCAATCACATTGAATGTCAGGATCACAACCATACTGATGGTAAGCATTTGAAATTAGATGCAATAGGTCTGATGTACAGATGTGTCCACTTACATCTTTGCTTTTTTACAAATTTGGCGCAACATGCAAAACACGGCTAAGCTGTTTTTCACGAGCAGTGAGTGGATGAATTTTAAAAATTTTGTTTGCCATAATAGAATATGTATAAAGTAACATACTGTATTAACGAAGCAAATTAAGAAAAATCACAAGGCATGGCTAAATCTCTGAGTCTATGGCATGCGAAACTGCTCAATACATGGTGGGATATAGCAAAGATGTATGTGGACACATCTGTAGCTGTTTGTATTTATGTATGCAGCGATAGTAATGTGAGAGCAGAGATCCTTAGCAAACTTGGCACCCAGATCCTGTGTTAAATACAGTATCCTGAATGTTTTGAAAAAAAACATTTTTTTTTGTTCAAATTGATATACTTTATTCATGGGTTCTATATCATTCCAGATATATTAAAAAATTGCTCCTACATTTGTGTCACTTTTTACTTGATACTTGATACAGTAGGAAGGAACATATATAAATGTGGTTAGCTTGTTTGTGTATTTAGGGCCCGTTCTTTTGGAAACCTAGAAAATGTTTTCATGCAAATTATTTTATCTGAAAGGACAATTTGTCACAGTATTGGGGAAAAAGATGTAAACCAATGAATGGAAATAGTAGTATCCAGAGGTAGGGCTGCAGCACAGTCCAAAGTTCCAAAACGGGAGCCACACCTACTGCCAGTGTGTCCTGGCCGGCGATATTTGGCAGTGTTTAAGTTACAGTTGGTGTGGCTCCCTAATTTGAATTTTGGACTGCGCTACAGCCCCACTTTTGGAGCCGCCACTGGTGGTACCTTACCAAATAAGGGCCCATGTCTCATACACAATGAAATTCCAGTTAAATTCTCAAACAAAACTCTGCTGTTATTTTAACAGAGCATTAAAAGCAGAGCTAAGTATTCATGCCAGTTCACAATTCAGAATGCATACTGTAAAAGTGTAAATATTGTCAAACTTTATTTTGTCAACAGTCAATATGTGGACAGCCCTAAGTCAATGGGAAAATACATACTGTGCATTGGGGGTCATTCCGAGTTGATCGCACGTAGCAACTTTTTGCTGACCATGCGATCAACTAGACGCTGCCTATGGGGGAGGGCTTTTTTGCATAGTAAGGCTGCGAACACTTGTGCAGCCCTGCTATGCAAAAAAAGTTTTGTGTAGAAGTAGACTAGGGTAAGAGTTACCCAGTGCGATCGATCCAGTGATGCAGGTCCCAGAATTGACGTCAGACATCCGCCCTCCAAACGCCTGGACGCGGCTGTGTTCACCGCACCACTCCCAGAAAACAGTCAGTTGCTGCCCCGGAACGCATTCCTCCTGTCAATCTTCTTGCGGTCATCGCTGCGACCGCTTTCTTGTTTCGCGGCGTCGCTGCCTGGCAACAACTGTCGCTGGGCAATGGCGCGCCTGCGCAATGCGGCCGCTGTGCATGCGCATTTCCAACCCGATCGCATGGGTGTGAAGAAATGCAGCGTGCGATCGGGTCGGAATGACCCTCATTGTTTTAATGTTTAAAGCATTTAAAGTAGGTCATAACTTTAAACATGATCGTAAAGCATGTTTTAAGTTATAATGTTGACACTTTTGCAATGCATAAATAACCACTTACCCACAAATCTACTAAACCATCTCAGTGCAATGACATTGAATATTTAGCAAGATAATTTTTGTTTTTGGTTCCACCACCAAAGACTGTTTTTTATAACAGCTATAGTAGTTAACTCGGATTTGAATCTTGAGCTGAAGTTCGGGATCACAGCTAGAAGACTTTAAAATACATTATAAGATGTTGCTGACTGTGCAATCTTAATAGTATTTTTCATTGTTTTAATCTCAAACAACAAACATTACCATGTTCAAGTTCAGACCTACTATTCACATGGCAAATTGCTAAAATGCGCAATGATGCATAACATAAATACTGTACTATTTATGTTCATAGAAGTCAGAATCAGTATGTACCTGTCAGCTGTGTTTGAATTTAACTCAACTTTTGTATTCCTGGTAATAATAACTAAGTAACTTCTTGACAATTTATCAAGAAGACCCAGCAAGGACAATGTATTTGAGATCAGATGCTGTAATGGCAATGACATAACAGTAAAGTGATAGCATTATCCCTTTTCATCTAAGAGTCCAACACAGAGAAAAACAGCTACAGTAACACACTTGTTACATTGCACCAAATCTCCATTCAGTAGCGTAACTATAAATTTTGCTCCCCCCTGCCAAAAAAATTCTAGCAATCCAAGCACCCCCATCCTCCCCCACCCGCCTGTGACATTTTGGTAAAATAAACAGGGCAATTTGGCTTCCAGTGTGAAAAGTCTACTAGACACCCCACTAAAGGGTGTGTAGCCTCAGTGCAAGGGCATGGCCTTTATGCAAGGGGCATAGTCTTACAGGAAAAGACTACATTATACCCCAGTTTTGTAACTTACATGCCCAGAAACACAGTAGGCCACCAAAGGGAAAAAATAAAATTCCCGATTCATGCCCCTTAAATCATGTGTTGTTTTTCCTTCTTATAGTAATGACCATTACACATTGTGCCATACACTGTAATGCCCATTACACATTATGCCCCTCACTGTAATGCCATTATCTAATTTGCCACACACCATAATGCCCCTTACACATTATGCCACACACCATAATGCCCATTACACATTATGTAACACACCATAATGTCCATTACAGAATATGCCACACACCATAATGCCCATTACACATTATGACACACACTGCAATGCCCATTACACATTATGCCACACCCAGTTATACCCCTGATACCATTTTATACCCCACACACAATAATGCCCCTTACAAATTATGCCCCACAGCAAGACTTCAAATTACTTTTAAATGATGTGCTCATTGGGGCTCTCTTGCTCATTGAAAGGGGTTTCATACTCTGATTTCCATGCTCATTGACATGGGTTCATGCTCATTGCCAGTGGTTTAATACTCTGTGTTCCATGCTCATTGTCAGAGTTTTCATGTTTTAGATTCCATGCTCATAGCCAGGGTTTTCATACTTGTTGTCAGGAGTTTCATGGCAGAAAATGAAACTTTTCCCAGCATTTCCAGCACTTCCAGGTAAATTTATATGCACTGTGCTTACTGACAGACACTAGAGGTCAAGTAGCACCTTTAGCATCTGCCTCCTCCTAGGCAGTAGCGTTCCCAAGCCACTGTGGGGTCTGTGGGGGCTATAGAGGTAAAGGAATGGTGGCAGTTAGTGAAAGTTTAATAAATGCTGGATATATATATAATATCTCTCAGCTTTATTAAAGTAATCTATGACATATCTGCTTAATTTTTCTCTAATGCTTCTATGACATTTCATAGAATTTATAGATTTACATAATTTAATGATAATTAGGCCTAGTATACATAGTAGACAAGAAATATGCCCTCTCTTGGTGTTACCCACATTATACATGGTACCAGTTACATGGCAAAATGAATGCCATCTATGAGTATAATACGGAAAGACTTTTGCTATCGGCCCTAACAATAATATACTACAAATCTCTGTGTACTGTTTGTACAAATAAAATAGAGGGAGTTTTGTAATATTTTGATCAAAACATTTAATTTTGCAGGCCATTGTCAAGGGACCCCAATTTTCTGCAAGTCCATACACTAGCATATATGCTCAGCACACTATCACATAGCAGCCAAATGTACACACCTCCCAGTACAGAGAGGAACATACAAGTCTGGTTTGTGAGCCTCACCCAACTTGATCTTTCAAAGCCTTAATTGAAAACAGAAAATAAATATGGCCACGCTTGGTTTTACCCATATTATACATGTTGCCAGCTGGATGCCAATATTAATACCATATATGTATGTTTACCTCTGTTTCTGGGAGGTGAGAATGTTTGACTGCAATTTTAATGGTGTGCTGAGCTTATATGCAAGTGTAGTTAGGGTCCCTTAATGTGTGCTGTGAGCTTAAATGTTTTAATCAGAATTTAACAAAATCTCCTCTATTTTATTTGCTTCATACACACAGATTTGAAATGTACACTGTATTATTGTTACTGCTGATATCAAAAGTAATTTTGTTTTATATACATATATGCCGTTATTATTGCCACGCAACTGGTACCATGTATAATACAGTATAGGTAAAACCAAGTGTGGGCATATTTCTTGTCTGTTTTGTTTCAAACAATTTTGTCTTATGCTATCATGGCAGCTTTCATTTAAGGCTATAAAAGGCCTAGGGCATATTCAGACCTGATTGGTGTGCTGCTAATTTTGTTGTCCTACAATCAGATAGTCGCCGCCCAAGGGGATTGTAAATTCGTAAATGCGATCGCATGTGTGTGCCGTGCAAAAATGTCCCTCAGTCAGTGGACAGCTACAAATCCATTCGAACTCACTCACCACCAAATGGTTTTTCCAGTGTGTGCACAGCCCAGGATTTACTCCTATAGTGTGAAAAGAACAGGCTGATCGGATCTGGAGCTGACGTCACACACCTTCCCAGAAAACGCTTGGGAATGCCTGCATTTTCCAGACACTCCCAGAAAACGGTCCGTTACCACCCACAAATGGCCTCTTCCTGTCAATTAGCTTGCAAATAGCTGTGCAATTGAAATTTTCACACCATCTTGTCGATGTTACGCATGCGCAGTTAATCGTCAATCGCCTGCGGTGCGAAGACGCACAGCAGCGATCAGGACCGAATCACGCCCCTACTTGGGTGTGGCTCACAAGCCAGCCCTGTCTACTGTAGATGTTTTTCTCTATATCTGGGAGGAGAGTACTTTTGCCTGCAATGTGATGTGCACTGTGCATATATTCTAGTGTACATAGTCTTTCAGGTAAAACATTATACGTATACTATTCTTTACTAGTCTGCACTAATTGGTAGTGCATTTACTGTACTATGCTTTATACAGTATGTGACAAATTAATATTAATATTTTTCAGTTAGTTGTCATTGAAGTCTCCAGTGTTAACCAGCTGTCCAATATCTGAGGAGATCTGAATGGCAAATTGTTTTGCACATCTCTAAACAAATTAATAACTTGAGTTATTAGAAATTATTTCTACAAAACATCTGAAGGTTACAGTCTCCAATGTCAACCAAGAGAAGCAATTTGTTATTTTTAACCAGCTTGTCAGTTTGCTATTATGATGATAAATAAGATTTGCTATTACTTAATGATATGCGTGGTGAAAACTGAAGGTAGACACTTTCAGATACAGTGAGAACAGCAAGACATGGAGATGCTATTAATGTATTTTATTACCATTTGTAAACAGAAATTATGAGTGGCAGAAAACTCTACAGATGCCAAGTAACTGAAAGACCTTCATACTTTCAATGGAGTTATGTCATTTTCTTAATGGTTTTACAAAAAAACAAAGTTCATGTGTTAATATGAAACAGATTGCCGTTGAATCATATGCTGATCTATTAAGGTTAGTTTTGGATGTCTGCCTCTTTTAAAACAATTTAATGAAGCTATAAGTTACCTGAGTAGCTTAATTTGGAACCAAGCCTAATTATCTGGATCTTTTCCACACTCTGGAGTGTCCGAGATTTATTTCTGAAGCAGATGGAGGCGCTCAGCAATGACTTAATTTGTATTAATTTTATACAGCATCCTAAACAATATTTCATGATAAATGTGCACTAAAATGCTGAGTTATCTTAGACATGAGTAGAAATTAGGTAAAAGCCAGATCTGTGACTACTGTATAAAGTTTTCTTTCCCTTCTTAGTTTCAAATGACTAATTGAATGCACTGTGTATCAGGCAACCAGCAGATACTGTACTTGGTATAATTACCCACAGTGGTGGATTTTATCCCCCCCCCCCCCCCGGGTAAAATCCACCCCCTCAGCTCAGTGAGACTGCACTGGCTACACTGTGGCTGGCAGTGATGTAAGTCTCACTTGCCAATTATCCACAGGACAGTTATTCCCATTGGGAGGTGTTTCCTCAGGGATGCAGTCAGTAATACAGACAGCCAGGATCCCGAATGAGAACAAGTCAGAGAAGACGTGTGTGTGTGTGTGTGTGTGTGGGGGGGGGAGGTTTAGGCTGAGGAGGGTGTTAGGCTGCATCCCGAGGGTTTAGGGTTAGGCTGCGGGGAGGAGGGTTAGTGTTAGGCACCCCCTCCAAGGGTCAGGGTCAGGATTCAAGGGGGGAGGGTTAGGTTCAGGCAGCAAGGTCAGGGGGTTAGGTTTAGACACCTACGGGGAGTGGTTAGGGATAGGCAACTTGGGGGGAGGTTAGGGTTAGGCTGCTGGGAGGGACGGTTAGGGTTAGGTGGTTGGGGAGAGGGTGAAACACTCCTTACTCACCCCAGTTGGCTTATAAAACATTGGTATTACAACCGCCGAAATCCCATGCACCGGCAAATCATACTGATCCCGTTTCCTTCATCCGGGACTGCCAGACCGGGCTGTAATGATCAGAAAGCTGGTTTCCTGCAGGAAGCGTCTCCCTGCCCCCTGTAGGAAGCCACTTACTGCCCCATCTACCCAGGCCGACTTCTATGGACTGCAGTCGATGCAGTCCATAGAAGCCAGGGTTTTGCTCATGCGCAGTACAGCTGCCACTACTGCACATGCGCAGGTCCCGGCACCTGTCAGCTACATTGTACAGGGGACGGGACCCGGACGGATTTAGCGGTTATCCATGAGAGACGTCCAGCTGCTGTTTGGGGGTAGATGCCATAAAGATGTCTGTTTAGGTAGGTGGCAAGTGTCAAAGTAACATCCACATGAATGCCAGGACCTAGCAGAACATTGCCCAGAGAATCATACTGCCTCAGCAGGCTTGCCTTCTTCCCATATTACATCCTGGTGCCATCTCTTCCCCAGGTAAATGACACACACACAATCAGCTATCCACATGATGTAGAATATAATATAATTCATCAGATCTGGCAGTGGACAGGGGTCAGCATGGGTACGCTGACTGGCCTGCAGCAATGCAGGCCCATGCACATCAAATTATGATGTACTGTGTGTTCAGACACCTTTCTGCCATAGTTAGCGCATTAACTTTTTCAGTAATTTGTGCTACAGTAGCTCTTCTGTGGGATAGGACCAGACAGGCTAGCCTTTGCTCCCTACGCACATCAATGAGCCATGGGCATCCATGGTTCACAGATTGTCATTTCTTAAACCACTGCATACTGGGAACACCCCACAAGACCTGCCTCTAACCCAATCATCAAGATCACAAGTTGTTCCTTGTCATAGTCGCTCAGATCCTTATGCTTGCCCATTTTTCCTGCTTCTAACACATCAGCTTCAAGAACTGAGTATTCACTTGCTATCTAATATATCCCTACCCTTGACAGATAATCAATATTATTTAATTATTCTGTCAGTGTTTTTAGTGTTATTGCAGATTAAAATTGAAATCCCAATACTATTTTTGATGACACTACGCTCAATTTATCATTGTTATCGGGTTCATAGCCCTCCTTCATTTTGACGTTTTACTCCTATCCACCCTAATAACCCCTGTATGCCAATCACTGTTCCATGTATTTTTCCAAATTTGTGTATTGGTTTTTAGGTGTTTTACTTTTCCCATGTGTTGTGCTGTTCCCATGTTATAATCTCTGTTATGGCTAAGTACATCTATATAATAATAGTGCAAGAGCTGTCCCATTTCCACAATGCATGCACATGGAAGCCTGGGTGCTCTTCTCAGTGGCTCCCACTGCGAGGGAGATGGAATAGACCTAGAAGAGGAGGACCATCTATGGAAGCCCGGAGTGTTATGTGGAATGCAATGACTGGGGGAAGGGGTGGGTGGGTGGATGCAGAACTGGGTCAGAGCAGCAGAGCGGAGGGTGGGGATAGACAGAATGGGTGGGATGGGAAAGGGGGGGGGGTGAGCAAGGGACAGAGACTGAGGTGACCTGGCATGCACCAGGTCCAACCTATTAACCAAATTCAGGAAAATGCTTTCATTTTGAGTACTGGGTTAATAAATAAAATTGGGAACTCTGGTTTGTCGTAGGAAAACATTACATTAGAGATAAATACTAATAACAAATATATAGATATATTCTGAAATTCTTCTTGCAGCTCACAAGAAAAAACATACACTGTAATCCATGGTAATACAAACAACCAGGAGAATGAGGGTCAAGGAAGTTATGGTTATGTGATGGTGTCCATTAGTTTTCAATTTGCTCAATTTCTTTTCATGGACAGAAATTGAGATAATGAAAGAATTTTGTGCAAATCAGTGCCAACCCATATATTCATATGTTAGAGTATCATTTATTGTGATATTTCTGATATCGCTGTGATATTTCTGATTTTTCCAACTCCCCATTTCCCCTCTCTGACCACCACCTGCTCTCCTTTAACCTATCTCTCTCTGCTTCACCATCTCTACCTCCTAAGGCTACCATCACTAAGCGTAACATTGAGGCTATTGACACCACATTCCTTTCCTCCCTGTTTGACTCACTTCTCTCTCCTATTCTCTCTCTCATGCCCTGAACAAGTCACTTCCATATACAATACATCCCTTACTTCTGCTCTTGACTCTGTTGCTCCACCAACCACTATTCACCCTCGCAAATTAACACCTCAACCCTGGCACACCAAATGCACCAGATATCTTCAAATATGCTCACGTACTGCTAAGCGACACTGGAGGAAATCACTCTCTAAGGCAGACTTCCTCCATTTCAAACTTATGCTCTCATCCTTCAGGGCTGCCCTTTCTCTTGCTAAACAGTCATGCTTCAAGAACCTCATCTCCTCCCAGTCTTCCAACCCCCGGCGCCTCTTTGCCACTCTCAACTCACTCCTCTGCTCACCTCCACCTCGTCTCCCTTCCTCACTCTCTGCTCTTGAATTGACTCCATACGTCAGGATATCACATCACACCAGACCATCAGTAACCAGCCTCCTCCCATCCCTTACCACCCCTCCCATCCCTCCCACCAACTCTGACATCTTTCTCCCATGCATCTGGCAAGGAAGTCATGGCCCTCATTCGTTCCTGTCCCCTCACCACCTCCCCACTTGACCCTATCCCCTCCCACCTCCTCCGCTACCTCTCTCCTTCTGCCTGTTCCCATCTTTCCCACCTTCTCAATCTCTTCCTCTCTTAAGGCACTGTCCTCTCTACCTTCAAGCATGCACTCATCTCTCCTATTCTTAAAAAACCTACCCTTGATCCAAACACTCTCTCCAACTACCGACCCATCTCTTTCCTCCCTTTTGCTTCCAAACTCCTTGAGCGTATTGTCTACAACTGCCGTACATCCTTTCTTTCCTCACACTCACTGCTTGACCCATTCCAGTCTGGCTTCCGTCCTCTCCACTCCACTGAAACTGCCCTTACAAAAGTATGCAATGACCTCCATGCTGCCAAATCTAAGGGCCACTACTCTCTACTTATTCTTCTTGATCTCTCTGCTTCCTTTGATACTGTGGACCATCCTCTCATACTTCAAATCCTTCATTCCATTGGTCTGCGTGATACTGCCCTCTCTTGGCTGTCTTCCTACCGCTCTGACCATTCATTCTCTGTCTCCTCTCATGACTCCACCTCTCCCTCACTTCCAATAACTGTAGGTGTACCCCAAGGTTCTGTCCTTGGTCCTCTTCTTTTCTCTCTCTATACATACTCACTAGGTAAGCTCATTAGTTCTCTTGGTTTCCAATATCATCTCTATGCTGATGTCACTCAAATCTATCTTTCCTCTCCAGACCTATCCCCTGCTATCCTCACTCGTATCTCCAACTATCTCTCTGCTATCTCTGTTTGGATGTCCCAGCGCTTTCTTAAACTTAACATGTCTAAGACCGAGCTGATCATCTTTCCTCCCTCCCGCATAACCTCACCTCCTACAATCTCATTATCTATTGATGGCACTACTATCTCCTCTAGCCCCCAAGTGCGCTGTCTTGGAGTAATCCTTGACTCCTTCCTCTCCTTCAAACCACACATTCAGCAATCCTGCCGTTTTCATCTAAAAAATATTTCAAGGATCAGACCCTTTCTGACCAAGGACGCTACTAAGACCCTTATCCACTCACTGGTCATCTCCAGACTGGACTACTGTAATCTCCTCCTGACTGGCATTCCTGACAAATACCTCTCTCCACTCCAGTCTATCCTCAATGCTGCTGCCCGGATCATTTTCCTCACTAAACGCACTACTTCCACCTCTCCTCTCCTACAAGACCTTCACTGGCTTCCCTTCCCTTTCAGAATCAATTTCAAGCTTCTCAAACTCGCTTACAAAGCACTCACCCACTCCTCTCCCATCTACATCTCTGACCTTATCTCCCTTTACATTCCCACTCGTCTTCTTCGCTCGGCTAATGCACGCCGACTCTCCTGCCTACGGATTACTTCCTCCCACTCCTACATCCAAGATTTTTCATGTGCTGCACCACTTCTCTGGAATTCCCTACCTCTACCCCTCAGACTCTCCACCTCTCTACAAAACTTCAAACGGGCTCTCAAAACCCACTTCTTTACCTAACCCAGCCTAATCTCATCCTAAACCTCTGTTCCACGCTCTCTATGTACCCCATCTGTGTCACCACCGTCTGTCTACCCCTCCCCTTTAGAATGTAAGCTCTCACGAGCAGGGTCCTCTTCCTTCATGTGCTTATCCTTTTTCTTACTTTAATAATCTTCAACTGGACCAAATCCAGCAGTCTTCTGCCACCTGATACTTATTTCAGGGTCATCTGCTGATGTAGCTATATTTATTTACCCTGTACTTGTCCTATATTGTCATCAATTGTAAGTTGCTGTTTTCCTGTTTTGATTATTTGTTTATGTACTCTGTAATTGGGTGCTGCGGAACCCTTGTGGCGCCATATAAATAAAGGATAATAATAATAATAATTTGAAAAAAAACATGTACAAGCTTCATGAGACAACTGTCTTACACTGTATCTTTTTCAATTATTTTGGCAATTGTAATTCTGCCTGACCAGTTTTTGCCAATGTATTTATGCATTCTAAAATTAGCAAATGCATTGACCAAAAATAAACAAAATAAAATATGCTTATCTTGTTGCTGATTCCTCTTTTCCCACTGTTGTAGTAGTATATGGCTCAAAGCATACATTTGTATTGCATTTTCTTATCAGGCAGTCAGAGGATGTAATGATAAGATTTATCTTATTGGACTGTAATGGAGAGTTTTATGTAGGAAATATATACTTATACAGCTACTTTGCAGAATAGTTTCAAAATTAAACAAAACAATATTTTATTCCAAGTTTACCAATCCACTAAACATTTAAAAACTAATACTAATAATTTTAACTAAAATAAAAATGTAATTAAGCTAACTTTTCATCTGTGTGTTTGTATGTGTGTGCAATTATATTTTTATTCTGATTGCAACATCTATAATAAACATTGAACTGTAATAAAAATGTGTTTACATTTTTGTGGTTTGTATTGATCATTTATCTGTTATTTTGTGTGCATTGATGTGCTTCCTTACAATATTTTGAGAACAGTTAAGGAATGTGTTAGAGCATTTAAGTAATCTTAACCATGTTGAGAATGAAGCCAAGTAAATAGACAATTAAATGACTTAAATGACACAGTCTGTAGTCATTCAGAGCATTATAGGTAACATTGATTGTAGAACGCTATTGCAATTGTCCTCCTGCTTTGTAATTCACCACGAGTGTTATTTTGTGACACAAACACCTTCCAGACAATTAAGAGCATCAATACCAATCTAGAAGAGAAAGAAATAGCTTGCCTGCTGTTGAAACCACTCCAGGTGGTAGATAAACCCACTGGAAGGTAGTATTTTATTTCACAGCAGTCTTCTTCCTATTTCTGCTGCTATGCATGTTGGTTACAGTTCACAGCTGGATATATCTCCTCTGTGAGGCTCTGGGTGTCACCAATTTCAAAACACATGACATCTAACCATTTCTTTGATTTTGTTTTGATATTTCAACAATTGTAAAGAAAATAGTTTCAGTATTTCTAAATATAAAAGCACAGCATTTGAGACAGGGAATCCAGTAGTTATGTGCAGAGAAATCTCATTAGTTGTTTTTACATCAAAGCTCCGGGTCCCTAACAGATAACATTTTTTTATTTAATATATAGACAGAGAAATACTAGTAAGTACACACTTTTTACAATGTTCATAATGAATTTATTGGGCACACTAAATATTACAGACCCAGAGGGATATTTTTCAAAACTTGGTGAGTGATGAAGTGGAGAGAGATAAACTACCAATCGCTCCTACAAATAGAAATGGTGACAGACTTTTTTTTTAACACCAATAGATATAGAAACCAGCACAAATCACACAGCGGCACTCAGAGTTCTGTCTGTGTCAATCACAGTGTATTCAGATCTAAAGCTCCGTTTGGGGCTGAGACGCCCCTTAGTCACCTCGACCAAGTATATCCAGAGGGTACCGGAGCAATTAACTACGGTAGAAGAGTGACGATCTAGTGAAATGTATACGTATTCATATGTATATACAGTATGTGTGTGTGAATTTATTATATATATATATATATATATATATATATACATACACACACATACATACATACATACACACACACACACATATATACTTACTGCATATTGCATTACTGCTGGAAGGCACTTTGAGGGGTCACGGAGTGCATAATACCTCAGTCTCCACCCTCCATGATTGGCCCCACCCCCTTTGGAAAAACCCCTTCAGAAATCCTGCGTTTGTCCCTGGGTACACACTTTTTACAATGTTCATAATGAATTTATTGGGCACACTAAATATTACAGACCCTGGGGGATATTTTTCAAAACTTGGTGAGTGATGAAGTGGAGAGAGATAAACTACCAATCAGCTCCTAACTCTCATTTTTTAAACACATCCTGTAAAAATTGTGCATATATACTGGTCATCACTGTTTATATGGCATTTCTGATATACTGTATATATATATATATATATATAGAGAGAGAGAGTCACATGCCAATCCCTCAAATTGAGGTTGAAGACAGAACCAGCACTCTGCGTGATTTTCAAAACAGATCTTTACTTCAAGTTGAACTTCTCTCATAGAGCAATTACATCGACATCAGCATATATCGACAACAGCATATACTCATCGCTTTGCGGTAATATTTCATCACTGGCAAACTCCCAAACAGCCGTTTTCGGTAAGTAACCTTCCTCAGGGGAATAACCAGGCAAAGTGTCAAACTGCCATGTCAGAAAGTGCTTGCGTGCCGTGCAACCTTTGCAACACCTGTGAGCACAATATATGTGCTCACTGTGCTATACTCACCACCAGCACCTGGAGTCCATCACCGCCCACAGAGACAGGTCTCGCCACTGCACATACACCGGGAAGCACACGCCGTGGAACGCACGCCGCTCCACACAAATCCGGAAGTTCCGGTACGTGGAACGCAGGCTGCGTGTCACTCGGCGGAAGTCCTCCCCTCAGTGCTGCGCTTAGCGGGCACAATGTCCCGAGGCAACAGGTGTATGTGTCCCATGGTTCTGCTGGTAATATTGGCAACAATACAGTAACAAACATAACTAATAAAGGACTATACAGAAAAAAGTTACCCATAAGACTAACATACAAACAGTAAGGGTCATGAAGGAGATCAAGAATGCAATAATAGGGCACCTAAATGCCATCAGTGCTAAATAACAAATAGTATTCTCACATGACCAAAACCATCGAAAAGTCCTATGCATAATATTAACGAGGGAACATCTAACTAACATCCAACACATAACATGGAGAGGGACAAAACAGACTCACAGACAAGTAAATGCAGGGTCAACGCATACAGAAAATTATATTGTATTATTAATAAACAGGGCACCTTTATTCATAGTGCACACAAGCAAAACCGAGATCCACCAGATCACAGCACCCTAAAGAAAAGGAACAAAGGAAAAGTCTTCGTTAAGACCATGAGGGGCCATAGACTCCATCTGATATATCCATCGACACTCTTGTTGGAGTAAGAGTCTATGTCTATCACCACCCCTCCTCAAGGGTGGTACATGATCAATTGGCATGTAGGTAAACTCGTTCAGTTTGTGTCCAGCAGAGACAAAATGCCTAGCAACATGGGGAGTACTGCCATCAATTTTCTGGTATGCCTTTTTAATCGAGAACCTATGCATGGCGATCCTCTCCTTCAGCATTCGTATCGTTTTACCTATGTAGATTTTCTTACATGGGCAGACAATCATGTTAGTCACAAATTTGGTTTCGCAAGTCATCCTGTGTCTTAGGGTGTATTTTGTGCCTTTGATCGGATGACAACAGATCTTGCCTGTCAACATGAAGCTGCAGTTAACACATCCATGGCATCTGAAAGCACCGGTTTGAAGTTGCAGCCACTGCGTTCCGCTGCCCACGCGAGGGCTAATATTGGAGAAGGTTACTTTCTCTTTCATGTTACGGCTGCGTTGGTAACAGAACAGTGGCAACTGTTCACAGCATTGTCTCATCACAGGGTCCGTTTGAAGAATATGCCAATGTCTGGGGATAGACTGTCGGGCATTACTTGAGGAGATCGAATACGTGCTGGCGAAAACCAGTCGGTCAGACTCCAATTTGGCCCGAGGTTTCAATAGATCGTCTCGTGAGAGCTGCATGCATTTATCAATGGCTTGTCGTACTTTGGTGCTGTGATAAACCCTGTTGATAAAGTTATCACCCATCTTCGTGAGTTCCTCATGCAGTGTCTCACGGTTAGAGGTGATTCTTGTTACACGGACCAACTGGGAGTAGGGTAAGCCCTTTTTCAGTGCCACTGGGTGAAAACTTGATGCAAGAAGGAGAGAGTTTTTGTCAGTGGGCTTCCTATAAATCCCTGTGGCTAACATCCCATCCTGTACTCGTACGGACACATCGAGAAAATTAATCACAGAAGAATTATGGGTGCTTGTGAATCTGATGGACCCCGGAATACTATTGAGTTTAGCAACAAAATCAGACAAGAGCTGGTCACCCCCAGTCCACAGCATAAACAGGTCATCTATGTAGCATACATAGAACTTTATATATTTCGAAAAAGTTAATGAGACTTTGGCCTCAATACAGAAAGGCCGTATGCACTTTTCCAATTTGTCTAAACAGGAGTCTGAGGCCATCAAATGTTTACGAGATAACCCTGACATCATTATACGTCCTGCAGATAAGGGTGGGGCGATTGTTATAATGAACCATCAGGATTACATTGACGAGATTCTGCATCAGTTGTCTTACACTGAATGTTACAAATTTCTCCCCCTTGACCCCACTAAACGGTTTAAGAAAGAGATCGACTCAATCATTTCCTTAGGACTTTCTAATGGTTGGATTGATGAATCCACCTTTGACTTTCTAGAACAGGACTTTCCAAAGATCCCTCTAATATATACTTTGTCCAAAGTGCATAAGTCACTTATCAAACCACCTGGTAGGCCCATTATTTCTTCCCGTGGGTCTTTAGGTCAACCAATCTCTCAATTCATCGATTTCCACCTTCAACCGGTGGTTCAGGCTACCCCTCACTACATTAGGGACACCACTGACTTTCTTTGCAAACTTAATGCTATTGGTCCGCTTCCAGCAGACTGTACACTGGTGACCCTGGATTTCGCCAGCTTGCACACTAATATTGGGCATGCTGAGGGTTTGTCTGCTGTAAAAGAGTCCGTCGCCCTCAGTCCACAGTATAAGGGTCCTCCGTTGGAATTTTTACTTTTATTGATGGAAGTAGTGCTTCATAAAAACTATTTCCTGTTTAATAACTCATTTTATTTACAACTTAAAGGCACCGCGATGGGGTCCAATATGGCCCCATCATATGCCAATCTGTTCATGCATCAATATGAACAGAAACATATCATGGGTGATTTAACTTTTTCGAAATATATAAAGTTCTATGTACGCTACATAGATGACCTGTTTATGCTGTGGACTGGGGGTGACCGGCTCTTGTCTGATTTTGTTGCTAAACTCAATAGTATTCAGGGTCCATCAGATTCACAAGCACCCATAATTCTTCTGTGATTAATTTTCTCGATGTGTCCGTACGAGTACAGGATGGGATGTTAACCACAGGGATTTATAGGAAGCCCACTGACAAAAACTCTCTCCTTCTTGCATCATGTTTTCATCCGGTGGCACTGAAAAAGGGCTTACCCTACTCCCAGTTGGTCCGTGTAACAAGAATCACCTCTAACCGTGAGACACTGCATGAGGAACTCACGAAGATGGGTGATAACTTTATCAACAGGGGTTATCACAGCACCGAAGTACGACAAGCCATTGATAAATGCATGCAGCTCTCACGAGACGATCTATTGAAACCTCGGGCCAAATTGGAGTCTGACCGACTGGTTTCGCCAGCACATATTCGATCTCCTCAAGTAATGCCCGACAGTCTATCCGCAGACATTGGCATATTCTGCAAACGGACCCTGTGATGAGACAATGCTGTGAACAGTTGCCACTGTTCTGTTACCGACGCAGCGGTAACATGAAAGAGAAAGTAACCTTCTCCGATATTAGCCCTCGCGTGGGCAGGGGAACGCAGTGGCTGCAACTTCAAACCGGTGCTTTCAGATGCCATGGATGTGTTAACTGCAGCTTCATCATGTTGACAGGCAAGATCTGTTGTCATCCGATCAAAGGCACAAAATACACCCTAAGACACAGGATGACTTGCGAAACCAAATTTGTGACTTACATGATTGTCTGCCCATGTAAGAAAATCTACATAGGTAAAACGATACGAATGCTGAAGGAGAGGATCGCCATGCATAGGTCCTCGATTAAAAAGGCATACCAGAAAATTGATGGCAGTACTCCCCATGTTGCTAGGCATTTTGTCTCTGCTGGACACAAACTGAACGAGTTTACCTACATGCCAATTGATCATGTACCACCCTTGAGGAGGGGTGGTGATAGACATAGACTCTTACTCCAACAAGAGTGTCGATGGATATATCAGATGGAGTCTATGGCCCCTCATGGTCTTAACAAAGACTTTTCCTTTGTTCCTTTTCTTTAGGGTGCTATGATCTGGTGGATCTCGGTTTTGCTTGTGTGCACTATGAATAATGGTGCCCTGTTTATTAATAATACGATATACTTTTCTGTATGCGTTGACCCTGCATTTACTTGTCTGTGAGTCTGTTTTGTCCCTCTCCATGTTATGTGTTGGATGTTAGTTAGATGTTCCCTCATTAATATTATGCATAGGACTTTTCGATGGTTTTGGTCATGTGAGAATACTATTTGTTATTTAGCACTGATGGCATTTAGGTGCCCTATTATTGCATTCTTGATCTCCTTCATGACCCTTACTGTTTGTATGTTAGTCTTATGGGTAACTTTTTTCTGTATAGTCCTTTATTAGTTATGTTTGTTACTGTATTGTTGCCAATACTACCAGCAGAACCATGGGACACATACACCTGTTGCCTCGGGACATTGTGCCCGCTAAGCGCAGCACTGAGGGGAGGACTTCCGCCGAGTGACACGCAGCCTGCGTTCCACGTACCGGAACTTCCGGATTTATGTGGAGCGGCGTGCGATCCACGGCGTGTGCTTCCCGGTGTATGTGCAGTGGCGGGACCTGTCTCTGTGGGCGGTGATGGACTCCAGGTGCTGGTGGTGAGTATGGCACGGTGAGCACATATATTGTGCTCACAGGTGTTGCAAAGGTTGCACGGCACGCAAGCACTTTCTGACATGGCAGTTTGACACTTTGCCTGGTTATTCCCCTGAGGAAGGTTACTTACCGAAAACGGCTGTTTGGGAGTTTGCCAGTGATGAAATATTACCGCAAAGCGATGAGTATATGCTGTTGTCGATATATGCTGATGTCGATGTAATTGCTCTATGAGAGAAGTTCAACTTGAAGTAAAGATCTGTTTTGAAAATAACGCAGAGTGCTGGTTCTGTCTTCAACCTCATTTCGAAGGATTGGCATGTGACTCTATTTACCTTTATTTAACCGGACACCTGCTTTTTCTAATGGAGAGTGTCAGTGTGGCTTCCCGGAACTTTGTTCTGTGATTTGGCTGTATGTATATATATATATATATATATATATATATATATAATTTTTTTTATTATTATTTTCGCCAATTATTTTTTGTGAATGAATAGGTAAATGAACACTCTCTCACCAAAACACCAGAATGAATGTAAGAAAGATGGATGAGGGTGGAAGGGGGACACACACGACTTTTAGGAAACAGATGGTCACATCCTCACCTCAGTAAGTCAGTGGGAATTTCCCACTGTTATGTGGGCCATTGTCTGATCCTGCGGAGCTCCGTCAGTGGTCAGCCACAGAACACTTCAAGTTCTGTGTGTGTAGGTTGGCGGGCCGCGGACAGGAGGACAGGACAGCGCAGGAGGACGGGCGGGCATGAAGGAGCATGGTGTGACGTGCTGATGGCCAAGAACACAGCACAGGGCGACCAGGAGCACAGCGCAGGTTGGGCAGGACGGAGCGCGGTGTGACATCAGCACATCACATCATGAGCCGGCCGGTGCTGGGCGGGGCTGTGTCTTGGCAACGTGACTGTCCATTACCCTCAGGAATTTCATTTTTACCCCATTTGGGGTAATTTACCCCTGTTCCCTGACCACTGCTCTAGTTTATCTCTCTCTGTACTTTAGAACGCCCCCCCATCTTCTTTAAGCAAGTATAAATTGTTTGATAACATTCATATTTGTTGTTCATATTGTTTGATATTCTACACAAAACTTACTTTCTTGGGGAGATCTACAGTATAATGGCTCGCAAAGAGTGAAGAACTGGATAAAGCAGGAGTTACCCATATCAATTAATCAGCTTCTACAGTATCTAGCATTTATAAAATACATCCTATAAAATTACAAGTATAATCTGAATGGTTGCTATGGGCAAATTCTCCACTAGTCCACTTCTCCATGCTTCTGGAAACTTGATACTGTACATCTACCTTTTTGTATTAAAATTACCATTATGCTACCAAATTAACCATAATGCTCCACAAACAAAAAAACACTTTCTCCAGTTGATGGGACTAGCAATTAACACTCCATTTTAATCCATGTAATATGTCCACCCAAAATCCCAACCATTAATTTAGACATTATGCTTAGGATCTTTTCTCTATGTTAGATTTTTTGTCAGGTGCAATTAATTACCATCAGCCTCCGTCTTATATACTGTAAGACACAGTATTGCTAGTTGTTTAAAATTTGTACTTGAGGGGTATAGCTGTCACTTAGAGAGTCTCTGTGTTATGTGCTCCCTGTCTTCTGTGAGGTCAAACCTGTCTTGAAAAAGAATGTTTATAGCAGTAACTATAGGTTCCAGATCACACATGAAAGGTCAACTAGTAAAGTTACCATGATGCCTTTATTTTACGCAGCACACAATTTAACAATGTAAAAACAGAAACTTAATTATACAATATATAATATATTCACACACTGTACAATGCAATATCATCAAGAATCAGTTCAACCAGTGTATCTTCCACTTCCTAAGAGCTCCACCATATACACCGAATACAGATTATGCCTATCACTTGTTTATCTGCCTTGACAGGGGGAGTGCCACTGATGAAGAAGTCACTGAGAGAATCTGTGACTAATGTCACTGTTTGAAAGCCTTCTTCTGTTGTGTTGCTGAGGTGCTGCTGATTCATACTGAATCTTGATGGTCCTGCATGCTTAGAATACTTGTCCTCTACCATTGTGGTAGAGACCTGTTTCTCAGTCAGTCCTCATCCACCGAGTCTATGGGAGCTCTGGATGGAGTGAGCTGTTTTACATGTAACCACCTATCTGCCGTTGTCCCTGTTGAATAGTGATGGATTACTACCAGTAGCAGCTCCAGAGGTGTGGTTGCAGCATACAGATGCGTCAACATATACCTTTCCTTTATCCACCCTTACTTTATCCTGCCATGTATAGCACGGCTTGGAATGCAATAGTCTATGAGATTTAGCCATGCTTTGTGATTTTTCTTAATTTGCTTCTTTAATATGCTACTTTATACATATTCTATGATGGCAAACAAAAATAAAAAAATTCACTCACTTGCTACTCAGAGAAAAAAGCTTAGCCATGTGCAAGGCATGCCAAATTGAGTAAAATAGAAAAGGTGTATATGGACACATCTGTAGTCCTAAATTCAAATAGAGGAGCCACGCCAAGTGCCAGTGAGTCCCTGGCCAATGATGTTTGGCAGCATTTGGAGTGACTGTTTGTGTGGCTCCCCTATTAGAATTTTGGACTGTACTGCAGCTCCACCTCTGGAGCTGCCACTGGTTACCACTATATTCAAGTTCGGTTCATTCTAATCTTATGAATGACTCAGGGGTAAATGTATTACTCTCTGTTATGGGGAAGCTTCCCCCCATGTATGACAGTGGCGGTGCATGCATGCCGATATTGTGGGCAATGTATGAACAGACCGTTCTGACACCTACAGCTATCAATTTCAAGAGCTGAAGGTTCACACAGCTTATATAAAGAAGTGATTTAAAAAAAATGACAACAAAATGGCAAGTTAATCCAGTTATATTATCATGTCAACAACAGTGCTTATTTAATATGTCAACAAAAGCGCAGTGGGGTACAGTCTGCAAAGTCACAGTACAGTACCAGTGTGACACACTTAGACAATAGTTGTAACTAAATTCCAGGCACTATAACAAATAATAAACATTGACTTACTAACTGCCTGTGCTGTAATCTATCTTGTCCAATATTTATGTTAAGCAGCACTATAGTATATTATTAACACAGTGGACACAGAAAGGTCAGGGTCAGCTCAACAACTTAAGTGAAGGGACACAGTGTGGAGTGAACACAGATAGGTCAGGTCCACCACTGGAGTGAAGGAGTGAATGGACACAATGGACACAGATAGCTCAGGTCAGCAACTGGAGTGTATGGACACAGTAGACATACAGATAGGTCAGCTTATCCTGCACTGGAGTGGGAGAACACAGCATGGCGTAAGCACAAACATTGTGGAGAAAGCACAGACCATCAGAGCACACAGCTCTCTTTCTACGGTCTGCTGTGAAATGGCACTGAATAACCACTGTACTTATGTAGAATCCAAAACCCATGAGAATCTGACGCCAGGATGATGATGTTTTGCCTCAATTTAGAAGGTAGGAAAACCCAAGCAGGTGTTTGGATTCCTTTGGATCCCAGAAGTTCAGGTGGACTTGGCTTTCAGATAACCGAGCCTGCTTATCTCTAATTATCATAAACAACTAAATTTAAATTACCTCTTTAGTGCATAACATGTAATAGCCAAAACAACAAAAAGAGAACAAACTCTTACTACACATGAAGGGTAACAAAAACAAACCATTTGATAATGTTGGAACTACTGTGGTAATAAAAGTATAACAGCCAGTGTGTACATTATTAGCTGATAAACCATGGTTAATAAAAGCTTACTCTGCCTCTGCAAACTGGGCCAAAACTCTGGTGAAGTACATCTTGTGGCTAGGTTATTTGTTCACATTAATATAGTAGTTTTATTACCTTGTAAGTAAAGATGAGCAGGCTCGACACCTGAATTTATCCAATCTCCTGCCATTTTAAGATTCAAAAAATAGGCAAAACATCATCATCAAAGTGTCGGATATTGCAGGTTTTGGTTTAGATATACCTCTGTGGTGATTTGGGCACCATTTCACACAGGACTGTTGCAGTTGTGTGCTCTGATAGTCTGTGCTGACTCCATCCTGTGTCCATCCACTCCAGTGCTGAGCTGACATGACCTAACTGCGGGGGTAAATCAGACCTGATCGCTGCTGTGCGTTTTTGCAGAGCGGGCAATCATGTCTGAACTGTGCATGCGTATGCTCTGCAATACGCAGGCACGGCGGTCTGCAGTGGCGGGGAGCGCCGGTCAGCAATGGGATGGTGCGATAAATTCAACCAAACCGGTGAACACAAGAAGATTGACAGGAAGAGAGCATTTGTGGGTGGAAACTGACCATTTCTAGGGAGTGTCCGTAAAAGCACAGAATGGACCCGGAGTTTTCTGGGAGGATTCATGATGTCACCTCCAGCGCTGATCATCGCAGCGGGTGAGTAGGTCCTGGGCTGTACAGAGGCTGCACAAACTGCTGTTTGTGCAGTTCCCCAGTACATGCCATCATACACCAGCACACACAAAAAAACCTCCCCATGTAGGCGGTGACTACCTGATCACAGGACAGCAAAGATCGCTGCCCAGTGGTCAGGACTGAATTAGGCCCTGTGTCCATCCACTCCAGTGACTGAGCTGACCTGACCTGTATGTGTGTCCACCCACTCCAGTGGCTGAGCTAAATTATCTGTCCACTGTGTGCATCCATTACAGAATTGAGCTAACCTGACCTAACTGTCCACTGTGTCCATCAACTGTACTCCAGTGCTGAGCTGACTTATCTGTTCAGTGCTGATCTGACCTTTCTGTCCAATTCAGTTCCCTCAGGTTCCCTGTTGGTCGAGCTAGATTACAGTACAGGCAGTTAGCAAGTCATTGTTTATTTTTTGATAGTGCCGGAACTTGGTTACATCTATTGTCTAAGTGTGCACTATAACTCTTCAGGCCATGCTCCACTGCATTCACATAAACAATATAAGCACTGTGACTCTACAGTGTGATTTGTCATTTGTGAAAAAAGCTTTAAAAATTACAGTAGTAAAGAATAAACCTCTAAAAAAGGGAAAGTTTACTGCAGAAAAATATAAAAAAATATAAAATTGACAACATACCATTCTCCACATCATGGCTGTAACTGGGGGGGGCTGTAACTGTGTGTCTCGCTCCCAGCGCTGCTGCTGTGTGGGTGTTGGCGCACAGTCGCTCCTGGGCTGGGTAAAACTTGGGAAAGTTTTGCAGTTTCCCAGCAAGTCAGCGGGCTGAGACATCTATACCAGGCTGCGTATGGCTCCGCCCCCCATGCCTCGCCTCCAATCACACACAGGAGAGGAGCTGTTAGTGTACACAGAGACACAGACACCGTAGGCAGCAGCAGCTGAGTTCCAGGGCTGAGCACACACCATGCTTCTCTGAGGATTATCAGATCAGCAGCCCACTGCCCTCACGCACCGGCCCCAGGGCGGCCACCTTTGTGCATGGAAGATCACAGCCACTACAGTGACTGAGAGCATCTATAGGAAGCCCATCGATATGCACTACATTTGTAGGAAATATATATATATATATATAGAAGCAATGTACGGCGGCACTCGGAAAAATAGACTAGTACAGCAGAGTAGTATACAACGTTTCGGAGCTTTAATGTCCCTCCGTCATCAGGTATACCTGATGACGGAGGGACATTAAAGCTCTGAAACGTTGTATACTACTCTGCTGTACTAGTCTATTTTTCCGAGTGCCGCCGTACATTGCTTCTATTATTTGGACCTGCTGAAGGTACCTAGGAAGGCACCGGGACATTTGTTTGTTTATTGGGAGTGCTGCCCGAACGACGTCTATATATATATATATATATATATATATATAGAGAGAGAGAGTAAATCTAGAAGAAGTATATCTTTGCAGAGTACCTTTAAAGAGTGCATCTATTGGGAGCATATATGTATAGGGAAAGCATCTATAGGTGGTGCAACAAAAATCCATATCTAACAGTATGTGTGGAATTAGTTTTACCCAAGTACTGACAATTGCCTTGCCATCTGCAGCATTTGTAAAGCCACAGCAATTAGAGGTAGGGTCATTAACCGTCTAAGAACCTCCTCCCTGCCACGTCATTTCCAGCGAGTTCATGGAAAGGTTTTGAAAAAATCAGAAACTTATGCTATCAATATCAATATCAATTTCCTCACTGATGATCGGAGTTAGTTCTCCATCCAGGATAAGGCTAGGTGACTCATACCTTATTCAGGATTTCTCAGAGGATTCCTTGAGTGCTAGGGCTGATGCAGCTGGTGGTAGATTTCCACTCAGTAGTGGACCAAGAAGAAAACTAGCAGTTTCAAACAACAATTGATTGTTAAACAATCCTTTGAAAGAGGAAACAAGTATGACAACTGTCACCCAGTCGCAGAGCGGATTACTGACACAATGACAACTATGCTGGTATTAGATCTGCATCTGATATCTGTCATTAATGTTTTAGACAGTTAATTGAAGTCCTGTGTCCCTACTACCAAATTTTATCTTGGTACCATTTACCAGAAAAGCAATAAAAAATAACCTAATTATTGGCCTACAAAATCCAATTGTACCCACTGCTCACTTAACCCCTGATATGTGTTCAAGTGGAACTGAGCAAATTAAATATTACATGACTATGACAGCCCACTTGGTCTTGGAAATGCCTTCAGTATCAATAACAGCAGCAGCATCTAGCAAACAACAATGGCAGCCCATTCAGAGGCAGGCTACTCTCTACATCCCCATCTTCACTAAGAGGCATATTTCTGACAACCTGATTGTCAGTTCTTAATTTTTAGAATGTGCACTGGCATTTTCTCTCTTTTTTCTGTATGGATCTACAAGTCTCAGCATGGTAGAACCTTTTCTTATGTTTAGAATTCGAGTGTGAAATCCAGCCCTCCTCCCATGTAACCTGTTAGAATACTAAGGGATATCATAGCAAGATGTCTTACCCTGCTTAGACACTCCTCAAGATTTGTGATTTGTTATAATGGCACAAATATTATTAGAGCATTACAGCTGGGTGAATTGCAACACATCCCAAGTTTTGCTTCTGAACAAAGTTTTTTTAAGAAATGACAGGGGCGTGCAGAACATGCTGTCTGTGGGCCAAAAAATTTGTGGGATATATTTTGCATTCAGCAACAGCATGCAGGAGATTGCACCGGCTTCAAGAACAGTTACATTTGCCCTGCCGCCAACTGAAGAAAAAGGTGGTACTGTATGCTTCAGCCGATGGAGTAACAGCAACAAGCTATCCAAAGTTACACAACAAACCATGACATTGGGAAAGGGGAGGGAATGTACCTTAGTCAAGCACAGTGGAGAATACTTTCTGTGTTGTGCAAGATGCTGAAACCAGTCGAAGTATTCACCTCTGCAGTGAGTTCAGACACTGCTAGCTTGAGTCAGGTGATTCCCCTAATTTTACTTTTGGAAAAGTAGCTTGAGAAATTAAAGGAGGAGATAAAATTAGGTGATTCCGCTAAGTATGTCAGACTTGTAGATCGAGTCCTATATTCAATTTGCCAGGATCCAAAGGTTGTCAGTATCTTGAATTTGGATCAGTAGATTTTTGAAGCCATGCTTGATCTTACTGTAGGTTTGTCATATGTCTTTCTTTCCAACTAACTCAGATCTTAAGAGATGCAAAGAGGTCCTGGTGAGCAAGTTTTAGGCTCAAGTGGTACATGACATGACAACGTCCCCTCCTTCAGTTTCTCCATCAAATGCTGCTGCCAGTAAAAAACTGAGCTTTCTCTAGAGACCCAGTGGTGATGCAGAGGAGTCAACATAACATTTTGACATCTGGTTGGGTCTAAAAGAATCACCCACCATTAGTTAGTGACACATATACCATAACTCCATTTAATACGGTCAACATCCAAATAATGATGAATGATTATTTTAATGACATCATATAAATAGACATGTCACAGAGTCTCTTTGAGTGCTGGAAGAAAAACACAGTAATTTTGAGACCTTAGTACGAACCTGCTTTGTATTACTTAAGCTGTGTACTCTCCAGTGTGTATTTAGAAAGAGTTTTCAGCACAGCCAGGAACCTTGTCATGTAAACACTGATGAGGGTGAGAGTAAGGATGATAATTATGATGAAATCTTGCCACTGTAGAGCTCATGGACAGCACTGTTAGCTTAGCAGCCTCATTGGTACCTTGTTTTGTTGGAGCCCAAACAAACCAAACACTTCAGCCATAAAAGTGGCAGTCCCTGTCACCGATTGTTAACCAACATAAGTGAGGGTGGGATGGCCCAAGGTCAATTCCATTTTGCACAACTTTACTTTTCTGCCACTGCTGTGTGGCAATGTTTCATAGATGTGCTTTAGACTGCCATGTGTTTGCGTCGCTGTTCTGTTGTAACCAGTCAGCCTGCTGCAGCCTTTGCCCTAAGCTCGATGAAAACAATATAGTGAGATGTGAGGTGGTAAAAATTGACTAGTATTAACTGATAAGGAATGTTATTGAGTTTGCTAATACTTCACAACACTGGCACAGAGGTGGAACATGTGATTGGTGGTTCCAGGTGCAAAAATATAATTTGGGCCCCCCTCCTCCACCCCAATACAAGTTCACAATATGCCACAAAGCAGTGGGTGACAGGGAGAGACAATGGGTGGCAGGGAGATAGTGAAAGGGAGAGACAGTGGGTGATAAGGGTACATGCACAATGTCCAGTGCGGTGTGGAGAACAGAGGGTATGTACCTTGGTGGGGGCAAGAACACAAAAGCCTCTGTTCTGTCTGTGACTAGGGCCCCAACTCTTTGTCCTTTCCTCAGATCAGCACTCAGTGAGGCAAACTCTGTCAGTGTCAGTAGCACAGGCTGTGAACTGCATTTAATTCACAGACTGCAGTGAATCAGAAAAAAATGTACAGCTGTCTGTTAATAAGAGGCAGTATATGTCTGTCATCATCAGCACTGATAGATACCAGGACTCCTCTTTCAGCCCAACACACACAAGGTTAGCCCTGTCTTCCCAAGGAAAGGGGCAGGTCCCTCGGACAGTGGGGCCCACCCTGCTCTCTGCACTGGGTCATTCATCCAACATTGCTCAAAATAATCTGCTGGGGGCCAGGGGATAACTCATTGCTGGTCTGGGCAGCAGTGGGCCTCTTAGTTCTCAGGGGCCCTTGTGCAATGCACCTGCTGCACCAATGGTAGTTCCACCTGTGGGGGGGCATTTATGCCCCAGAGTGTAAGCTGTAAGAATGGTATAAAAAAACAACAGTTAATGATTCAATACATTTGCGGGCAGACTTAGGCAAAAAAGGGTTAAGCAATAAGCATAGTAAGATACACTGTCTGGGTGTGCTATATCTGTTCATACAATTGCAACAGTACAGGAGAGCAAAGAATGAGTGGTGACGGGACACAAATTAGCAGGTGTGGCCCCTAGGAAGCAATAGAAAAGTACATATTTTTCTGCACAGGTACTAGACCTTAACTTAATTACCCAGCAATATTTTCTAGGTAAGGACACCATTTTGTCTCCAGAAAAAGCAAAAAATCCATAGCATATATAAAGTCAGGAACTGGTGCACATGGGTAGACCATATCCAAGGATGTCAAGACTCATGATGTGTGAGTCACACTTCAGTTCAGTTTCTTGGCAGTAGCAACAAGGTGTTATGATCCAAACCACTGGACAAGGTGGAGGAAGTAACTTACATGTATGACATTTTGCGCCGTCTCTGACAACAAGTGCCCATCATAGGTGGATTTAGGGGTCAGTTCAACCCTAGGCATAACATTAATGACTACCCCGCAGTTTACTATTTTCATTGTTTGGTTATGAAAAATATAATTTAATATAATGTGATAACAGCACAAGCCATGAGCTATGACATATTTTTTGTTTAAATATATATGCATATTTACTACTTAGGACAGCTTGCAGAGGTAGTCTGCAACCTCATTCAAGATGACATTCAATAGTACAGTGGAAATATTTTGTAGTTATTGGTACATTTCAAATGCTTTTTTAACAGATTTGCACTTGTGGGATTACGGATTGAAAAGAGGGGATCAGTAGTCCGACATCCTTGAGGTTCTAATGACTTTAAACACTGGTAGTAGTCTGCATTGATTCCATGGTGATACACATAAGAATAAGTATTATACATCTGTAACTCAATTTCTGTTAAACAAGCATGGAACCTGTTGATTGATTGGTCTATACATACAGTATAAATATATATATATATATATATATATATATATGAAAAAGGAGGGGATGAGGGTGAGTAGCGACCTCGGTGTCCGTAAAAGGTATAAAATTGCCAGCATGTTTAAAAATATTAAAAAGCTATTTATTGACATAAAATTCAAACATGAAGGAGATACATAAAAATTGGAACAATAAAATACACAACTGATCTAAAAGCACCAGATAAAAGAGGAAATTAAAAGTATCCTTATCTTAGAGTGAGGTAGGTAAGGTCAACCAATGCGTTTCATCTGATGAGACTTCTTCACAGGGTAGGGACAAAATGAACCATGGCAGCTATTTATAGCCATATCCCTTAGTGGGAGGATAGTGACATCATTAGAAGTCATGTGATCTAATTAGTTAACAGATATTCTTATACATATGAATCTGCATACACAGCAATGGATTACAGCTTAGTGGAGGGTTGTACAAAGTGTTATTAGTTGGGAACGAGTGTTTAGAAGTCCAATGTACAGAAAACAGTCTTTAAAACCTGTAAGTAGCTGTATTTCTGCCACACTTCTGGTTGTGGCGGACGCGGCGCGTCACTTCCGCCCCACATCCGGTTTCTTCTGCGCATGCGCCCGCGGCGATTCAGCGCGATCACATGGGCTGCATGTTCATGCAGGGTTCAGGGGCTCCTATTTCATAGAGTAGACTGTAGTGTTCAGTGTGTCCATACAGCGGCGGCCATTTTCGCCAGGATTATGTCCATAGGGTCATAGTGTGCGGCGGCCATTTCTTAGTAGTCCATTGTATGGAAATGACTCTCCAGTGTTCTCCAGTGTCATAGCAACGGTTCCACACATAGAAACAAATAAATGAGAATATCAGAATAACATCATTCTTATTGAGAGGCACCCATTAACTTTAATAGCAAAAAGATGACTTAATTAGGAACAGTGTTATTGGTGAAGCAGTCTTCTTAATATACATTATAGTGCACATATGATTAAATAGGGCTGAGAGAATTTAGAGATTGGAGTGAACTAATAATAGGTTCATGACACTAAAAACATATAGTGTATAACAAAATTATGCCGTGAATGTGGTCACAGAGATATGGAGGTGTGAATGACAGTGCTTATGTGAATCCTAATTAATTATCGTGCTCAGTGTAACTATATCCATGTGGATAAATAAGGCGTATATTCCTTTCTTAGGCACTTATTTTATTCCTGTCCCATACAGTACCTGATCTTCCCAGGTGGTCCCCCTCGCTGGTACTGATCAGGCCCAACGCTGCTTGGCTTCCAAGATCGGACGTATTTGGGCATTTCCAGCATGGTATGACTGTAATAATTTTGCGCCTTCCAGGTTAATGCTCCGGACCGCAATATTAATGCTAATTTACCATTTGTGAACTAGTAATTAGTCCGAAGTTTTCGGGCTAGTGTGGGATCCTACAAATGCGGGCGATGCAATGTTTGTAGATATCTACACCCTAACTGGAAAACGTTCACTGATATGGAAAAGAAAAACAGTACAGAATCAAGGATCACATGAACTGCAACACCCAATCAGTGGTATACCTTCTGGAATGCAACTGCGGCAAACAGTATGTAGGGAAGACAAAGAGACCCCTGAAATTAAGGATACAAGAACACATGAGAAATATTAAGAACAAAGTGGAGAACCATGCCGTGTCCAAATACTTTATCCACACACACAACTCTAATCCGGAAGCCCTGACTTTCAAGGCCATTGAATTGGTGAAACTGGGAGACAGAGGAGGGGATCTCACTAACAAGCTGTCACGTCGTGAGATGTTTTGGATATTTCAATAGGGAGATGGCAACCTGGTAATCTGGTCTTGACAAAGGCTCTGCTGTGAGCCGAAACGTTGACCTTCTGTTTGTGAGTATGTGCTGTCTGGATTAAAATCTATCAATTTCACCCTGGAGAAGTCTGGTGAGTGCATCCTTATTTGTGCACATGTATCGTGGAACTTTGTTCTGATAGGACCTGTTCCTGGATTTTGCACCCCAGCAACTGTGATTATTAACGACATGTGAGTGCGGCTCTTCTACAATGGATATATACATATATATATATATATATATATATATACAGTATATCATGCAACAAAATGTGTCAGATCATTTACACCCCTTTCAGTCATAGGCCTAAATCCTGGGTTTTTGCGCATGAACGTGCATCAATCCAGGCCTACCCAGGTTGGGAGACCTAGGTCTGTGACCCTGCCCCCTAGCAGGGATATTCCCGAGACTTGCAACTTGGGTTCACTACCCACCAAAGGTCTGAAAGGTGCAACCTGTATCTTGATGACCAGGGTGAGACCTAAAAGAACTTGATTGGTAGAGGACAGATAAGATAATCCCCAAGCACCCACTAAATGCCGGAATAGCTGGGTCACAGAAAGACATGGGTCTGGTGTAAATAGAATAATCCAAGCCATCACCCATGTGTCCTGGCTTCAACCCATACTCTGTGTCTTGGATATAAACCGGGTTGAAGCCAGGATTTTATGTCTGATACTGTTATTAATGAGATTTTGTTAAAGCTGTGGCAGAAAAAGTATGCAGCATAGCTATAAAGGTTATAGAGAGCTCCAGTAAAGTATGGGGGGGAATTCAATTACCCGTGGTTAATTACAGCAGCTAATTGATCCCCCAGGGGTTTTTCAACTGTTCCCAATAGCAAGCACTATTAGGGATGCTCTTTCACCTGCCGGAGGCAGGAGAGAAAAAAATCGTTGATACTGTAAGTGGCCTGTGTTTGTGGACGTGATTGTGACAATACGTACTCTAGGCCCGGTAACTTATCCCAGATCCTATGTGCTTTCACCCAAAAATGGCAAATTTTTTGTGTGTTAAAAATGGATTTTAATTGAATAGCCTGAAAAAAATTGTGGTATTTTTTACTGCACGATAAATTTACGTGAACAATTGTATTTACCTCTGTGTGTTGTATTTACTGCAAATTTCACAATGTGTAAATAATAAAAAAAATCTGATATACAGTATAAAAAAGATCATTGAAATGAGTAGCAAAGACTGCTATCAGAAAGTGCACAAAGCTGAGGAAGGAGTAACTATCAAAAATATAGATTTTATGTACACTAAATTTGTCACTTTGCCAATGTAATATTATCTTCCAAAGATAAAAATTGATTAGAAAATCTGCCAATGTATCCAATCATAAAAGGGATAATTTCACCGACTGTATATGAATTTTTCACATTATTGTACTTCCATGATATTAAGAGTTAAGTTGAAGTACTCTATATCAACATTCCTCATCAAAATGAATAAAAAAGAACTAAACTCACAATCTTATGCTCAGTACACAAGTTTTCAGAATCAGCCCTGGCTAACCTTCATACAGGGAAACTTACATTTTGAATTTTAAACCTATTAAATTACAATTTCTAAATAAGAATACATCAATGAGGAGCTCTCTCCAATTTATCCCTAAATATGATAATGTTCATAAAAAATTATGAAAGTAATCAACCCATTTTTTTTTTACAAGATCTGATACTAAATAAACCTCTCTGCCCAAGCAATAAAGTGGACATTATAAAGGTGATGAAAAATTGACCTTGGCTATATTCCGAACAAAATTTCTATAATAAAAAATTACTCAAAAATAGAAATGAAATCTTTTAGTGAACTCTTACTCTCACAATACTTGAATTTTGACATAATTTCTCTTCACAGTTTAATTGTGTGGTATTTACCTACTACACTAGACCTATGCGAGCAACTGTATAGGAATTCCTTTGCTGACAGAGGAAAGCTAAGTAAGATCTAACTGCATCTGGGACTTGTATTTCCTTAATGGATGGACACTACTAGTTGACTACTCCAGTTTATCTTCATAGTTACTGTACATCTGAGTGGATGGCCCATATGTTTCCATATATACATAGATTCATCTTGGAAACATGCTGGGAAAAGTACATGCTTGTAAATATATAAAACTAAATTTGGAAATACTGTACACTGTGGATTAGAGTTCTGGATAAACTATTAAGTGTGACCCTCCAATAAGTAATACTACTTTCCGACCATCTATCACTGGTCGCACCAAGGACCTGTATACGGATCCTTCCTGGGTGTGACCCACATGAGACCCCTCTCAGAAGGCATCCCCAACCCAACATATTGCTGGGTTGGTGACGTCAGCGGTGACGTGTGCAGAGGTGGTACTTGGAGATCAGATGATCTCCAAGCGCCATCTGTTCCTCTACAGTGAACGGTTACTGGGTCACATTGACCTGGCATACCCATTCACACTGCACATCAATCAGGGTTGAAATACCGGGTCACTCAACCCAAGTTATTTCAACTGAATCCTTTCAGACTGCACAGCAACCTGGGTTGCTGTGAGCTCATGTGCAATAACCCAGGCTACATGATGGCGGTCTGAAATGGGCATAAGATTGTTATACTATTAATAACATTCCTAGATACATAGCTCATTTTATTTACAAAGGGCAGTACTACAAGTTTAAATAGCTCTAGCTAGTTATCAAGCAGACATGGTAAGAAACCTTGTTATTGCATACAATTATCTGTTTTATACACTGGCCAAGGCAATATCTCAGACAACTATTTAGCTGTATTAAACTAACAAGTTTTTTTAACCATTTTATTGCATATGTAAAGCTAGTTGCCGACAGCTGTGACTTGATCTTTTCTTCAGTTACTCCTACTTCTATGCTAAGTCACAGTGACCTTATCATAGTGCATGAGGTATACCTATATACAGTACTGTCACATAGAAACATAGGAACATAGAATTTGACAGCAGATAAGAATGCCCATCTAGTCTGCACATTTTTTTTATCCTTTAAGTAACCTCAACCCTATTTGATCCTTAATTCTTTGTAAGGATACTCATATGCCTATCCCAAGCATGTTTAAATTGCTCTGCTGTATAAGCTGTACTCTACTGTTTCTATGACACAAAGTTTCATTAAATTAGTTATTGTTGCTTTTGAATAGACATATTTTGTTATACTATATTGAATCATTGGCTGAGAGAAACTGATATGAGTGCTTTTAGCTTTTCTATATTTTTACTATACAGTTTTGAGTGGTAAATGTAAAGCTTATATTGATTACTGATTTATTTTATATGTATTATATGTAAATTAATTCATTACTTAATGAATGAATGAATGAATGAATCAATCAATCAATCAATCACAAGACTCCATTAATTTTATATAGTTTATAATGTTTAGGTTGTTAGAACACAAGATAGTAGATACAGATTTAGCCACCTTTATCTTGACTGGCTGAGGCGTTTGTCCCGATAGAGCATACACAGCGTACCGGGGCGTAGGGAGGCGCGCCTAGTCACAGAGAGGCGTACCTAATCACAAGGAGGCAGACAGAGCATTTGGCGTTACCTTTACGTGTAATACCTGCGATCTTCCACCAGATGTCGCTTTTTACAATCACCACTGCGCATGCGTGTGGTCTTCCGTAAAATACAATACTGAAATATATAATAAGGACTACTTTACTAAGGCGTCTCATTACTCTGCATACAGTAAATACTCATTACGCTGCATTATTTAATACATTAAATACTCAATACACTGCATTATTTAACACAGTATATACGGTACAGACGCAAATAGTACAGCATACAGTATATGATCCATCTACAGTACTTTATGAATATGTGAGCACACAAAACAACATAAAACCAGTAGTGTACACTATCGCAAATGGACGTGTTAGAAGTACACTATTGCCTCTTGAGATTAGGAATTTTGAACAGTATGTTAGCGTCCTAATCCTGTAGCCATTACAGCATAATCAAAACCAATGGATTTATTCATCTGTCTGCGGCGAAGTGGTGAAGTGTTCCACTTCCTATACTCAGAGACCCGAGTTCGATTCCTAAAGTACGGATGCATGTTAGTTTTTTCCAGACACTTTATTATTATTTTTATTCACATAAACCAGGGCAAAGCTGCAGGAGCAGTTCTACTGTTAAGGTTCTATGCACCGTACAGTACACATACAATTCTGTAGCAGGGCAGACTCAATAGAAATGGCTACCACCTATGACTCCTTGCCCCACGGAGGCCCTAGGAATGGAGAAAGTTACCATCCAGATTTTGCAGGCTATGGGGCAATGCTGAAGGAGTGTCACAATCCCCTAGCTAAAATACACAGGGGCGATAGGAATAAGCGAGGTCTATGCACATTACGGTACACCGGACTCAATCGCATAGCACACTGGCATAATGGCCGCCGACCCTGAACCCCCACCACGTGGCAGGCAGCACTCGGATATGGAGTGAGAGATGGCATAAGTTTTGCAGGATACGGGGCAATGCTGAAGGAGCGTCACAATCCCCTAGCCAAAATAGACAGGGGCGATAGAGATAAGCGAGGTCTATGCACATTACGTTACACCGGGCTCGATCGCATAGCAAACTTACAAAACACAAGTTTTACAAAAATCAGGGCAAAGCTGCAGGAGAGTTTCTACTGTCAAGGTTCTATGCACCGTACGGTACACATACAATTCTATAGCAGGGCAGACTCAATTGAAATGGCTACCGCCTGTGACTCCTAGCTCCATGGAGGCACTCGGCTATGGAGCAAGTAACAGCACATATTTTGCAGGCTACGGGGCAATGCTGAAGGAGCGTCAGAATCCCCTAGCTAAAATATACAGGGGCGATAGGGATAAGCGAAGTCTATGTACATAATGATACACCGGACCCCATCGCATCGTAAAGTGACAAAATGTCCGAGGCATGTGAGCCCCTGCCTTGTGGCAGTACTCAGCTATGGAGCGAGCAACAGCATAGGTTTTGCAGGCTACAGAGTAATGCTGAAGGAGCGTTAGAATCCCCTAGCTAAAATACACAGGGGTGATAGGGATAAGCGTGGTCTATGCACATAACGATACACCGCAAAGTTCCCCATGGCTTTGATTATGCCTTTTCTTTGAACACGGTATTTTCCACTGCCTCGCCCTACCCCCATCCCACTTTCCCCTTCCCTCATGGGAGCCTGCAAAGTACATGCAGTAGACAGGGAGGGAGTTCCGATCAGGTTAGACATGTGCAACAGTATACTACTGTATGTAGGAAAATCCCCTGCCCACTCTGATTTATGTGAGACCTGTATGCACCCTTTCATTGAATGTATAACAAAGAAAAATAATAATAATAATAATAATAATAATAATAAAGTGAATGTTACAGGAACACATAAAAAAAAAGATTGGCACTTCCTTCCCATTGGTGTTGGTTTATGCCTTAGGGGACTCGGACGCTAATACTTTTATTCAAAAGCACGGTATTTTCCACCGCCTCTCCCTACCCCCATCACCCTTCCCCCCTGGGAGCCTGCACAGGTCATGCAGTGGACAGTGAGGGAGTTCAGGTCAGGTACAATACACAAATGCCGACGATCTACAGTACTGTGTTGCTCAGTTAGTTGCGTCGGAATACACTAATATATACTCATTACCGCTGTGTATTTGTATATAGCGGAATGAATCGCTGCTGCAGATTTACTTTGATTTATGTGAAACCTGTGTGCACCCTTTCATTGAATGTATAACAAAGAAAAAATAATAAAGTGAATGTCACAGGAACATATAAAAAAAAAAAAGGTTGGCACTTTGGGACTCAAACCTGGGACTCTCAGCGTGGGAGGTGGGAGCCTTCATCACTAGGTTGGTATGGAAGGGGAGACAATTAGCTACCAGAGGGTACCAACCTCAAGTTTCTGTGACCCCCACAAGGCTCATGGCAAGCGTCGGAACCCATGGTGGGTCTGAATTAACGGGCCTATTATAGTCTATGGAAAATGAGTCCATTTTGCGTACTGATACCTCTGGTTCTGGGTGTCCCAGAGACTCAGGACTGGTACCATACAAAAGAGGAGACTCTTGGCTGTTGGGGCTGACCAACCACTAGTTTATGTGACACTGGAAAGGGAAACGGGAAGCAACCGTGTATCGGGTCCCCCCAGTTGTCCGCCTAACTTGCACAGGATCTGGCTAGATAGGAAATACTGTACAGAAATGCTAAGCATGGTAATTTGACATCCAGGAACATAGGGAGGAGTTTTTATCTCTCTCCGTTATACTTAGAAAAATTACACTTGCCACTGTACGTTACAAGTTGTTCGTGCTATTTAGTACACTAGTAGAACATACTGTACAGAGATACTAAGTACAGTTATTTGGCATCCACAAACTTAGGGAGGAGCTTTAATCTCTCTCCATTGTAATCTTTCTAAGTATAATGGAGAGAGATAAAAGCTCCTCCCTAAATTCCTGGGTGCCAAATTACCGTCTTTAGTATCTCTGAACTCTATGTTCTACTAGTGTATTAATTAGCACGCACAGCTTGTAACGTACAGTGGCAAGTTTAATCTTTCTATGTATAATGGAGAGATAAAAGCTCCTCCCTAATTTCCTAGATGCCAAATGACCGTACTTAGTATCTCTGTACAGTATGTTCTATTAGGGTACTAATTAGCACGAACAGCTTGTAACGTAAAGCAGCAAGTTTAATCTTTCTATGTATAATGGAGAGAGATAAAAGCTCCTCAGTAAGTTCATGGACGCCAAATCACCATCCTTAGTATCTCTGTACAGTATGTTCTATTAGGGTACTAATTAGCTGTTCGTGCTAATTAGTACCCTAATAGAAAATACTATACAGAGATACTAAGGACGGTGATTTGGCAACCAGGAACTAAGGGAGGAGCTTTATCTCTCTACATTAAACATAGAAAGATCAAACCTGCCACTGTACGTTACAAGCTGCTTGTGCTAATTAGTACACTAGTAGAACATACTGTATAGAGATACTACAGACAGTGATTTGGCATCCAGGAACTTAGGGAGGAGCTTTTATCTCTCTCCATTATACTTAGAAGGATTACAGTGGAGAGAGATAAAAGCTCCTCCCTAAGTTCCTGGATGCCAAATCACTGTACTTAGTATCCCTGTACAGTATGTTATACTAGTGTACTAATTAGCACAAAAAACTTGTAACGTACAGTGGCAAGTTTAATCTTTCTATGTATAATATAGAGAAGTAAAAGCTCCTCCCTAAGTTCCTGGTTGCCAAATCACCATCCTTACTATCTCTATATAGTATTTTCTGTTAGAGTACTAATTAGCACGAACAGCTAATTAGTACCCTAATAGAACATACTGTACAGAGATACTAAGTACGGTGATTTGGCATCCAGGAACTTACTGAGGAGCTTTTATCTCTCTCCATTATACATAGAAAGATTAAACTTGCCGCTGTACGTTACAAGCTGTTCGTGATAATTAGTACCCTAATAGAACATACTGTACAGAGATACTAAGTACGGTGATTTGGCATCCAGTTAAAAGCTGTTCGTGCTAATTAGTACACTAGGAGAACATACTGTACAGAGATATGAAGGACGGTGATTTGGCATCTAGGAACTTAGGGAGGAGCTTTTATCTCTCCATTATACATAGAAAGATTAAACTTGCCACTGTACATTACAAGCTTTTCGTGCTAATTAGTACACTAGAAGAACATACTGGGGACTCGGACTCATACAGTACTTGCATTTCAAAAGCACGGTATTTTCCACCGCCTCCCGCTAGCCCATCGCCCTTCCCCCCTGGGAGCCTGCACAGGTCATGCAGTAGACAGGGAGGGAGTTATTCACATAAACCAGGGCAAAGCTGCAGGAGCGGTTGTACTGTTAAGGTTCTATGCACCATATGGTACACATACAATTCTGTAGCAGGGCAGACTCAATTTAAATGGCTACCGCCTGTGACTCCTTGCCCCATGGAGGCCCTCAGCTATGGAGCAAGTAACAGCACAGATTTTGTAGGTCACGAGGCAATTCTATAGGAGCGTCAGAATCCCCTAGCTAAAATACACAGGGGTGATAGGGATAAGCGAGGTCTATGCACTTAACGATACACCGCAAAGTTCCCCATGGTTTTGTTTATGCCTTTTCTTTGAACACGGTATTTTCCACTGCTCGCCCTACCCCCATCCCACTTTCCCCTTCCCCCCTGGGAGCCTGCAAAGTACATGCAGTAGACAGGGAGGGAGGG
Source organism: Pseudophryne corroboree (assembly GCF_028390025.1). Taxonomy (NCBI): domain Eukaryota; kingdom Metazoa; phylum Chordata; class Amphibia; order Anura; family Myobatrachidae; genus Pseudophryne; species Pseudophryne corroboree. Next base: position 494,723,437 of record NC_086448.1, on the reverse strand, counting down.
AGTTCTGATCAAGTTACAAGACATGTGCAACAGTATACTACTGTATGTAGGAAAATCCCCTGCCCACTCTGATTTATGTGAAACCTGTGTGCACCCTTCCATTGAATGTATAACAAAGAAAATAATAATAATAAAGTGAATGTTACAGGAACACATTAAAAAAAAGGTTGGCACTTCCTTCCCATTGGTGTTGGCTTATGCCTTAGGGGACTCGGACGCTAATACTTGTATTTCAAAAGCACGGTAGTTTCCACCGCCTCTTCCTACCCCCATTGCTCTTCCCCCCTGAGAGCCTGCACAGGTCATGCAGTGGACAGGGAGGGAGTTCAGGTCAGGTACAATACACAAATGCCGACGATCTACAGTACTGTGTTGCTCAGTTAGTTGCGTCGGATTACACTAATTTATACTCATTACCGCTGTGTATTTGTATATAGCGGAATGAATCGCTGCTGCAGATTTACTTTGATTTATGTGAAACCTGTGTGCACCCTTTCATTGAATGTATAACAAAGAAAAAATAATAAAGTGAATGTCACGGGAACATATATAAAAAAAAGGTTGGCACTTTGGGACTCAAACCTGGGACTCTCAGCGTGGGAGGTGGGAGCCTTCATCACTAGGTTGGTATGGAAGGGTAGACAATTAGCTACCAGAGGGTACCAACCTCAAGTTTCTGTGACCCCCACAAGGCTCATGGCAAGCGTTGCAACCCATGGTGGGTCTGAATTAACGGGCCCATTATAGTCTATGGAAAAATGGGTCCATTTTGCGTACTGATATCTCTGGTTCTGGGTGTCCCAGAGACTCAGGACTGGTACCATACAAAAGAGGAGACTCTTGGCTTTTGGGGCTGACCAACTACTAGTTTATGTGACACTGGAAAGGGAACCGGGAAGCAACCGTGTATCGGGTCCCCCCAGTTGTCCGCCTAGCTTGCACAGGATGCAGGATTTCTGGCTAAATAGGAAATACTGTACAGAAATGCTAAGCATGGTAATTTGACATCCAGGAACATAGGGAGGAGTTTTTATCTCTCTCCATTATATTTAGAAAAATTATACTTGCCACTGTACGTTACAAGCTGTTCGTGCTATTTAGTACACTAGTAGAACATACTGTACAGAGATACTAAGTACAGTTATTTGGCATCCACAAACTTAGGGAGGACCTTTAATCTCTCTCCATTGTAATCTTTCTAAGTATAATGGAGAGAGATAAAAGCTCCACCCTAAATTCCTGGGTGCCAAATTACCGTCCTTAGTATCTCTGTACTCTATGTTCTACTAGTGTATTAATTAGCACGAACAGCTTGTAACATACAGTGGCAAGTTTAATCTTTCTATGTATAATGGAGAGATAAAAGCTCCTCCCTAATTTCCTAGATGCCAAATGACCGTACTTAGTATCTCTGTACAGTATGTTCTGTTAGGGTACTAATTAGCACGAACAGCTTGTAACGTAAAGCAGCAAGTTTAATCTTTCTATGTATAATGGAGAGAGATAAAAGCTCATCAGTAAGTTCCTGGATGCCAAATCACCGTCCTTAGTATCTCTGTATAGTATGTTCTATTAGGGTACTAATTAGCTGTTCGTGCTAATTAGTACCCTAATAGAAAATACTATACAGAGATACTAAGGATGGTGATTTGGCAACCAGGAACTTAGGGAGGAGCTTTTATCTCTCTACATTATACATATAAAGATCAAACCTGCCACTGTAAGTTACAAGCTGCTCATGCTAATTAGTACACTAGTAGAACATACTGTACAGAGATACTTAGTACAATGATTTGGCATCCAGGAACTTAGGGAGGAGCTTTTATCTCTGTCCATTAGACTTAGAAAGATTACAATGGAGAGAGACAGAGATGTACAGAGATACTAAGTACGGTGATTTGGCATCCAGTTAAAAACTGGTCGTGCTAATTAGTACACTAGTAGAACATACTGTACAGAGATACTAAGGACGGTGATTTGGCATCTAGGAACTTAGGGAGGAGCTTTTATCTCTCCATTATACATAGAAAGATTAAACTTGCCACTGTACATTACAAGCTTTTCGTGCTAATTAGTACACTAGAAGAACATACTGGGGACTCGGACTCATACAGTACTTGCATTTCAAAAGCACGGTATTTTCCACCGCCTCCCGCTAGCCCATCGCCCTTCCCCCCTGGGAGCCTGCACAGGTCATGCAGTAGACAGGGAGGGAGTTATTCACATAAACCAGGGCAAAGCTGCAGGAGCGGTTGTACTGTTAAGGTTCTATGCACCATATGGTACACATACAATTCTATAGCAGGGCAGACTCAATTTAAATGGCTACCGCCTGTGACTCCTTGCCCCATGGAGGCCCTCGGCTATGGAGCAAGTAACAGCACAGATTTTGTAGGTCACGGGGCAATGCTGAAGGAGCGTCAGAATCCCCTAGCAAAAATACACAGTTTTGATATTGATAAGCGAGGTCTATGCACTTAACGATACCCCAGACTCCATTGCATCACAAAGTGACAAAATGTCTAAGGCACATGAACATCCACCTTGTGTCAGCACTCAGCTATGGAGCGAGTGACGGCACAGGTTTTGCAGGCTTCGGGGCAGTGCTGAAGGAGCGTCGGAATCCCCTAGCTAAAATACACAGGGGCGATAGGGTTAAGCGAGGTCTATGCACATAATGCTACAAGGCTGGGGTTCATTGGCCTCGGACATTTTGTGACTTTGTGATGCGATGGGGTCTGGTGTATCATTATGTGCATAGACCTCGCTTATCCCATCGACCTTGTGTATTTTAGCTAGGGGATTCTGACGCTCCTTCAGCATTGGCCCGTTCTTTGAACATGGTATTTTCCACTGCCTCGCCGTACCCCCATCCCACTTTACCCTTCCCCCTGGGAGCCTGCACAGTTCATGCAGTAGATAGGTAGGGAGTTCCGATCAGGTTACATGACAATATTAATGTGAAACCTGTGTGCACCCTTCCATTGAATGTATAACAAAGAAAAAAAATTATAATAATGTGAATGTCACGGGAACTCGGACGCTCATACTGTACATGTATTTTAAAAGCACGGTGTTTATGCATTGTACATACTTCCTTTTACACAATTAGTTGTGTCTCCATACACAATCTTGCGTCTGCATACACAAGTGTTTTAACATGTTCGTTTGTGTCTGTATAAACTATTTATTTATATTGAGAACTCTCACCGTCTGACCATTTGTCACCATCTATTAACATTACAGTCGTCACTGACCAATTGCCAGAGCTGTAGATCAATCCGCCGCTATACGATCGAAAGTACTGGATTAGTGGAGCATTAGCCACCCAGTGGTGGAGATGTGTAATGCATGCTGAGTATCTAGATTCGCCTCAACGCGCCTGCCTGTGATTAAACTCAGCAAGCTAAGCTATCGCCTTAGCGTGACTAAACGTCCGTCTAGGTGGAGAATCGGTCAAGATAAAGGTGGCTACATCTGTACATGTAAATTCTCTTAGGAAAAGGTATTGTACACATATAGTACACTGTAGGTTAATCTAACCACTGTGGATACTTCTTAGTTTTTATTTGCACCCAAATTAGAATATCAATTCCCACAAAAATGTCCAAAACATTCAAAACTTTAATGGGATTATGAATCTACATATAGTATTTATACTGTAGTACTGACAATTCATTATTCAATGTAAATCAGTAAGATACTGTATAATTAATTTGTGATGTTAAAATTTAAAAAGGTTATGATACTGTTTTGTTTTTACTGCTGCAATATAGTGCCAATAGCAATGTCCATAAGAAAAAGAGTGGCAATTATTCGACGATGATGCATTGTTAATATGAGACCAGTCAAAAGTAATTATCCAACCACATCCTGAGATGTGTAGGGCTAAAGAACATGTGTCGTAATAGTTGGTACTGTACTGGCTAGTTATTGTAATGATATTTTTTCTACAGCAAAATAATACTAATAATAGTACAGTATGTGGCATTGAATTTATCGTATAAATTATAACATTTTGAAATGTTTTGAAACTGTTTGAGATTATTTGAAATTCACAAGTAAAACACAATAAGGGTTCCTCCTGATTTTCTAGGGCATGTTTTCTTATTTTTATAATTACTTAGTAGTACTTTCTTGAAACTAATTGGTTGTAATAAGGCCAGTGTAAACAACTTCAATATTGCAAAAAGAAATTTACTGAAATAGCAAACTCACCTAAGATCATTGGAAATAGAAACCGTTTCAGATTTTTTTAGCCAAATATGAGTGCAGTACATTTTCAAACATAAATAGATACCTAGATATGAAAGATTTTCAGTTATTTTTTGTAATAGGAAGATTGATTAACCATTGGAGATGTGTTAAGCCGGGTACACACTAGGCGATACGCTCCATTAACGCTAGTGTTTTCCCTACCCTCTCAGGCGGCTGATATACTGTAGTGCGTATACCCTTAATGATATTGCTAACAATGGGGCTGATTCTGAGTTGTTCGCTCGCTAGCTGCTTTTAGCAGCATTGCACACACTAAGCCGCCGCCTACTGGGAGTGTATCTTAGCATAGCAGAATTGCGAACGAAAGCTTCGCTAATTTTCTCGTAACGATTACCCTGCAGTTTCTGAGTAGCTCCAGACTTACTCAGCCATTGCGACCAGCTCATTCCTTTTCGTTCCTGGTTTGACCTCACAAACACACCCAGCGTTTGCCCAGCCACTCCCCTGTTTCTCCAACCACTCCTGCGTTTTGCAACTCGAACGCCTGCGTTTTTCCGCACACTCCCATAAAACGGCCAGTTTCCGCCCAGAAACTCCCACTTCCTGTCAATCACACTACGATCCGCACAGTGATGAAAAAGCTTCGTTATGCCGTGAGTAAAATACCTAACCTTTGTGTAAAATAACTAAGCGCATGCGCTCTGCGAACCTTGCGAATGCGCAGTAAGCGACTAATCGCAGTATAGCGAAAATCGGCAATGAGCGAACAACTCGGAATGACCCCCAATATTGCTCAGTGACGTTACCTAACGTTACCGGCATTAACATGCAGTTATTAGGCTGACATAGCCAAAATTGACCTGCATGCACAGACAACAAAAATATTGTTAACGACCCACGGGAGTGTGCCTCATTAACGATATAGGGCTTAATTCATACCTGATCGCTGCAGCAAAACTGTTCTCTAATGGGCAAAACCAAGTGCAGTGCAGGCGGGGCAAATATAACGTGCAGGGAGAGTTATATTTGGGTGGGGTGTGTTTAAACTGAAATCTAAATTGCAGTAAAAAAATAAAGCAGCCAGTATTTCCCTTGCCAGGAAACAAAATAACCCACCCAGATCAAAATTCCTCTGCACATGTTATATCTGCCCCCCCCCCCCCCTCCGCGCAGTGCAACATGGTTTTGCCCATTAGAAAGCAATTTTGCTGCTGCGATCAGGTCGGAATTAGGCCCTTAGGGCCTAATTCAGAGTTGATCGCAGCAGTAAATTTGCTGGCAGTTTATGCAAAACCATGTGCACTGTGTTAGGTGCGGCGGCTCTCGCCGGCGCCCGACCGTTGCTGAGCAACGGTCCCAGCGCATCACGGCCGCCGCACCTCTCTGTTCCCCGCACGGCGCCTAGCAACACCAGGACGCTGTGTGCGCTGAGCCGCCGGGTCCCTTGCAATGCTATGACACCGTGCGCACTTGGCCGCCGGGTCCATGGCAACGGGGACGCCACAGGCGGACCGCGTTCCCTGTTGCCATGTAAATCACCAGCACCTGTCAGTATGTGGTCGTGCAGCAGCGCAGCTGCACTACATATTGCTCTTCAGGTTCTCTTCTCCCATTGGCACAGAGACCTGTTATATGGTGCTTTACACAGACGCCGGTGATAGCTTCCTGTGAGCTGTTCCTGCCCTGGAGAAAATTCCCTGTCCGGTGTTTTGCATCCAGTCATCTTGTTCCGGTGGTCCTAAGTCCTGGTGTCGGAAGCTAATCCTTGTACTTCTTCCTGCCTTCCTGTTGGTTGTTACCTGTGTTTGAGATCCGAAGATTCTGGTTCGCTTACGGTTGTTCCCGGAGTTGGGAGTAGTGGCCTTCTGCCGCGCCTTGAGGCCTTGGCCACGGTATTCCGTTTATTCTTGTTCCTTTTTGTGTTTTTGCGGAGGTGTTCCGCCATAGCTGTCCTACCTGGTATACGGCAGTGCCGTGTAGGGTTAGGATAGCGTACCTTGGTTTCCTTTTCCTTTGGCGGCCGTGCCGCACATACTATTAGTTTGTAGTTCTGTTGTAGCCCCTAGCTCAGTTTTTGTGTTTAGTTAGAGGTCCCCTTGTTATCATCCCATCTCCATTTATGCCTTGTCTCATACTAAGACCGGGGGGCATCTGCGTTGGGCAGACCTAATCCGCCCTTCAAAGTTGGGTGCCGTGGGCCCAAGAACACATAGTCTTGCAGGCGTAGACGGACCACGCGGGTAAAACAACGGAGTTAGGTTGCTAGGGGTTATTATTCATACCTAGTCATCATTTCAGCGTCACGTTCTTGTGCTCGGGACTTACCACTCCATATCTTTCGTTCAGAGCACAAAGAACGTAACATTATCACCGGCCATAAAAAAACAAACAAAACTTTACATAAGCAAAATTAATCCAATATTCTAACTGGGGAGGTGTTGGAATTCTGTCCTCATGAATCCCAATCAGCTTTTGGCCAATCAGGTTCAGAAACTCTCTCAGATGGTGCAGGATCTTACCCTTCAGGCAAGGTCGCAGGAAGATCTCCTGCGGGCTTCCCCGGGTGTGACTCCTGAACCAAAAATGCACCTTCCTGATAGCTTTTCGGGTAACCGAAAAGATTTCTTTAATTTTAAGGAAGCCTGTAAACTGTATTTTCGGTTAAGACCCCGGTCTTCAGGTACAGAGTCTCAGTGGGTGGGCATTGTGATGTCTTTGCTTCAGGGCGATCCCCAAAACCTGGGCCTTTGGGTTAAAATCTGATGATGCAGCCTTACAAACAATAGATGTCTTCTTTAAATCATTAGGCTTATTGTATGATGATCCAGATAGGGAAGCATCGGCCAAAAGCCACTTACGTGCACTTAAACAGGGTAAAAGTCCCGCTGAAGCCTATTGTACGGAATTTCGCCGTTGGTCGAACGACTGTGGCTGGAATGATCCTGCCCTGCACAGTTAGTTTCACCTCGGTTTGTCTGAAGTAATTAAGGATAGCCTTCTTCAGTATCCAGCCCCAGAGACTTTAGATAAGCTCATGGAGCTTGCTATTAAGATTGACCGTCGTTTCCGAGAACGGAGGGCTGAAAGAGGGACTAGTTTCAGGTCTAGTCCTGGTGTATATGCTTTCCCTGAGGACATCGAGGAGCCTATGCAAGTGGGTCTCTCCCGGCTGTCTCCAGAAGAAAGAGCCAGAAGGCTAAAGTCGGAGCTCTGCCTATATTGTGGTGGTAAGGGACATGTGGCGAGTAACTGTCCAAATAAGCAGGGAAACGCTCTGACCAAGTGAGTTGTGAGGGATTTCACTTGGGTCTGCAGTTAATCTCCTCAAATGATTCCTTGTTAATTCCTGTAAACATTTCTTCTGGAAGTCTCAGTTCGTTTGTGTCAGCCTTTATTGACAGCGGAGCTGCGGGGAATTTTATGGATCTTGCCTGGGCTCAGGCTTTGAGAATTCTGCAGTCTCCCTTAGATAGACCTATCACCATGCATGGGTTAGACGGTGGTCCACTCTCTAATGGGGTAATTACTCATCGCACCCCTCCAGTACAAATGACAGTGGGGGCCTTACATTCCGAGAAAATTGTGTTTATCTTACCCATTGTCCGGCTGTGCCTGTTGTTTTAGGTCACCCTGGCTTGCCTTTCATAATCCCACCATAGATTGGCGGTCTGGGGAAATTTCCCGGTATAGTTCTTTTTGTGTTAAAGAATGTATTTCTCGTCCAGTCCGGGTCGCGGCTTTCACTCCGGAACTTATACCTTTAGAATATCAGGATTTTGATGACGTTTTCTCTAAGGGTAATGCGGATATTCTGCCTCCTCATTGGTCATATGACTGCGCTATTGACCTAGTCCCTGGTGCCACTCTGCCAAAAGTAAGTCTATATGCATTATCTGGCCCCGAGACTAAGGCTATTAAGGATTATGTACAGGAGAGCCTGAAGAAGGGGTTTATTAGGCCCTCAAAATCTCCGTTAAATGCGGGGGGGGTTTTGTTGAGAAAAAAGATGGATCTCTTAGACCATGTATTGATTATCAGGCCTTGAATAAGATTTCTATGAAAAACACCTACCCTTTGCCGTTGATTTCGGTACTGTTTGATCAGCTCCGTACTGCGGTTATTTTCTCCAAAATCGATCTCAGAGGGGCCTACAACCTCATCCAAATAAGATCTGGGGATGAGTGGAAGACGGCTTTCAGTACACAGTCTGGACATTACGAATATCTTGTAATGCCATTCTGTCTGTCTAATGCTCCTGCGGTGTTTAAGGATCTTATTAACGATGTTCTTCGCGACTTTCTGGGAAAGTTCGTGGTCATTTATTTAGACGACATTTTGATTTATTCTGAGTCTTCCGAACAGCATGTGGCCCATGTGCGACTAGTACTTCAGAGGTTACGGGAGAATCATTTGTACGCTAAACTGGAGAAATGTGATTTCCACATCACGGAGGTGTCCTTTTTAGGATATATTTTTTCTCCAAAGGGGTTTTACATGTAACCAAAGAAACTCCAGGCAATCCTAAATTGGACGCAACCCACTAATTTAAAGTCTATCCAGCGATTCTTAGGTTTTGCTAATTATTATAGGCGTTTTATTCATGCCTTTTCAGATTTAGTTGCTCCTATTGTGGCCTTGACAAAGAAAAGAACTGATCCTTCCAATTGGTCGCCTCAAGCCAAGTCTGCCTTCCTGGCCCTAAAACAGGACTTTGTCTCAGCTCCAGTACTCAGACACCCTAACCCAGATCTTCCCTTTATTGTAGAGGTGGATGACTCTGAGGTTGGAGTGGGAGCCATCCTTTTTCAGGAAGACCCCGAGTCTCTGGAGTTACACCCGTGTGCCTTCGTGTCCAGGAAATTCTCCTCCGCAGAATCCAACTATGATGTTGGTAATCGAAAGTTGCTGGCAGTTAAATGGGCTTTCGAGGAGTGGAGGCACTGGCTGGAGGGAGCGAAGCATACCATTACTGTGTTCACTGACCACAAGAATCTACAGTATATTGAATCAGCAAAACGGCTAAATGCTTGGCAGGCACGTTGGGCGCTGTTTTTTATTCGATTTAAGTTCATCATCACCTGCAGGCCCGGTTCTAAGAATACCAAAGCCGATGCCCTGTCACGTTGTTTTCTTCCTGCTCATGATAACCTCTCTTCCGCTACTCCCATTGTCTCATCGTCCGTCATCCGGGCCGGCCTCACACTGGATTTATTCACACAGCTAGTTCAGCTTCAGCAGCAGGCTCCCAGTGTTACTCCTGTTGATCGTCTCTTCGTCCCTGAGTTCTTGAGAGGCAGTGTCCTTGCTGAGTTTCATGATAGTAAGGTTTCTGGTCATCCGGGTATTGCTAAAACCTTGGAATTAATCTCTCGCTCGGTGTGGTGGCCTAATCTTTCCAAGGGTGTAAGGGAATTTGTCCTTTCCTGTTAGGTTTGTGCTCAGCACAAGATATCTCGATCTCTGCCGGTCGGGCAACTCATGCCTGTGGCAGTTCCACTCAGGCCATGGTCACACATCTCCATGGATTTCGTGGTGGATCTTCCTCTTTCATCCGGATTCTGGGTAATTTGGGTAGTGGTGGACCGTTTTAGCAAAATGGCCCACTTCATTGCTCTTCCCCGATTACCCTCCGCTCAAGTTTTGGCAGTTCTGTTTCTCCGTCATGTCTTCAGGCTTAATGGTTTACCTGTGGATATAGTCTCAGACCGGGGACCACAATTTATTGCCCGTTTTTGGAAACGTTTTTGTGCCTCATTGAACATGAAACTCTCTTTAACATCTGGATATCATCCACAGTCTAACGGGCAGACTGAACGTGTTAATCAGTCATTAAAAGAATATTTACGTCTTTATACTGCCAAACTTCAGAACGATTGGTCAGATTTTCTTCCTCTGGCCGAGTTTGCCTACAATAACTCTTGCCATTCTTCCACCAAGGAGTCTCCATTCTTTTCGGTTTTGGGCTTCCACCCTAGGGCCTATTCCTTTACTCCTCATTGTGCAGCTTCTTCCTTGACTATAACCTCTCGTCTCAGAGTTATTTGGAGAAAGGTGCACCTTGCTCTCAAGAAGGCTGCTTCCCAAGAGAATTTTTTTTCTGATAGGTTCCGACACCCGTGCACATTTAAGGTAGGGGATAAGGTGTGGTTGTCAACCCACAACATCAAGCTCCGACAACCCTCGGCTAGATTGGGACCCAGATTTATTGGACCATTCCTTATTTTCAAAAAAGTCAATCCAGTGGCTTTTCGGCTATGGTTACCAAAGTCACTTAAAATCGGCAACACTTTCCACTGTTCTCTTTTGAAGCCATATGTTTTTTCCAAGAGATTCCCTCAGAATTCTTTCCAGGGTAGACCTCTGGTGGATGTTCAGGGTCAGCAAGAGTTCCTAGTGGAGAGAATCTTAGATTCTAAGTTTTCTCGTGGTCGGCTCTATTTTTTGGTTCATTGGAAAGGGTGCGGCCCAGAGGAAAGGTCTTGGGTCCTGGACAAGGATTTACATGACCTTAGACTTAAGAGGTTGTTCTTTCAGGAATTTCCTCATAAACCCAGATCTAGCGGTTCCTTAACCCCTCCTCAAGGGGGTGGGTACTGTTAGGCGCGGCTGTTGCGCCTCTCTATTCCCCGCATGGCACCTAGCAACGCCAGGACGCCGTGTGCGCTGAGCCGCCGGGCCCCTGGCAATGCTAGGATGCCGTGCGCACTTAGCCACTAGGCCCATGGCAACGGGGACGCCACAGGCGGACCACATTCCCCGTTGCCATGTAAATCACCAGCACCTAGTATGTGGTCGTGCAGCAGTGCAGCTGCACGACATTTTGCTCTTTAGGTTCTCTGCTCCCATTGGCACAGAGACCTGTTATATTCCCCTCAGTGCTTTACACAGACGCCGGTGATAGCTTCCTGTGAGCTGTTCCTGCTCTGGAGAAAATTCCCTGTCCGGTGTTCTGTATCCAGTCATCTTGTTCTGGTGGTCCTGACTCCTGGTGTCGGAAGCTAATCCTTATACTTCTTCCTGCCTTCCTGTCGCCTTGTCTCATACTAAGACCGGGGGGCATCGGAGTTGGGCAGACCTAATCCGCCCTTCAAACGCGGCTGCCCTGAGCCCAAGAACACATAGTCTTGCAGGCGTAGATGGACCACGCGGGTGAAACAACGGTGTTAGGTTGCTAGGGGTTATTATTCATACCTAGTCATCATTTCAGCATCACGTTCTTGTGCTCAGGACTTACCACTCCATATCTTTCGTTCAGAGCACAAAGAACGTAACACACTGCAGGAAGGGCAGATATAACATGTGCAGAGAGAGTTATATTTGTGTGAGGTGTGTTGAAACTGAAATCTAAATTGCAGTGTAAAAATAAAGCAGCCAGTATTTACCCTGCACAGAAACAAAATAACTCACCCAAATCTAACTCTCTCTGCACATGTTATATCTGCCCCCCCATGCAGTGCACATGGTTTTGCCCAACTGCTAACAATTTGCTGCTGCGATCAACATAAGTGGTCATTCTGAGTTGTTCGCTCGCTAGCAGTTTTTTGTAGCCGTGCAAATGCTATGCCGCCTCCCACTGGGAATGTATTTTAGCTTAGCAGAAGTGCAAACGAAAGGATCGCAGAGTGGCGGCAACATTTTTTTGTGCAATTTTAGAGTAGCTCAATACCTATTCAGCTCTTGCGATGACTTCAGACTGTTCAGTTCCTGTTTTGACGTCACAAAGAGGCCCTGCGTTCGCCCAGCCACGCCTGTGTTTTTCCTGGCACGCCTGCATTTTTTCAAACACTCCGAGAAAACGGTCAGTTGACACCCAGAAACGCCCACTGCATGTCAATCACTCTGCGGCCAGCAGTGCGATTGAAAAGCTTCGCTAGACCCCGTGTGAAACTACATTGCCCGTTGTAAAAGTACGTGAATTGCGCCGCATACGCATGCGCAGAAGTGCCTTTTTTGCATTAATTAATATATAAGTTAAATGTAACTTATATATTGATTAATACATATTATTCTAAACCCTCCTAACCAGTGTTGATTTAAAAGTCACAAAGTGAGTGATAGTTAACCTCCAAATATTAGCTTAAATTTAGCTTTGGAGAAAGCAAGTAGAACTTTATATAGAGTTGTGAACAAAAGCATAAAAATTGTACTTGATCAAACCAAATTGAGGTGCACTGTCCAAAAAAGAAATAAACAAATAAATTATATAATTATATATATATATATATATATATATATATTGTGACAAGAACACTGGGATAGTGTTTGAGGGCAGGTATGTTTGTCCCAGGTTCTTGTCTTACATGTATTAGAAAAATGAAAACTTCTAGGAATATGTTTTGTTTTGTTAGAACCTTTTCAGTTTGTTGGAAAAGCTGGGTAAGGGCCCTGAAAGAGAGATGGGGCAAGTTCCAGACATTGGGCCCAGTTCAGGTCTTTGGCCTCACAGAAGGCTAATCAGGTTTTCAGCTGTGTAAGAGTGTTATAGAGCTGCTGGCCTGATTAGGGTGTGCAGACTGCCTGGGAAGACTGCAGGATCTCTGTGAGAGAAACACGCTTCCTGATACAAGTGAGCTATACAGTGTTTGCTGGAGAACTCTGTGTTTTTTGTTTTAGTGATAGTTAGGAACATTTTGTGTTTAGTTAGTGCCGGACAGGCAAGGTATTTTCTTTTGGTGTTTGTTTTATTTTCTGTACAATAAAACTGGCTGGGGCCAGTTGTACCAGAAACTGGACTTGTGTTGTTCCTCAGCTGCTGCGTGTTGCCATATACCCCAGGAAACGGCACCTTGCACCCTTACAGTGTTACAACTTGGTGGAGAATGCGAGCAGTCCGTTCTGCGCATAAGTGAAAGCAGCAGCTTTATGAGGCCTGCAGAAAACGGTGGTTTATGCAGATACAGCCCAGTGCGAAGTTGCTGAGAATCACCCCTGAGGGTTTGATATATGTCCTGGGTGAAAGCAGCTACAAAGCCGCCTGGAAAATCTGTCGACATGGAGGAACTGCTTAAAGCCTTGCTGCAAGCTACATCGGCTCAGCAGGAGGCCAACAGACAGCAGCAGGTGGCAATGGAGGAAAATTGGAGACTACAGCAGGCAGCTGTTGACAAACTTTACAGGCAACAGCGTCAGGATAGAGAGGCCTTAACAGAAGTGGTGCAGAGCCTTGCAGCCCGGATTGGAGATGTGGCCGTCAGTGCTCCGACCAGCTCTAGTTCTATATGGGCCAGTCACTTCCTGCAGAAAATGACAGAGGCTGATGATGTGGAGGCCTACCTGACCACGTTTGAAAGGACTGCCGAGCGTGAGAACTGGCCGAAAGCACAGTGGGCCAGTCTGCTGGCACCTTTCCTGTCAGGAGAGCCCCAAAAAGCGTACTTTGATTTAAGCCCTGCTGAAGCTCGGGACTATGATAAATTAAAGACTGAGATCCTGACCCGCCTGGGAGTCACGCTGTCAGTACGAGCACAACGGGTGCACCGGTGGGTGTACGCCATGGAGAAGCCTCCTCGCTCCCAGATGCATGACCTTATTCAGCTAACAAAAAAATGGTTACAGCCAGAGACATTAACTGGTCCCCAGATGGTTGAAAGAGTCGTCATGGACCGCTACTTGAGATCTTTGCCCATGGTCCTGCGCAAGTGGGTGAGCCATGGAAACCCGGGTACTGCTGACCAATTAGTGGACATGGTAGAGAGGTATTTGGCAGCAGAGGAACTACTGATGACCACCCAGCAACCCATAGATCCTCGACAGCGCCCTTCAGTAAAGACTGGTAAGACTGTTCCTTGGGAAAATGTTGCTGGGCGGATAAGAGAACGCAAGGCTGGAGAGACTGTAAACACTGGCCCTGGAGACAGGCCAATGGGGCTAGAACGGTCTATGCTGCCCAAACGGGTTGATAATCGTGTGGTTAAATGTTTTAGGTGTGGTATGCCAGGTCATGTTATTGCCAATTGCCCAGTCACGCAAGAACCCATGCAATGTGATGCTGCCTTTGAGTGTCGCAGAATGTCTTCCTTTGCTAGGTTAGTCTGTACTGTGGTACCTTCACCTGAGCTGGAAAAACAAATGTGTGATGTGTTCTTAGAGGGTAACCAGGTAGAGGCCTTGCTAGATTCAGGAAGTTTAGTTACCCTCGTGAAAGCTGGGTTAGTGAACCCCTTGAAGGTCCAGCAAATACCTATTGGGGTAACTTGCATACATGGGGATACCCAACATTATGTCACTGCTGAAGTGACTATAGAAACTTGTTGTGGGTCACCAATTGTTAAAGTAGGACTGGTCCCCACCTTGGTGCATGAGGCCATAATAGGGAGGGATTTTCCTCATTTTTGGAAACTGTGGGAATCACGGTTATCAACAGATGTGAGAAGTAAAGAGCCAGTTGATAATACCAGTGATTTTAATGGATGTACGTGTGTCTTCGGAACTTTCTGACCCTTTGCCTTTTGCTAGTTTGGCTGGGGAAGTGACAGATGGGGAGTCCAGTGAGGACCCTCTTGCTGTGAACAGAGACATAGTAGTTAGAACTGAAAGTGTGCCTGACCTGGAGGTAAAGAAGGATCTGTTTGCGTCTGAACAGTTAAAGGATCCTACCTTAATAAAGGATAGGGAGAATGTTAAGGTTGTTAATGGGGAACCTGTAGTACCGGGTGACAGGGTTATGTATCCAACTGTAATGAGCTCTTGTACCACATTGTCAAAAGGGGTGAGGATGTAGTGGAACAGCTGGTAGTTCTCCAGCCTTATCGAAGAACGGTACTAGATTTAGCTCATAGTCACGTTACCGCAGGACATTTAGGGGCAGAAAAAAACACTGAAAGAGTTTTACAAAGTTTCTTTTGGCCAGTGGTTTATATAGAAGTGTCTGAACATTGTTCTTCCTGTCCTGAATGCCAGTATCATGCCCCTAGAGCCCATTTCAGGAGCCCACTAGTTCCCATGCCTATTATAGAGGTCCCGTTTGACAGAATAGCCATGGATCTCGTGGGGCCCTTGTTAAAGTCTGTCGGGGCCTTCAGTATATCCTGGTAATTATGGACTATGCCACTCGATATCCTGAGGCTGTCCCTTTACGCACTATCACAACCAAGGCAATAGCTAGGGAGCTGGTGCAGGTTTTTAGTAGAGTGGGAATACCAAAAGAAATTTTGACTGACCAAGGCACTCCATTTATGTCAAGGATCATGAAGGAATTGTGCAAATTATTTAAGGTCACTCACCTCAGGACGTCCATCTACCATCCCAAACAGACGGGTTGGTGGAAAGGTTTAATAAAACATTAAAAAGTATGTTAAAAAAGGTTGTTGAGAGAGATGCGAAAAACTGGGATTGTTTGTTACCCTACTTGTTAATGGCCATCAGAGAAGTTCCTCAGTCCTCTACGGGGTTTTCTCCATTTGATTTGTTGTATGGTAGATACCCCAGAGGGCTGTTGGACATTGCCAAAGAGACGTGGGAAGGACAGCCCACTCCTTATAGAAGCGTTATTGAACATGTATCACAAATGCAGGATAGGATTGCAGCCGTGGTACCTATTGTCAGAGAGCACATGGAACAGGCCCAAAGTGCTCAACAGAGGGTATATAACCGGAGTGCCAAGATACGGGAATTTGCTCCTGGAGATACAGTTCTTGTTTTGGTACCCACTGTGGAAAGCAAGTTCCTAGCTAAATGGCAGGGTCCATTTGAGATTAGGGAAAAAGTGAATGAGGTTAATTACAAAGTATACCAGCCGGGAAAGAGAAAACCCGAACAAATCTACCATGTTAACTTAATCAAACCCTGGAAAGATAGGTTGTCTCTGTCAGTGGAGCCTTGCCCTTCGGTGTCTTCACCTCGGTTGCTTCCCGCAGTAAAGGTGTCAGAGACATTATCAGCTGACCAGAACAATCAGGTTAAAGAATTTCTCATCCAAAATAGGGAGATATTTTCAGAGCTGCCTGGCCGAACGACCATAATAAAACATGACATTGTCACAGAACAAGGGGTCAGGGTTCATTTAAAGCCATATAGGATTCCTGAAGCTCAGCGAGAAGCTGTTACTAAAGAAGTTAAAACCATGTTAGAACTTGGAGTCATAGAGGAATCTAACAGTGAGTGGTCCAGTCCCATAGTTCTCATCCCGAAGCCCGACGGTAGCATACGCTTCTGTAATGACTTTCGTAAGTTAAATGAGGTGTCCAAGTTTGACGCGTACCCCATGCCCCGTGTGGATGAACTTATAGAAAGGCTGGGAACAGCCAGGTTTCTCACCACGTTGGACCTGACCAAAGGTTACTGGCAAATACCTTTATCTGATAGCGCAAAAGAAAAAAACAGCCTTTTCGGTTTCCGGAGGGGCTGTACCAGTATAAGATGTTACCCTTTGGGTTGCATGGGGCTCCAGCAACCTTTCAACGGGCGATGGATAAAATTTTGAGGCCCCATAGAAAATATGCAGCTGCCTATTTGGATGATGTGGTAATTCACAGTACAGACTGGGGGTCCCATTTGGTTAAAGTACAAGCAGTACTGGACTCAATCAGAGAGGCAGGGTTAACTGCTAACCCAAAGAAGTGCTGCCTCGCAATGGAGGAGGTCAAATGCTTGGGCTTCACCGTAGGCAGAGGTCTAATTAGGCCCCAATTGAATAAAATTGATGCTATTCAAAACTGGCCTCGTCCAGTGAATAAAAAACAGGTAAGGGCTTTTTTGGGAATAACTGGGTACTATAGACGGTTTATTCCCAATTTTGCGACCACAGCGGTGCCGTTGTCAGACCTTACCAAAGGGAAGCAGTCAAATATGGTGAAATGGAACCCTGATGCAGAAAAAGCGTTCCAATCGTTAAAAGTGGCTTTGTGTTCACAACCGGTATTGATAACACCAGATTTTTCAAAAGAATTTGTGGTACAGACAGATGCCTCAGAGGTAGGGATAGGAGCTGTGCTGTCCCAAACCAGAGATGGGGACGAACACCCTATCATTTATTTGAGTAGGAAACTCAATGAGCATGAAAAAAGGTATGCCATTGTGGAAAAGGAGGCTTTGGCCATTAAGTGGGCACTAGATACCTTGAGATATTACCTCTTGGGTAGACAATTCAGACTAGTGACGGATCATGCCCCTTTAAAATGGATGTATATAAATAGAGGCAAGAATGCTCGTGTAACTAGATGGTTTCTAGCATTGCAGGATTTTAGGTTTACTGTCGAACATAGACCGGGTACACAATTGGCCAGTGCAGATGCATTGTCCCGCATCTTCTGTTTGGGGGCTACAAGTGTTCCGGCCCCTAGGTCGAAACAGGGGAGGGGGATATGTGACAAGAACACTGGGATAGTGTTTGAGGGCAGGTATGTTTGTCCCAGGTTCTTGTCTTACATGTATTAGAAAAATGAAAACTTCTAGGAATATGTTTTGTTTTGTTAGAACCTTTTCAGTTTGTTGGAAAAGCTGGGTAAGGGCCCTGAAAGAGAGATGGGGCAAGTTCCAGACATTGGGCCCAGTTTGGGTCTTTGGCCTCACAGAAGGCTAATCAGGCTTTCAGCTGTGTAAGAGTGTTATAGAGCTGCTGGCCTGATTAGGGTGTGCAGACTGCCTGGGAAGACTGCAGGATCTCTGTGAGAGAAACACGCTTCCTGATACAAGTGAGCGATACAGTGTTTGCTGGAGAACTCTGTTTTTTGTTTTAGTGATAGTTAGGAACATCTTGTGTTTAGTTAGTGCCGGACAGGCAAGGTATTTTCTTTTTGTGTTTGTTTTATTTTCTGTACAATAAAACTGGCTGGGGCCAGTTGTACCAGAAACTGGACTTGTGTTGTTCCTCAGCTCCTGCGTGCTGCCATATACCCCAGGAAACGGCACCTTGCACCCTTACAGTGTTTGTGCTGTATTGGTGTGGTCCTGAGGACGGGGTGCTGTCCCCGAAAGTACTCGACCGTGAATACACTTTGAATCTTTTGCTATCATTGATGTCTCCTGAGTGCCTTCTTACATGGACGTTTATACACATATATATATCTATATATATATATATATATATATATATATATAATTAGTGATGTGCACCGGAAATTTTTCGGGTTTTGTGTATTGGTTTTGGATTCGGTTCAGCGGCTGTGTTTTGGATTCGGACGCGTTTTGGCAAAACCTCCCTGAATTTTTTTTTTCCGGATTCGGGTGTGTTTTGGATTCGGGTGTTTCTTTACAAAAAAACCTCAAAAACAGCTTAAATCATAGAATTTGGGGGTCATTCTGATCCCATAGTATTATTAACCTCAATAACCATAATTTACACTCATTTCCAGTCTATTCTGAACACCTCACACCTCACAATATTATTTTTAGTCCTAAAATTTGCACAGAGGTCGCTGGATAACTAAGCTAAGCGACCCAAGTGGCTGACACAAACACCTGGTCCATCTAGGAGTGGCACTGCAGTGTCAGACAGGATGGCAGATTAAAAAAATAGTCCCCAAACAGCACATGATGAAAAGAAAAAAAGAGGCGCAATGAGGTAGCTGTGTGACTAAGCTAAGCAACCCAAGTGGCCGACACAAACACCTGGCCCATCTAGGAGTGGCACTGCAGTGTCAGTCAGGATGGCACTACAAAAAAATAGTCCCCAAACAGCACATGATGCAAAGAAAAAAAGAGGCGCAATGAGGTAGCTGTGTGACTAAGCTAAGCGACCCAAGTGGCCGACACAAACACCTGGCCCATCTAGGAGTGGCACTGCAGTGTCAGGCAGGATGGCACTTCAAAAAAATAGTCCCCAAACAGCACATGATGCAAAGAAAAATGAAAGAAAAAAGAGGTGCAAGATGGAATTGTCCTTGGGCCCTCCCACCCACCCTTATGTTGTATAAACAGGACATGCACACTTTAACAAACCCATCATTTCAGCGACAGGGTCTGCCACACAACTGTGACTGTAATGACTGGTTGGTTTGGGCCCCCACCAAAAAAGAAGCAATCAATCTCTCCTTGCACAAACTGGCTGTACAGAGGCAAGAAGTCCACCTCCTCCTCATCGTCTGATTCCTCACCCCTTTCACTGTTTACATCCCCCTCCTCACAGATTATTAATTCGTCCCCACTGGAATCCACCATCTCAGGTCCCTGTGTACTTTCTGGAGGCAATTGCTGGTGAATGTCTCCATGGAGGAATTGATTATAATTCATTTTGATGAACATCATCTTCTCCACATTTTCTGGAAGTAACCTCGTACGCCGATTGCTGACAAGGTGAGCGGCTGCACTAAACACTCTTTCGGAGTACACACTAGAGGGGGGGCAACTTAGGTAAAATAAAGCCAGTTTGTGCAAGGGCCTCCAAATTGCCTCTTTTTCCTGCCAGTATACGTACGGACTGTCTGACGTGCCTGCTTGGATGCGGTCACTCATATAATCCTCCACCATTCTTTCAATGGTGACAGAATCATATGCAGTGATAGTAGACGACATGTCAGTAATCATTGGCATGTCCTTCAGTCCGGACCATATGTCAGCACTCGCTCCAGACTGCCCTGCATCACCGCCAGTGGGTGGGCTCGGAATTCTTAGCCTTTTCCTTGCAGCCCCAGTTGCGGGAGAATGTGAAGGAGGAGCTGTTGGCGGGTCACGTTCTGCTTGACTTGACAATTTTCTCACCAGCAGGTCTTTGAACCTCTGCAGACTTGTGTCTGCCGGAAAGAGAGATACAATGTAGGTTTTAAATCTAGGATCGAGCATGGTGGCCAAAATGTAGTGCTCTGATTTCAACAGATTGACCACCCGTGAATCCTGGTTAAGCGAATTAAGGGCTCCATCCACAAGTCCCACATGCCTAGCGGAATCGCTCTGTTTTATCTCCTCCTTCAATCTCTCCAGCTTCTTCTGCAAAAGCCTGATGAGGGGAATGACCTGACTCAGGCTGGCAGTGTCTGAACTGACTTCACGTGTGGCAAGTTCAAAGGGTTGCAGAAGCTTGCACAACGTTGAAATCATTCTCCACTGCGCTTGAGTCAGGTGCATTCCCCCTCCTTTGCCTATATCGTAGGTAGCTGTATAGGCTTGAATGGCCTTTTGCTGCTCCTCCATCCTCTGAAGCATATAGAGGGTTGAATTCCACCTCGTTACCACCTCTTGCTTCAGATGATGGCAGGGCAGGTTCAGGAGTGTTTGCTGGTGTTACAGTCTTTGCCACGTGGTGGCTGAATGCCGACAGTGGCCCGCAATTCTTCGGGCCACCGACAGCATCTCTTGCATGCATCTGTTTTTTTTTTAAATAATTCTGCACCACCAAATTCAATGTATGTGCAAAACATGGGACGTGCTGGAATTTGCCCAGATGTAATTATTGTGGCATTGTCCGATGTCACAAATCCCCAGGAGAGTCCAATTGGGTAAGCCATTCTGCGATGATGTTCCTCAGTTTCCGTAAGACGTTGTCAGCTGTGTGCCTTTTATGGAAAGCGGTGATACAAAGCGTAGCCTGCCTAGGAACAAGTTGGCGTTTGCGAGATGCTGCTACTGGTGCCGCCGCTGCTGTTCTTGCTGCGGGAGGCAATACATCTACCCAGTGGGCTGTCACAGTCATATAGTCTTGATTCTGCCCTGGTCCATTTATCCACATGTCCGTGGTTAAGTGGACATTGGGTACAACTGCATTTTTTAGGACACTGGTGACTCTTTTTCTGACGTCTGTGTACATTTTCGGTATCGCCTGCCTAGAGAAATGGAACCTAGATGGTATTTGGTACCGGGGACACAGTACCTCAATCAATTCTCTAGTTCCCTGTGAATTAACGGTGGATACCGGAAACACGTTTCTCACCACCCAGGCTGCCATGGCCTGAGTTATCCGCTTTGCAGCAGGATGACTGCTGTGATATTTCATCTTCCTCGCAAAGGACTGTTGGACAGTCAATTGTTTACTGGAAGTAGTACAAGTGGTCTTCCGACTTCCCCTCTGGGATGAAGATCGACTCCCAGCAGCAACAACTGCAGCGCTAGCAGCAGTAGGCATTACACTCAAGGATGCATCGGAGGAATCCCAGGCAGTAGAGGACTCGTCAGACTTGCCAGTGACATGGCCTGCAGGACTATTGGCTTTCCTGTCTAAGGAGGAAATTGACACTGAGGGAGTTGGTGGTGTGGTTTGCAGGAGCTTGGTTACAAGAGGAAGGGATTTAGTTGGCAGTGCACTGCTTCCGCTGACACCCAAAGTTTTTGAACTTGTTAATGACTTCTGATGAATGCACTCCAGGTGACGTATAAGGAAGGATGTTCCTAGGTGGTTAACGTCCTTACCCCTACTTATTACAGCTTGACAAAGGCAACACATGGCTTGACACCAGTTGTCCGCATTTCTGTTGAAATAATTCCACACCGAAGAGGTTTGTATTTTGACCAGGCATGTCAATTGCCATATTCGTCCCACGGACAACAGGTGTCTCCCCGGGTGCCTGACTTAAACAAACCACCTCACCATCAGAATCCTCCTTGTCAATTTCCTCCCCAGCGCCAGCAACACCCATATCCTCATCCTGGTGTACTTCCACAATGACATCTTCAATTTGATTATCAGGAACTGGACTGCGGGTGCTCTTTCCAGCACTTGCAGGGGGCGTGAAAATAGTGGAAGGTGCCACCTCTTCCCGTCCAGTGTTGGGAAGGTCAGGCATCGCAACCGACACAATTGGACTCTCCTTGGGGATTTGTGATTTAGAAGTACGCACAGTTGTTTGCTGTGCTTTTGCCATCTTAAGTCTTTTAAGTTTTCTAGCAGAAGGATGAGTGCTTCCATCCTCATGTGAAGCTGACCCACTAGTCATGAGGAACATAGGAGAGGGCCTCAGACGTTCCTTGCCACTCCGTGTCGTAAATGGCATATTGGCAAGTTTACGCTTCTCCTCAGACGATTTTAATTTTGATTTTGGGTCATTTTACTGAACTTTTGTTTTTTGGATTTTACATGCTCTCTACTATGACATTTTTTAATGTGTGGAATTATATGCCAGTAATATATTTATCAATAGCAATGGCCTACTATTATATATACTGCGCACAAAAACTGAAATGCACCACAGGTATGGATGGATAGTATACTTGACGACAGAGAGGTAGGTAGAGCAGTGGCCTTTTGTACCGTACTGCTATATATTATATACTGGTGGTCAGCAAACTGTGCAAAACTGAAATGCACCACAGGTATGGATGGATAGTATACTTGACGACACAGAGGTAGGTAGAGCAGTGGCCTACTGTACCGTACCGCTATATATTATATATACTGGTGGTCAGCAAACTGTGCAAAACTGAAATGCACAACAGGTATGGATGGATAGTTTACTTGATGACACAGAGGTAGGTAGAGCAGTGGCCTACTGTACCGTACTGCTATATATTATATATACTGGTGGTCAGCAAACTGTGCAAAACTGAAATGCACCACAGGTATGGATGGATAGTATACTTGATGACACAGAGGTAGGTAGAGCAGTGGCCTTCTGTACCGTGCTGCTATATATTATATACTGGTGGTCAGCAAACTGTGCAAAACTGAAATGCACCACAGGTATGGATGGATAGTATACTTGACAACACAGAGGTAAGTAGAGCAGTGGCCTACTGTACCGTACTGCTATATATTATATACTGGTGGTCAGCAAACTGTGCAAAACTGAAATGCACCACAGGTATGGATGGATAAATACTTGACGACACAGAGGTAGGTAGAGCAGTGGCCTACTGTACCGTACTGCTATATATTATATATATACTGGTGGTCAGCAAACTGTGCAAAACTGAAATGCACCACAGGTATGGATGGATAGTATACTTGACGACACAGAGGTAGGTAGAGCAGTGGACTACTGTACCGTACTGCTATATATTATATACTGGTGGTCAGCAAACTGTGCAAAACTGAAATGCACCACAGGTATGGATGGATAGTATACTTGACGACACAGAGGTAGGTAGAGCAGTGGCCTTCTGTACCATACTGCTATATATTATATATACTGGTTGTCAGCAAACTGTTCAAAACTAAAATGCACCACAGGTACGGATGGATAGTATACTTGACGACACAGAGGTAGGTAGAGCAGTGGCCTACTGTACCGTACTGCTATATATTATATGTACTGGTGGTCAGCAAACTGTGCAAAACTGAAATGCACCACAGGTATGGATTGGTAGTATACTTGACGACACAGAGGTAGGTAGAGCAGTGGCCTACTGTACCGTACTGCTATATATTATATACTGGTGGTCAGCAAACTGTGCAAAACTGAAATGTACCACAGGTATGGATGGATAGTATACTTGACGACACAGAGTTAGGTAGAGCAGTGGACTACTGTACCGTACTGCTATATATTATATACTGGTGGTCAGCAAACTGTGCAAAACTGAAATACACCACAGGTATGGATGGATAGTATACTTGACGACACAGAGGTAGGTAGAGCAGTGGCCTACTGTACCGTACTGCTATATATTATATATACTGGTGGTCAGCAAACTGTGCAAAACTGAAATGCACCACAGGTATGGATGGATAGTATTCTTCACGACACAGAGGTAGGTAGAGCAGTGGCCTACTGTACCGTACTGCTATATATTATATACTGGTGGTCAGCAAACTGTGCAAAACTGAAATGCACCACAGGTATGGATAGATAGGTAGAGCAGTGGCCTACTGTACTGTACTGCTTTATATTATATACTGGTGGTCAGCAAACTGTGCAAAACTGAAATGCACCACAGGTATGGATGGATAGTATACTTGACGACACAGAGGTAGGTAGAGCAGTGGCCTACTGTACCGTACTGCTATATATTATATACTGGTGGTCAGCAAACTGTGCAAAACTGAAATGCACCACAGGTATGGATGGGATAGTATACTTGACGACAGAGGGGTAGAGCACTGGACTACTGTACCGTACTGCTATATATATAGTTATACTGGTGGTCAGCAAAATTCTGCACTGTCCTCCTACTATATACTACAATGCAGCACAGATATGGAGCGTTTTTCAGGCAGATAACATATAATACTGGTGGTCACTGGTCAGCAAAACTCTGCACTGTCCTCCTACTATATAATACTGCTGGTCCCCAGTCCCCACAATAAAGCAATTAGCACACTGAGCACAGATATAGAGCGTTTTCAGGCAGATAACGTAGATATTTGCACTTGCAGCACACTGAGCACATATATTTGCAGCACACTGAGCACAGATATTTGCAGCACACTGAGCACAGATATTTACAGCCCACTGAACATAGAAACTGAGAGGACGCTAGCCACGTCCTCTCACGATCATCTCCAATGCATGAGTGAAAAATGGCAGCGACGCGCGGCTCCTTATATAGAATACGAATCTCGTGAGAATCCGAACGCGGGATGATGACGTTCGGGTTAACCGAGCAAGGCGGGAGGATCCGAGTTGCTCGGACCCGTGCAAAAAAAGGTGGAGTCCGGGCGGGTTCGGATCCTGAGGATCCGAACCCGCTCATCACTAATATATATTTATAAAATGTTAGATGTTGGGACTATATTACCTACTTGTCATGACACTAGGGGTTTGTTGGATTGGGGCCACTAAGGCTAGTTGCTTGTGCTGGAGTGGAATGAAGCTGAATGGCCTAATAATGGTATTCCTCATGCAAGCCACTAACAGTAGCAGAAGACTAGTGCAGCAGAATGGGTAGAACAGATACTGAGAATATATGCAGGCTTACAAGATAGTTTGCAGCTTTAGCAGTTTGGAGGATATCTTTGAGCAGACTACAATTATAATGGAATTGGGTATTGGGAGAACAACTAAAGCAGCCTGCCGGAAACACTGGAACTGACTACAGGGATATATGCTGTGAAGCAAATACCGAAGCAGCTTTGCAGGAACACACAGAAGCAGAATGCTGTGAAGCAGGTAATCCGGAACACACTGAGGTAGAATGCTGTGAAGCAAAACTGGGGTAGGTACTGAACCAGGAACCAGGGTACTAATCCTCTGAAAGATGTTGTACTTTCAATATGCTGTCAAGAGTTCCTGGTTTAATTAGCAAGCTCTAGGCACTAATTGAATGTGCAGGACATGTTACAAAATTTTTGGAAGATGGTTGCAGATCAAGTCATGAGATCCAATCCCAAGATGGGACAGTAGGAACCACCAGAAGGAGAATTCCAGTCATAATAACAAATAAGTGTCTAAACCAGTTTTAGTGTGTGCACAGGCAGCCAGCAGAGACATGGGCCAGTATTTACTAAAAATTCGAGTTTGGCCGATTTGTGTTTTTTTTTTCTAAGTCCCAATCCGGGAATTCACTAAGCACCAATCTCGGCAGTGTCTGGTCTATTCGTAATGGTTTGAATGACAACCTTCCGAAATACGAATGAATAGACCATCGGTCAAATGCGGCTGTTATTTCATACAATATGGGCATTCACTATTCTTTCGTATTTGGGTGTTAGTTTCTGAGTGCTCAAGTGCGGGTCTGTTTTTTTTCGTTTCGTTTAAAAAGCAGCAAAAAAATAGACCTGCTTTTTCCAGTCGAGTTTGGATAACCATGCACGGATCAGTGAGATATGTGCATGGTTATCTATGGTAAAGGGTCTGTTTAGTGTAAAAACTGAAAAAAAAATTGTGTGGGGTCCCCCCTCCTAAGCACAACCAGCCTCGGGCTCTTTGAGCTGGTCCTGGTTGAAAAAATATGGGGGAAAAAATGACAGGGGTCCCCCCATATTTAATCAACCAGCACCGGGCTCTGCGCCTGGTCCTGGTTAAAAAAATACGGGGGACAAAAAGCGTAGGGGTCCCACGTATTTTTAAAACCAGCACCGGGCTCTACTAGCCAGGTACATAATGCCACAGCCGGGGGACACTTTAATATCGGTCACTGTGGCCGTGCCATTAAAACCCCAACTAGTCACCCCTGGCCGGGGTACCCTGGAGGAGTGGGGACCCCTTCAATCAAGGGGTCCCCCCCCATCCAGCCACCCAAGGGCCAAGGGTGAAGCCCGAGGCTGTCCCCCCCATCCAAGGGCGGCAGATGGGGGGCTGATAGCCTTGTGAAAAATGGTGAATATTGTTTTTAGTAGCAGCACTACAAGTCCCAGCAAGCCTCCCCCGCAAGCTGGTACTTGGAGAACCACAAGTACCAGCATGCGGAGGTAAACTGGGCCCGCTGGTACCTGCAGTACTACTACTAAAAAAAATACCCCAATAAAAACAGGACACACACACCGTGACAGTACAACTTTATTACATACATGCACACCAACATACACACATACTTACCTATGTTCCCACGAGGCTCGGTCCTCTTCTCCATGTAGAATCCTAGGGGTACCTGTGAAAAAAATTATACTCACAAAATCCAGTGAAGAAAACCGGCCTTTGAATAATCCACGTACTTGGCAAAAATAATAAAACGCAAACCCGACCACGCACTGAAAGCGGTCCCATGTTTACACATGGGACCCCTTTCCCCGACTGCCAGGACCCCCCCTGACTCCTGTCAAAGAGGGTCCCTTCAGCCAATCAGGGAGCGCCACGTCGTGGCACCCTCCTGATTGGCTGTGTGCTCCTGTAGTGTCTGTCAGGCAGCACACGGCAGTGATACAATGTAGCGCCTATGCGCTCCATTGTAGCCAATGGTGGGAACTTTGCGGTCAGTGGTGAGGTTACTTTCGGTCAACTGCTGACCGCAAAGTTCCCACCATTGGCTACAATGGAGCGCATAGGCGGGGGCAATACGGGGACCCCTACGCTTTTTGTCCCCCATATTTTTGGAACCAGGACCAGGCGCAGAGCCCGGTGCTGGCTGATTAAATATGGGGGGACCCCTTTAATTTCCCCCCCCATATTTTTTCAACCAGGACTGGCTCAAAGAGCCTGAGGCTGGTTGTGCTTAGGAGGGGGGACCCCACACAATTTTTTACAGATTTTAAAAGACTTTAATAAACTTTTTAAGGTACACAATGAAGCCCTGCACGGATCTCACAGATCCGGCCAGGATTCCTTGTGTTTTTTCAGGCAGTGTTTTACTCATCACTCCCGTAAAACACTGCCTGATATTACGAATCACATCGACATCGGAAAAAACGATTGTGCAAAACTCGGCAGCTTAGTAAATGATCGTATCAGGATTCAAAAAGTTGCAGTAAAATGCACCCGATACCATTCGAGTTCAAACACCCTTCAAAACGGCCAAAACACGAATATTAGTAAATATTGCCCATGGAGTGCTGCAAAATGATACCACCAGACCTGATAATATGGGAAGTGAACTCCGGATTGTGACACTGCCTTTGCATGTAGCACACAAATTTTTCATAGCTTTATTTTTCCAATGCAATTTAGAGTTGAACTAAGATATGTCTCTCTCCCAACTCTAAATCTGTCTATGCATTAAAAATGTAGTAACCTGCTACTGCGCAACAAGGCACATTTTCTAATTGGATTTATTCCTAGATGTAAACGAGACCCATATTTTCTAGTTCTACATCTAAAATTACTAAATAAAAGGAGACAAACAATGGAACACATTGATTATTTACAATAATAAGCAGTCTTTAACTCTATTTTTTCCTGAATTACTTTCTACAATAGAGCACCAAATCTAAAATTTATTTTGGGTGAATGATGAGTGTTTATTTTTATGCTCTTTTAGTTTGTTAGATTGGTTTAAATATCCTGGAATTGTCTGATTGTTCAAAGAGACCACATGCATTATAAATCACAATGGTCCCTGGATGTCCATATGCAGATAATAGTTAAAAGTACAGTACTATAAGCAATACTATAAAAGCATATTTACTGAAATAATAAGTCACATGTATGTTAGGAAAAGCCTCTATATTATTGTATATGCAGTAAATTCTATTTCCTGTATAGAAGCCTCTTGCTATTGTATGTTGCATACGCTAAAAATGTATTTTATTCACTAAATAACTACATACAGAACAGTAAAGTACAGTATAAAGAGTTAAGAGCAAACACTGTACATGCTTATCCAGGACTTTTGTCATCAGGAGCCAAAGCATATTTTATATTTAATTCTCTTTATTAATAAAGGTAGTAAACAGAATTAAAAGTAGTCTGTTCAGTAGAATATCCAAATCATGACAAATAGAAAGCACAATTTTCTTGTGTGTGTTGAAAATAGGATAGCAAATTATGATTTATTTAGTTTTTTATGTTGTTTCTGCTTATAGTTTGCTATTTTTGCTTTTGCAATATTAAATAATGACCAAATTCAAAAATATTCCAAAACCCCCATACTACACATTACATAATTATGTTAGATAAAATCTGTAGTACTCTGTATAATTCCACAGTACTCCATTTACATTGCCATAGCCGGGTCACACCCGGGAATTGGATACGGGTCCTTCCAGGGTGTGACGCGGCATTAGACATGTGCAATGTGAACGTGGTGGCTTCCCAGCCTGGCAATATGCTGGGTCGGAATGCCATCCAGTGGTAAGGCCAGAGACGGTATTGGGGTCGGGTTGGGGCGGAGGCGGCGTTGGAGATGAGAACATCTCCAGTGCCGCCTCTCCCTATGCTGTGAACGGGTGCCAGGTCACATCGACCCAGGTAACCCATTAACACTCCACCTGACACGGTAATAACACGGAAATAACCATTCTTTATTCCCGAGTTGATTTAACGGGTATTCAGCAGTGACCCATTCACAATGCACAGCGACCCATGTCGACCCGGCAAAATATTGGTTTGATACCTGATTTTTGGTGCAGTGTGAACGGGGTACAAGTAATAAAAGTTGCAGTACATTTAACATCAGGTTTGGGATGCACTATTTTTTGTTGTATGTCATAGCATTATCGATCCATCAAGAAGTTCTAACACATAAAAAAATAAAATGCATCAATCCAAAAATCTGTGAAATATTTGTCAGAAAGAATATCAGCTATTTTGACTTACAGTATCAGTTATATTAAATATATTATTCTAAATGCAGGGAGCTACAGAAATGGGAGGCAATCACGAGACCACCTGCCGGGATCCCGGCGGTCACAATGCCAACGCTGGAATCCTGACAGGCAGTGAAATGCTGTTGCCAGGCCATAGAGGGAGAATATTACCTGTGGTGAGCGCAGCGAGCCACCATGCCCACAGCATGGTGAATACAGTGAGCCTGCGAGGGGTTTTCTAGTGTTCTCCCAACTGCCGGAATACTGATGGCCAGGATGCTGCTGTCGGGATCATGACACCTGGGATCTCAGACGCGGTAATAGGTATGTATTCTACAGAAATGTACTACATATGACACTAGCATATTTTTATGTAAATGGTTGACTACAGGACAGTTAGACGTACACCTCAGAAGTAAAAACATTCCTATCCCTTGCAGTTGTAAAGCTGTATTGCACAATCCCAAACTAATGTAACTTTCAGGTAAATGTATTAAAAGGTGGTTTGTAAAGATTTCTGGATTTACTAAAGGCAAAACCATTGAAAACGTGGCAGAAACATAAAAATGTAGAAACCTTCATCAGACATTGCCATTCTGTTTTTCCATTATTTTTTGGAAAACTGGCAAAATACTATGGGGCAAATGTAATAGGGTCTGAGTTTTCCTAAAGTGCGGGATGCCTGTCGATCTTGGAGGTTTTTTTAAAAGCGGCAATTATTTACAAGGCAAAAACCATCTATTGTAAATAACTGCCACAAGATCGGCCAGCATCCCGCACCTCCACCAAACTTGAACCCTATTACCAGTGTCAAACGCAGGATTTGCATGGGGGGGTTTCCAGAACTGGGTGGAGCCAAGCACGGGGGTGGGGACTGAGGTGACCCAGTATATGCTGGGTCCGTAAAACTAGTGTGTCTGTGTGTATATATTAGTGATGAGCGGGTTCGGTTCCTCGGAAACCGAACCCCCCCGAACTTCACCCATTTCACATGGGTCCTAGGCATACTCGGATTCTCCCGTATGGCTTGGTTAATCCGAGCGCGCCCGAACGTCATCATCCCGCTGTCGGATTCTCGCGAGATTCGGATTCTATATAAGCAGCCGCGTGTCGCCGCCATTTTCACTCGTGCATTGGAAATGTTAGGGAGAGGAGTACAGTGCAGAGTTTTGCTGACAGTGACCACCAGTATACGTTGTCTGCCTAAAAAACACTCCATATCTGTGCTCAGTATGCTGCATATATCTGTGCTCACACTGCTTAGTTGTGGGGACTAGGGAGCAGCAGTATTATATAGGAGGAGCACAGTGCAGAGTTTTGCTGACCAGTGACCACCAGTATACGTTGTCTGCCTGAAAAACACTCCATATCTGTGCTCAGTGTGCTGCATATATCTGTGCACACACTGCTTAATTGTGGGGACTGGGGAGCAGCTGTATTATATAGGAGGAGTACAGTGCAGAGTTTTGCTGATAGTGACCACCAGTATACGTTGTCTACCTGAAAAACACTCCATATCTGTGCTCAGTGTGCTGCATATATCTGTCCTCACACTGCTTAATTGTGGGGACTGGGGAGCAGCTGTATTATATAGGAGGAGTATAGTGCAGAGTTTTGCTGACCAGTGACCACCAGTATACGTTGTCTGCCTGAAAAACACTCCATATCTGTGCTCAGTGTGCTGCATATATCTGTGCTCACACTGCTTAATTGTGGGGACTGGGGAGCAGCTGTATTATATAAGAGGAGTACAGTGCAGAGTTTTGCTGACAGTGACCACCAGTATACGTTGTCTGCCTGAAAAACACTCAATATCTGTGCTCAGTGTGCTGCATACTGTATATCTGTGCTCACACTGCTTAATTGTGGGAACTGTGGAGCAGCAGTATTATATAGGAGGAGCACAGTGCAGAGTTTTGCTGACCAGTGACCACCAGTATACATTGTCTACCTGAAAAACACTCCATATCTGTGCTCAGTGTGCTGCATATATCTGTCCTCACACTGCTTAATTGTGGGGACTGGGGAGCAGCTGTATTATATAGGAGGAGTACAGTGCAGAGTTTTGCTGACCAGTGACCACCAGTATACGTTGTCTGCCTGAAAAACACTCCATATCTGTGCTCAGTGTGCTGCATATATCTGTGCTCACACTGCTTAATTGTGGGGACTGGGGAGCAGCTGTTTTATATAGGAGGAGTACAGTGCAGAGTTTTGCTGATAGTGACCACCAGTATACGTTGTCTGCCTGAAAAACACTCCATATGTGTGCTCAGTGTGCTGCATATATCTGTGCTCACACTGCTTAATTGTGGGGACTGGGGAGCAGCTGTATTATATAGGAGGAGTACAGTGCAGAGTTTTGCTGACCAGTGACCACCAGTATACGTTGTCTGCCTGAAAAACACTCCATATCTGTGCTCAGTTTGCTGCATATATCTGTGCTCACACTGCTTAATTGTGGGGACTGGGGAGCAGCTGTATTATATAGGAGGAGTACAGTGCAGAGTTTTGCTGACCAGTGACCACCAGTATACGTTGTCTGCCTGAAAAACACTCCATATCTGTGCTCAGTGTGCTGCATATATCTGTGCTCACACTGCTTTATTGTGGGGACTGGGGACCAGGAGTATTATATAGGAGGAGTACAGTGCAGAGTTTTGCTGACCAGTGACCACCAGTATACGTTGTCTGCCTTAAAAACACTCCATATCTGTGCTCAGTGTGCTGCATATATCTGTGCTCACACTGCTTTATTGTGGGGACTGGGGACCAGCAGTATTATATAGGAGGAGTACAGTGCAGAGTTTTGCTGACAGTGACCACCAGTATATATAGCAGTACGGTACGGAAGGCCACTGCTCTACCTACCTCTGTGTCGTCAAGTATACTATCCATCTAGATTCTATACCTGTGGTGCATTTTAGTTTTGCAGTTTGCTGACAGTGACCACCAGTATATATAGCAGTACGGTACGGAAGGCCACTGCTCTACCTACCTCTGTGTCGTCAAGTATACTATCCATCTAGATTCTATACATGTGGTGCATTTAGTTTTGCAGTTTGCTGACAGTGACCACCAGTATATATAGCAGTACGGTACGGAAGGCCACTGCTCTACCTACCTCTGTGTCGTCAAGTATACTATCCATTCATACCTGTGGTGCATTTCAGTTGTGCGCAGTATATATAGTAGTAGGCCATTGCTATTGATACTGGCATATAATTCCACACATTAAAAAATGGAGAACATAAATGTGGAGGGTAAAATAGGGAAAGATCAAGATCCACTTCCACCTCGTGCTGAAGCTGCTGCCACTAGTCATGGCCGAGACGATGAAATGCCATCAACGTCGTCTGCCAAGGCCGATGCCCAATATCATAGTAGAGAGCATGTAAAATCCAAAAAAACAAAAGTTCAGTAAAATGACCCAAAAATCTAAATTAAAAGCGTCTGAGGAGAAGCGTAAACTTGCCAATATGCCATTTACGACACGGAGTGGCAAGGAACGGCTGAGGCCCTGGCCTATGTTCATGGCTAGTGGTTCAGCTTCACATGAGGATGGAAGTACTCATCCTCTCGCTAGAAAACTGCAGTGCCACTCCTAGATGGGCCAGGTGTTTGTGTCGGCCACTTGTGTCGCTTAGCTTAGTCACACAGCGACCTTGGTGCGCCTCTTTTTTTCTTTGCATCATGTGCGGTTTGGGGACTATTTTTTTGAAGTGCCATCCTGCCTGACACTGCAGTGCCACTCCTAGATGGGCCAGGTGTTTGTGTCGGCCACTTGTGTAGCTTAGCTTAGCAATCCAGCGACCTCGGTGCAAATTTTAGGACTAAAAATAATATTGTGAGGTGTGAGGTGTTCAGAATAGACTGAAAATGAGTGGAAATTATGGTTATTGAGGTTAATAATACTATGGGATCAAAATGACCCCCAAGTTCTATGTTTTAAGCTGTTTTTGAGGGCTTTTTCTAAAAAACACCAGAATCCAAAACGCACCCGAATCCGACAAAAAATTTTCAGGGAGGTTTTGCCAAGACGCGTCCGAATCCAAAACACGGCCGCGGAACCGAATCCAAATCCAAACCACAAAACCCAAAAAATATCCGGTGCACATCACTAGTATATATACATAGTTACCTACCAACTTTTCATATCTGGAAGGAGGGACACACGCGCGGCGAAGCTGCTCACGCTCCGGTAAAGGGGTGTGGCCTAAGAAAATGGGCGTGTCTTCACGTAGGACCCACGATCGCGAGCCACGCCCCCATTTCCGTCACTAAGGGGGCATGCCCTGCGCTCTGTGAGCCGCTGGCATGCCCCCTCTCCCTCTGACTCCAGTGAATAGATGCTGTGCGCATGCGCACAGCGTCTATTCACCGCTTCTCTGCTAAGCAGGGCAGTGAGAGACAGAGCCTCCCAAATGCCACCCCCCACTGCGGGACACTGCAGCCCGCGGGTGGGACAGTGGGATAGTCCCCAAAAAATGGGACTGTCCCACGAAAATCGGGACAGTTGGGAGGTATGCATATATCTATCTATCTATCTATCTATTTATCTACACACATATATATATACTGTATATACACACACACACACACACACATATATATATATATATATATGCATACATATAATACATATATACATATACACATAGCATGTTAAACATGCATACACACATATATATGGAAAAAAGGATTCAGGAGAATGCGCCCATAGTGTAAATCCGTTTTATTTTTTAAAACATATGAATAAAACCAAGTTACAGGTATAGATGTAATAATACCTTTTTGGACCCACACTTTGGGCCAGTTTGTACGTGAAAGAAAAATCCACAAAGCTGGTGCATCAACCGCTGTGTCCAGAAGCCGGGACCGTACACCGTGCTGCGTTCAGAAGCCCGTCCGGCCACCCGCAGCGATCACAGGGAGATGCAGAGACCGAGTGAGCGAGACGTCTAGCAAGCTCCGCCCCAACGCGTTTCGTAAGCACTTCGTCAGGAGGCTGGCTTGCAGACGTCATTCAGACCTTAATATACTACTCCACATATTGTCACCAGCTGTTTGTAATGATTAGCAGTGGATGAACAATCCTCAGTCCACCAGCAGTATATACAAGTTTTAAGATCAAACATAGTTTATAACAAATAGGTTAAAAATGTTGC
Organism: Pseudophryne corroboree; assembly: GCF_028390025.1. Classification (NCBI taxonomy): domain Eukaryota; kingdom Metazoa; phylum Chordata; class Amphibia; order Anura; family Myobatrachidae; genus Pseudophryne; species Pseudophryne corroboree. Next base: position 494,689,129 of record NC_086448.1, on the reverse strand, counting down.
TATTAGATTCATATACACATACATTAGTTTTGATTACGCAAAATGTAAAACAATATATATAAAATTTATGAACAGCACGTGCACATATATATCTTTGTCCTTAACTTTAAAAACATAATTAAACACATCATAAGCATAATCAAAAAGTCACATGAGTGCCTTATTACAAATCAATACACCCACATTGTGACCAAAAACTTAACATAGTTTATAACCAATGATGTTAATAATAGATTCCATACATGCATAAATTAGTTATAATTACATTAGGTCTAAGAAAATACCTATTGGAGTTATAGCACACACACGTGTATCTCTATCCTTTACTATTCAAAAATTACTTGGAGCACCTGATAGAGCTCATCATAAAAATAATCACGTATGTGCCTTAGTACAGATCATCATACTTATAACAAGCGAAAGAGGGAGACACAAACCCCTTTATTAGAGATAGAGATGAGCGGGTTCGGTTTCTTTGAATCCGAACCCGCACGAACTTCACTTTTTTTTTCACGGGTCCGAGCGACTCGGATCTTCCCGCCTTGCTTGGTTAACCCGAGCGCGCCCGAACGTCATCATGACGCTGTCGGATTCTCGCGAGACTCGGATTCTATATAAGGAGCCGCGCGTCGCCGCCATTTTCACACGTGCATTGAGATTGATAGGGAGAGGACGTGGCTGGCGTCCTCTCCATTAGAATAGATTAGAAGAGAGAGAGAGAGAGAGAGATTGTGCAGACAGAGTTTACCACAGTGACCAGTGCAGTTGTTGTTAAGTTAACTTTTATTTAATATATCCGTTCTCTGCTATATCCGTTCTCTGCCTGAAAAAAACGATACACAGCAGTCACACAGTGTGACTCAGTCTGTGTGCACTCAGCTCAGCCCAGTGTGCTGCACATCAATGTATAAAAGCTTATAATAATTGTGGGGGAGACTGGGGAGCACTGCAGGTTGTTATAGCAGGAGCCAGGAGTACATAATATTATATTAATTTAAAATTAAACAGTGCACACTTTTGCTGCAGGAGTGCCACTGCCAGTGTGACTAGTGGTGACCAGTGCCTGACCACCAGTATAGTAGTATATTGTTGTATACTATCTCTTTATCAACCAGTCTATATTAGCAGCAGACACAGTACAGTGCGGTAGGTCACGGCTGTGGCTACCTCTGTGTCGGCAGTCGGCACTCGGCAGGCAGTCCGTCCATCCATAATTGTATAATTATATACCACCTAACCGTGGTATTTTTTTTTCTTTCTTTATACCGTCGTCATAGTCATACTAGTTGTTACGAGTATACTACTATCTCTTTATCAACCAGTGTACAGTGCGGTAGTTCACGGCTGTGGCTACCTCTGTGTCGGCAGTCGGCAGGCAGTCCGTCCATCCATAATTGTATTATTATAATATATACCACCTAACCGTGGTTTTTTTTTCATTCTTTATACCGTCATAGTGTCATACTAGTTGTTACGAGTATACTACTATCTCTTTATCAACCAGTGTACAGTGCGGTAGTTCACGGCTGTGGCTACCTCTGTGTCGGCAGTCGGCAGGCAGTCCGTCCATCCATAATTGTATTATAATATATACCATCTAACCGTGGTTTTTTTTTCATTCTTTATACCGTCATAGTGTCATACTAGTTGTTACGAGTATACTACTATCTCTTTATCAACCAGTGTACAGTGCGGTAGTTCACGGCTGTGGCTACCTCTGTGTCGGCAGTCGGCAGGCAGTCCGTCCATCCATAATTGTATTATAATATATACCACCTAACCGTGGTTTTTTTTTCATTCTTTATACCGTCATAGTCAGTCATACTAGTTGTTACGAGTATACTACTATCTCTTTATCAACCAGTGTACAGTGCGGTAGTTCACGGCTGTGGCTACCTCTGTGTCGGCAGTCGGCAGGCAGTCCGTCCATCCATAATTGTATTATAATATATACCACCTAACCGTGGTTTTTTTTTCATTCTTTATACCGTCATAGTCAGTCATACTAGTTGTTACGAGTATACTACTATCTCTTTATCAACCAGTGTACAGTGCGGTAGTTCACGGCTGTGGCTACCTCTGTGTCGGCAGTCGGCAGGCAGTCCGTCCATCCATAATTGTATTATTATAATATATACCACCTAACCGTGGTTTTTTTTTCATTCTTTATACCGTCATAGTGTCATACTAGTTGTTACGAGTATACTACTATCTCTTTATCAACCAGTGTACAGTGCGGTAGTTCACGGCTGTGGCTACCTCTGTGTCGGCAGTCGGCAGGCAGTCCGTCCATCCATAATTGTATTATAATATATACCACCTAACCGTGGTTTTTTTTTCATTCTTTATACCGTCATAGTGTCATACTAGTTGTTACGAGTATACTACTATCTCTTTATCAACCAGTGTACAGTGCGGTAGTTCACGGCTGTGGCTACCTCTGTGTCGGCAGTCGGCAGGCAGTCCGTCCATCCATAATTGTATTATAATATATACCACCTAACCGTGGTTTTTTTTTCATTCTTTATACCGTCATAGTCAGTCATACTAGTTGTTACGAGTATACTACTATCTCTTTATCAACCAGTGTACAGTGCGGTAGTTCACGGCTGTGGCTACCTCTGTGTCGGCAGTCGGCAGGCAGTCCGTCCATCCATAATTGTATTATAATATATACCACCTAACCGTGGTTTTTTTTTCATTCTTTATACCGTCATAGTCAGTCATACTAGTTGTTACGAGTATACTACTATCTCTTTATCAACCAGTGTACAGTGCGGTAGTTCACGGCTGTGGCTACCTCTGTGTCGGCACTCGGCAGGCAGTCCGTCCATCCATAATTGTATTATAATATATACCACCTAACCGTGGTTTTTTTTTCATTCTTTATACCGTCATAGTGTCATACTAGTTGTTACGAGTATACTACTATCTCTTTATCAACCAGTGTACAGTGCGGTAGTTCACGGCTGTGGCTACCTCTGTGTCGGCACTCGGCAGGCAGTCCGTCCATCCATAATTGTATTACAATATATACCACCTAACCGTGGTTTTTTTATACCACCTAACCGTGGCAGTCCGTCCATAATTGTATACTAGTATCCAATCCATCCATCTCCATTGTTTACCTGAGGTGCCTTTTAGTTCTGCCTATAAAATATGGAGAACAAAAAAGTTGAGGTTCCAAAATTAGGGAAAGATCAAGATCCACTTCCACCTCGTGCTGAAGCTGCTGCCACTAGTCATGGCCGAGACGATGAAATGCCAGCAACGTCGTCTGCCAAGGCCGATGCCCAATGTCATAGTACAGAGCATGTCAAATCCAAAACACCAAATATCAGAAAAAAAAGGACTCCAAAACCTAAAATAAAATTGTCGGAGGAGAAGCGTAAACTTGCCAATATGCCATTTACCACACGGAGTGGCAAGGAACGGCTGAGGCCCTGGCCTATGTTCATGGCTAGTGGTTCAGCTTCACATGAGGATGGAAGCACTCAGCCTCTCGCTAGAAAAATGAAACGACTCAAGCTGGCAAAAGCACAGCAAAGAACTGTGCGTTCTTCGAAATCCCAAATCCACAAGGAGAGTCCAATTGTGTCGGTTGCGATGCCTGACCTTCCCAACACTGGATGTGAAGAGCATGCGCCTTCCACCATTTGCACGCCCCCTGCAAGTGCTGGAAGGAGCACCCGCAGTCCAGTTCCTGATAGTGAGATTGAAGATGTCAGTGTTGAAGTCCACCAGGATGCGGAGGATATGGGTGTTGCTGGCGCTGGGGAGGAAATTGACCAGGAGGATTCTGATGGTGAGGTGGTTTGTTTAAGTCAGGCACCCGGGGAGACACCTGTTGTCCGTGGGAGGAATATGGCCGTTGACATGCCAGGTGAAAATACCAAAAAAATCAGCTCTTCGGTGTGGAGGTATTTCACCAGAAATGCGGACAACAGGTGTCAAGCCGTGTGTTCCCTTTGTCAAGCTGTAATAAGTAGGGGTAAGGACGTTAACCACCTCGGAACATCCTCCCTTATACGTCACCTGCAGCGCATTCATAATAAGTCAGTGACAAGTTCAAAAACTTTGGGTGACAGCGGAAGCACTCCACTGACCAGTAAATCCCTTCCTCTTGTAACCAAGCTCACGCAAACCACCCCACCAACTCCCTCAGTGTCAATTTCCTCCTTCCCCAGGAATGCCAATAGTCCTGCAGGCCATGTCACTGGCAATTCTGACGATTCTTCTCCTGCCTGGGATTCCTCCGATGCATCCTTGCGTGTAACGCCTACTGCTGCTGGCGCTGCTGTTGTTGCTGCTGGGAGTCGATGGTCATCCCAGAGGGGAAGTCGTAAGACCACTTTTACTACTTCCACCAAGCAATTGACTGTCCAACAGTCATTTGCGAGGAAGATTAAATATCACAGCAGTCATCCTACTGCAAAGCGGATAACTGAGGCCTTGACATCCTGGGTGGTGAGAAACGTGGTTCCGGTATCCATCATTACTGCAGAGCCAACTAGAGACTTGTTGGAGGTACTGTGTCCCCGGTACCAAATACCATCTAGGTTCCATTTCTCTAGGCAGGCGATACCGAAAATGTACACAGACCTCAGAAAAAGAGTCACCAGTGTCCTAAAAAATGCAGCTGTACCCAATGTCCACTTAACCACGGACATGTGGACAAGTGGAGCAGGGCAGGGTCAGGACTATATGACTGTGACAGCCCACTGGGTAGATGTATGGACTCCCGCCGCAAGAACAGCAGCGGCGGCACCAGTAGCAGCATCTCGCAAACGCCAACTCGTTCCTAGGCAGGCTACGCTTTGTATCACCGGTTTCCAGAATACGCACACAGCTGAAAACCTCTTACGGCAACTGAGGAAGATCATTGCGGAATGGCTTACCCCAATTGGACTCTCCTGTGGATTTGTGGCATCGGACAACGCCAGCAATATTGTGCGTGCATTACATCTGGGCAAATTCCAGCACGTCCCATGTTTTGCACATACCTTGAATTTGGTGGTGCAGAATTTTTTAAAAAATGACAGGGGCGTGCAAGAGATGCTGGCGGTGGCCAGAAAAATTGCGGGACACTTTCGGCGTACAGGCAGCACGTACAGAAGACTGGAGCACCACCAAAAACGCCTGAACCTGCCCTGCCATCATCTGAAGCAGGAGGTGGTAACGAGGTGGAATTCAACCCTCTATATGCTTCAGAGGTTGGAGGAGCAGCAAAAGGCCATTCAAGCCTATACAACTGACCACGATATAGGAGGTGGAATGCACCTGTCTCAAGCGCAGTGGAGAATGATTTCAACGTTGTGCAAGGTTCTGCAACCTTTTGAACTTGCCACACGTGAAGTCAGTTCAGACACTGCCAGCCTGAGTCAGGTCATTCCCCTCATCAGGCTTTTGCAGAAGAAGCTGGAGACATTGAAGGAGGAGCTAAGACAGAGCGATTCCGCTAGGCATGTGGGACTTGTGGATGGAGCCCTTAATTCGCTTAACAAGGATTCACGGGTGGTCAATCTGTTGAAATCAGAGCACTACATTTTGGCCACCGTGCTCGATCCTAGATTTAAAACCTACCTTGGATCTCTCTTTCCGGCGCACACAAGTCTGCTGGGTTTCAAAGACCTGCTGGTGAGAAAATTGTCAAGTCAAGCGGAACGCGACCTGTCAACATCTCCTCCTTCACATTCTCCCGCAACTGGGGGTGCGAGGAAAAGGCTCAGAATTCCGAGCCCACCCGCTGGCGGTGATGCAGGGCAGTCTGGAGCGACTGCTGATGCTGACATCTGGTCCGGACTGAAGGACCTGACAACCATTACGGACATGTCGTCTACTGTCACTGCATATGATTCTATCACCATTGATAGAATGGTGGAGGATTATATGAGTGACCGCATCCAAGTAGGCACGTCACACAGTCCGTACTTATACTGGCAGGAAAAAGAGGCAATTTGGAGGCCCTTGCACAAACTGGCTTTATTCTACCTAAGTTGCCCTCCCACAAGTGTGTACTCCGAAAGAGTGTTTAGTGCCGCCGCTCACCTTGTCAGCAATCGGCGTACGAGGTTACATCCAGAAAATGTGGAGAAGATGATGTTCATTAAAATGAATTATAATCAATTCCTCCGCGGAGACATTGACCAGCAGCAATTGCCTCCACAAAGTACACAGGGAGCTGACATGGTGGATTCCAGTGGGGACGAATTGATAATCTGTGAGGAGGGGGATGTACACGGTGATATATCGGAGGATGATGATGAGGTGGACATCTTGCCTCTGTAGAGCCAGTTTGTGCAAGGAGAGATTAATTGCTTCTTTTTTGGTGGGGGTCCAAACCAACCCGTCATTTCAGTCACAGTCGTGTGGCAGACCCTGTCACTGAAATGATGGGTTGGTTAAAGTGTGCATGTCCTGTTTTGTTTATACAACATAAGGGTGGGTGGGAAGGGCCCAAGGACAATTCCATCTTGCACCTCTTTTTTCTTTTATTTTTCTTTGCGTCATGTGCTGTTTGGGGAGGGTTTTTTGGAAGGGACATCCTGCGTGACACTGCAGTGCCACTCCTAGATGGGCCCGGTGTTTGTGTCGGCCACTAGGGTCGCTTATCTTTCTCACACAGTCAGCTACCTCATTGCGCCTCTTTTTTTCTTTGCGTCATGTGCTGTTTGGGGAGGGTTTTTTGGAAGGGACATCCTGCGTGACACTGCAGTGCCACTCCTAGATGGGCCCGGTGTTTGTGTCGGCCACTAGGGTCGCTTATCTTTCTCACATAGTCAGCTACCTCATTGCACCTCTTTTTTTCTTTGCGTCATGTGCTGTTTGGGGAGGGTTTTTTGGAAGGGACATCCTGCGTGACACTGCAGTGCCACTCCTAGATGGGCCAGGTGTTTGTGTCGGCCACTAGGGTCGCTAATCTTACTCACACAGCTACCTCATTGCGCCTCTTTTTTTCTTTGCGTCATGTGCTGTTTGGGGAGGGTTTTTTGGAAGGGACATCCTGCGTGACACTGCAGTGCCACTCCTAGATGGGCCCGGTGTTTGTGTCGGCCACTAGGGTCGCTTATCTTTCTCACACAGTCAGCTACCTCATTGCGCCTCTTTTTTTCTTTGCGTCATGTGCTGTTTGGGGAGGGTTTTTTGGAAGGGACATCCTGCGTGACACTGCAGTGCCACTCCTAGATGGGCCAGGTGTTTGTGTCGGCCACTAGGGTCGCTAATCTTACTCACACAGCTACCTCATTGCGCCTCTTTTTTTCTTTGCGTCATGTGCTGTTTGGGGAGGGTTTTTTGGAAGGGACATCCTGCGTGACACTGCAGTGCCACTCCTAGATGGGCCCGGTGTTTGTGTCGGCCACTAGGGTCGCTTATCTTTCTCACACAGTCAGCTACCTCATTGCGCCTCTTTTTTTCTTTGCGTCATGTGCTGTTTGGGGAGGGTTTTTTGGAAGGGACATCCTGCGTGACACTGCAGTGCCACTCCTAGATGGGCCAGGTGTTTGTGTCGGCCACTAGGGTCGCTAATCTTACTCACACAGCTACCTCATTGCGCCTCTTTTTTTCTTTGCGTCATGTGCTGTTTGGGGAGGGTTTTTTGGAAGGGACATCCTGCGTGACACTGCAGTGCCACTCCTAGATGGGCCCGGTGTTTGTGTCGGCCACTAGGGTCGCTAATCTTGTCATGTGCTGTTTGGGGAGGGTTTTTTGGAAGGGACATCCTGCGTGACACTGCAGTGCCACTCCTAGATGGGCCCGGTGTTTGTGTCGGCCACTAGGGTCGCTTATCTTTCTCACACAGTCAGCTACCTCATTGCGCCTCTTTTTTTCTTTGCGTCATGTGCTGTTTGGGGAGGGTTTTTTGGAAGGGACATCCTGCGTGACACTGCAGTGCCACTCCTAGATGGGCCCGGTGTTTGTGTCGGCCACTAGGGTCGCTTATCTTTCTCACACAGTCAGCTACCTCATTGCGCCTCTTTTTTTCTTTGCGTCATGTGCTGTTTGGGGAGGGTTTTTTGGAAGGGACATCCTGCGTGACACTGCAGTGCCACTCCTAGATGGGCCCGGTGTTTGTGTCGGCCACTAGGGTCGCTTATCTTTCTCACACAGTCAGCTACCTCATTGCGCCTCTTTTTTTCTTTGCGTCATGTGCTGTTTGGGGAGGGTTTTTTGGGAGGGACATCCTGCGTGACACTGCAGTGCCACTCCTAGATGGGCCCGGTGTTTGTGTCGGCCACTAGGGTCGCTAATCTTACTCACACAGCTACCTCATTGCGCCTCTTTTTTTCTTTGCGTCATGTGCTGTTTGGGGAGGGTTTTTTGGAAGGGACATCCTGCGTGACACTGCAGTGCCACTCCTAGATGGGCCAGGTGTTTGTGTCGGCCACTAGGGTCGCTGAGCTTAGTCATCCAGCGACCTCGGTGCAAATTTTAGGACTAAAAATAATATTGTGAGGTGTAAGGTGTTCAGAATAGACTGAAAATGAGTGTTAATTATGGTTATTGAGGTTAATAATACTATGGGATCAAAATGACCCCCAAATTCAATGTTTTAAGCTGTTTTTTAGGGTTTTTTGAAAAAACCACCCGAATCCAAAACACACCCGAATCCGACAAAAAAAATTCGGTGAGGTTTTGCCAAAACGCGGTCGAACCCAAAACACGTCCGCGGAACCGAACCCAAAACCAAAACACAAAACCCGAAAAATTTCAGGCGCTCATCTCTAATTAGAGACAACCTTTTTTATATTAAAGATGATTTTTTTCCCCTTTTTTTTTTTAAAAAGAAATAATAATTCCGACACTCACTCCACATATCAAATAGGGAGACTTATAGCTATACCGACTGTTCACTAGTCACATCAAAGACTAGACCAAATAAAAGATATTAAAGGGATATACATATATATATATAACTGCAGTCAACTCTAAATTTATGCAAAGTTATATCAGCAAGATAGATAAACACTTTTATCCTCATTTAACAATTACTGTAGCGCAGGGCAAAATTAATTAATTCATATAGCATATTTGGTGTACAGTACACTTATTATACCCATCAACTACTTAGTGCAGAGAAAAAGATATATGAAGAATAAGAAAGAGGGAAGGTACAGGGAGGATAGACCTAGGGCTAAACTAGAATAATAACAGAGGTGTCTTATCGATCCCTAATAAACGGAGTAATTTCATAGTTCTCGTTTAAACCATGTGGGATTAGTGTATTCAGTGTTAGGATCCAAAAAGTCTCCCTTCTGAGCAGTTGTTCGTCTCTATTGCCGCCATCTTTACTTGCTGCTATATGTTCAATACCCGCAAATTTTAGGGTGGAAGGGTCAGCATTATGTCATTCTGAAAAGTGTCGCGGAACGCTGTGATTCATCACACGATTTTTTATGTTTCTCGTGTGCTCCAGAATTCTGATTTTTAATACACGTTTAGTTTTTCCCACGTACACAAGTCCACAGGGACACATTAATACATAGATACAGAAACTAGTATTGCAGTTTATAAAAGACTGAATGGTGTTAGGACGTTTACTCAATGTCCCCATTATATTTTTTGCCCCCTTATCAACCAGATTACAAACTTTGCAGCAGCCACATTGGAAAAAACCTTTTATAGGACCCAAAAAGTGATAATTTTTTACACCCTGTATCTTTTGCAGTTTACTTTTAGATATTAGTGACTTAACAGTTCTCGCCCTCCTATAAATAATATCGGGTTTTTTCGGTAGTACAGGTCCTAATATGGGGTCTAGCTACAAAATGTGCCAGTTTTTTTGGGCTATTCTTTCCAGTTCCTTTGTCCCAGAACTGAACTGTGTAACAAATGGGCAAAAAGTTTTTCCTTTTCCCTCATCTTTTTCTTTTTTCTTATAGACCAACAGTGAATCTCGTTCTCTCTCTCTTGCCCTAACCATGGCATTTTTTGTAAGCTCTTCAGGATACCCTCTCTCCACAAACCTATCTTTATACACCGTTGCTTGTTCGTCAAACTTGGAGAGGCGTGTACAGTTTTGCCGTAGTCTAGTAAATTGAGAGTAGGGTATGTTCTCTTTCCATTGTGGGAGATGGCAACTCTTAAAGTCCAGATAGCTATTGCTATCGACTTTCTTAAAGTGCGTATATGTTTCTATCTCCCCTGTCACCTCAAAGTTTTCCGTAGAGATTACCAAGTCCAAAAACTCCAACTTATTCACACTGAAGGTGCCCGTGAACTTTAAGTTGTATGTGTTCACATTCAACCTCTCAAAAAATCAGCCCATTCAGTTTCATTACCATCCCATACGATAATCAAATCATCTATGTATCTTTTATACATTATTATTTTAGACCTCATGTCACCCTTTAGGGTTTCCATTTCCCACTGTCCCATATATATATTAGCCAGGCTAGGGGCACAAATACTCCCCATTGCTGATCCGCACACCTGTTGGTACCATTCTTCCAGGAATGTAAAGTAATTGTACTTAAGCACAAATTCTAGACAGCTGCATATAAATTTACATTTTGCATCGCCCACTTCAGGATCATCCCTAAGTCTAGTCTCTACAGCCGAGACCCCTTTACTGTGTGGAATAGACGTGTAAAGTAACTGCACATCTATAGAGCACCACCTATAAGAATCCTTCCATTTTAGTTCTTTTAATATATGTAACACTGATGTTGTGTCTTGTATATAAGAGTCCAGACTTGGTACATATTTCTTAATATAACAGTCCACAAATTCTGAAACCCTAGATGTTAGGGACCCGATACCACTGATAATCGGTCTACCTGGGGGGTGGGATAAGTTCTTATGGATCTTTGGAATGTGATAAAAGGTGGCCATCCGTGGATGCTTATTAAGCAAATAATTATATTCTGTCAGCGTAATACTATCAGTTTGTAGACCCTCTTTTAGTATCCCTTCTAATATAGTAAGGAAACCATTAGTTGGATCATCTGTTAGCTTTAAATATGATTCAGAATCATTAAGCAATCTATATGCTTCTTCCACGTAATAATCACGATCCATAAGAACTATCCCACCCCCCTTGTCAGCGTTCTTAATGACCACATCAGTATTTGCGTCCAAAGTTTTAAGAGCAGAAAAAAAGGTTTGTAGGCGCTGAGCAGGGTCGTGCAAATATAACACTGATAATGGCAGCCACTTGGTAAGGAGGTAGCCAGCCTCCTAAAAGTAAAACAACTTAGAGCAAACCACCAAGTAGGCGCACAGTACCAATGATGTTGATAAAAAAACAATTTATTGACATAAAAACAATAACAGACTCATTAAAAGATCACAACAATACACAGAGCATATAACTGAGGTATTATAAGCCTCTAATACACACATAAGATGTGTTAATATGTGAAAGGGACGCTGAAATACGGGAGAGCCCATCTCTGTAGGATAGGGTTAATCTCTCACATTAATTCCATATCAAACAGTTCAAATGGAAATGAAATCCTGCAAAATGATGTGATAAGCATCTATGACCATAGAGGTGTCCAGATTTAAATACTGTTTCCTTGGAGCAAAGTGTGGATAATAAACCAACCGATTGCTGTTACTCACTGAGACGTAGTGATCTCTTACTGCACGGGATAAGTAGTTGAGAAGCCGCTTGTTATCACCCTGTGCATGGGTGAGACATCCGTCAGCGGTATATTCAGGTGGAAACCGTTCCCTTCAGTGCAGCACCGAGTGAGTGTGTCAAACCACCGTGCAGATCCCCCAGCTTACTGAGCAACGCCCGGCCAGGCAAGGTGTAGCAGTGTTCCAAATGCAGGGGAAATTTGAGTGGGATGATTAGATCGCAGGTTGAATCATTCACCAGCAGCTTGTAACAGATGGCTGATAGCAATAGATGTTGCGCTCCATGGGACACTTAATGGTCAATTGTGGCCCTTTCTTCTGTACCCTCAACGCGTTTCTCCGCACCTCAGGCGGCTTCTTCAAGAGGCAGAGTGTTCTTCTCTGAGCACTATTTTGATTCTTTTATACCTTGTCCCATTAAAATCATTGGGAACAGGTGAGTATGGAGGCTCAACAGGTGCTTTGGAATCATAGCCTTCATACACAGATAACGTGTCACAGAGTTTTTAATTAAACATGGTCAGTTTAAAAAGCATTTTAAATTAAATCATAAGGCTGTCAGTTTATCATAGATAAGAACAACATATATAAAAAACATTTCTGTTATGCGGATAGAATCACTATAATCCCATAAGACTGCAGCCATACTAAAAATCTTTCTAGCAGTTGCCGCATTATAATTTAATAATCTCCAACACCTAAGTGGGGAAAAGGAGTATATGAGCATGTGTGCACATATGGTGGGTTAAGTACTATGTGTTATTAATAGCATATTATAGTAGACATTAAGTTTATTAGATCTTAATTTTATTATTTATTAATAAACATTTATACTGAGAAAGCCTATCATAAATCATGTGAAACAACATGTGTAAAAACATATCTACATAACACATCCCTTCATATTGCTATCTTTATGAGCTCAAATATTAGTGTTATAGCATGGGACAATGTGAATTATAGAGAAACTTAGCACATATAAACATGTAAAGAGAAAGATATATATATATATATATATACTATTATTTTTATAGTTTTAGAGGCTAATCCCTTCATCATATTAGCATGTAAGCTATTATAATCATTCCTATAGTCTCTTATCTGAAAATGGGAATGGTTGTGTGGGTCAGCGGCCAGACTAGCGTGCAGAAGGAAAATCTGGCGTGTCACTAGCAATATAGCGGCAACGCCAGGTCCGCTCGCAGTCATGGTCTCAAACTCAACAGAACCACTCCGTTAATATAATAGATGACAAAGAATAAATAAACAATATTACAAGTGCAGACAACAAAAGATGAGAGAGAGAGGGACAGAGACCAATCTCAATATATAATTCTATACTTCAGTGGGAGAGAGAAAGTTAAGTAAGCTGAAACGGCTATATATAGCTAAATAAATTCAAGATCTATAGTTTCGTTCAACCCTTGGGGTTTCAAAGTCTGTAATTTCCAGATCCATGCAGCTTCCTGACAACATAAAGTTCTAAATCTATCTCCACCTCTAGGGGTGATTTTAATCTGTTCAAGGCCAATAAATTGGAGACAAGCTGGATTACTTGAATGAATTTCTGCATAGTGACGTGAAACACTATGATTCATATATCCCTTAAGGATATTCCTTCTGTGTTCCATAAAGCGCAACTTCAGTGCCCTAGTGGTTCGCCCTACATAGTACATCTGACACGAACAGCGTAGCAAATAAACTACAAAATGTGTACTGCAATTAATGAAGGATTGTATCTTAAATTCTGTACTTGATCCAGACGGAGAAATATGTTTGATTTTATTAACCACATGAGTACATGTAGTGCATCTATTATGGTTGCATCTAAAGAAGCCCACAACTTTTGGGCCCACTAATGTACAGTAGGTTGTTCACTCATTTCAGTATTAGCAGGAGATCTCTTAAAGAAACTCGGAGCTAATATATTCCTAAGGTTTTTAGCTTTTTTAAAAATAATCGTAGGATTTGCAGGGAGAGTTGTATTTAATATTGGATCAGTCAGCAGTAATTTGTAATTACGTTTAATTATACAGAAAATTTTATTTGCTTTTACATTAAATTTTGATTTGAAAGCCAGATTATAGTGATTAATTTTTTGAGTTATATTATCACTGTTACCTTTTTTATTTTTATTTTTATTATTATTACTGTTAGTAGATCTAGATTCCTCAATAGCTGTTTCAGTGAATGGAGGGATATCTCGTGCTATGGTAATACATGAATCTTCTTTCTCATTTGAGTTCATATAAGATGATTTTATGTTAGTAGTTTCTAAGATACTTCTCCTATCTAATGTTTGTGAATAGGCTATGGCCTCTTCTAATACATCCTCGGGATAATCACGTTTTCTCAAGGAGGTAATAAGTTCCTCAGCTTGCTCAGCAAAAGTACAATCTGATGTGCAGTTACGTCTAATCCTAAACAGTTGACTTTTAGGTACATTATTAAGCCAACCTTTCTTATGGTTGCTCGTATACGGGATGTAACTACAGGTGTCAACAGGTTTTTTATAAGATGACACTATCAGTTTCTCCTCTACCGCCTCCACCGTTACGTCCAAAAAATTGATTCGCGAGGGGTGGTGTGTGCAAGTGAAGGACAAACCGTACTCATTAGTGTTTAAAAAATCAACAAAATTCATAACTGTGTTATCATCCCCTTTCCAAATGAAAAACAGGTCGTCGATCTAGCGACAATAGAGGACCAGGTTCGCAGAGTAAGGGCCCTCCCAGATCATTGCCTGTTCGAGGTCACCCATGTAGATGTTAGCGAAACTCGGTGCGAACCTGGTCCCAATCGCTGTACCGAGGACCTGTAGATAGTGACAGTGATCAAATAAAAAGTGATTGTGTGTCAAGATAAAATAAATAGCCGAAGTGATAAAATTGCGCTTCATCTCTGAGTCCATTCCGTATTTCATAAGAGCCTTATCAACGGCTTGCACACCTCTATCATGTGGAATATTGGTGTACAATGCTTGTACATCGCAGGTGATCAATTTATAATCATGGGCCCATTTGTGCCCTTCCACAAGTTTGATAAATTCCGTCGTATCACGGATATGAGACCTCAGAGATGTCGCGCATGGTTGTAAAAAGTGATCAACATAGTAGGATAAATTAGACGTAAGACCCCCTATCCCTGAAATAATAGGTCGCCCCGGGGGTTCGTGAAGTGTTTTGTGGATTTTGGGAAAGTGATAATAGGTCGGGACGATGGGGTGGAGGGGGTAGAGGAAATTGAACTCCTCCTGAGCAATCACACCCTCACTTTTAGCAGTTTCCAATAAGGTTTTTAGTTCCAGCAGGTATTTACGAGAGGGGTCCTGAGCCAACACTTGATAGAATGTTATATCAAGTAGTTGGCGTCTAGCCTCTTTTAGGTAATCACAGGTATCTTGAATCACCAATCCCCCCCCCCTTATCGGCAGGTTTAATTGTGATTGTCGTGTCAGAGGCCAGCTGTTTGAGGATCTTCCTTTCTTCACTGGTTAAATTATACAAACAAGAAGGTATTTTGCTGTCACATAATACCCGAAAATCATGTAAAGATTTATTATAGAAGGTTTCAATAGCACTAGTCTTATGTTGGAGCGGATAAAATTGAGATTTGTTTTTAAATAGTGATTGAGGAGTATCATTAATATCAAACGTGAGGATCTCTGATGTAAACTGAGATTCACTCACTGCACTTTCTATAAGTAACTCGTTTAGTATATTAAGACCTGATTGATCATCTCTATCTAGGATGACTTGTGTTTCAACTCCAGAGTTCTTTTTGGTGCAAGCAAAGAACCTCTCTCTACATAGACTCCTAACATACCTATTGAGTTCTATAAAAAGTTCAAAAAAATTGGGCTTTGAAGTAGGGGCGAAATTCATTCCCTTAGCTAATATCTTCTTCTCTGACTGGTTTAGGGGTTTGGAAGAGAGGTTAAAAACCACATCAGCACCTAATAGGACCTCTGATTCTTTCTTCCTCCCCCTCTGTCCCCCTCGTCTTCCTCTTCTTGTTCTCTTGCCCTTTTTGTAGTCCCTGACAGGGGTTCGTAACAGTTGTGATGTTGGAAGTGAGAAAGGGGGACATGGTTCCCTGATCTCCAAAGTTTTAAGAGCCTGATATTCATTTTTGGTCAGATTCTTATTTTTCTTAGTTGGAATCTCTAATGTTTCCAGGTCTTTTTTCATCATTTCATTAAACATCTCCACATAAGGACCTCTAGACTCCAACGGATAATAAGTGGATTTTAGTTTTAAACCAGACCCATTTAAAGTCTGATCCCAATTTTTTATTGATGCATCACTTTTCCTCAAATAATGCCTTTTTAGAGTAAGATTCCTTATATACAGGTTTAAATCAATATAGGTGTTCACTTTATTTAAACTAGAAGAAGGGGCATATGATAATCCTATAGACAAAACCCTCTTCTCCACTGGATTAAGGGTGTACTTTGACGGATTAAAAATACCCTTATCTGTCTCACCTAGTGCAGATTCCTCAGTTTTGACTCCCTTCTTGGAAGATCGCCCTCCTCTCTTTCCCCTAGCCTTCGTTTTTTTCCCATAGGTGTGCCCTGCTCCCTGTTGTTCCACTCTCTTTCTTGACCATAACGATTGGCGAGTGTTCTTGGTCCTAAAAAATTCTCCCTCTCTCTAGTATATTGTAACTTATCAAATCTATTTTCATGAGCAAAATGTGAATAATCATGCTGACTTTCATTATACTTTCTATAGTTTGCAGTTTTCTTAGGGACTTCCCACTGTCGTTCACGATTATATGCTCTTTTACTCCCGGAGTAGCCCTGCTGATCTCGAGAGGGCCCTTGTTCTAAATTCCATCTATTAGGATTATTCCTCCTAGAAGGTGTAATGGTAGCAAGGGAGTGATCAGACTTTCTCATCTGGTTTCTTGATATATTCCAGGTGTGAACCTGGTCCTTTTGATAGTCTAACTTATCTCTAGTATACTTTTTAGATTTTGTCTCAATGACTTTCTCTTCTATGGCCGTGACTTTTAAGTCGATGCCCTTTTTAATATGATTGAATTTTTCTGTACTTTTTAAATGAGCCAGTTCATGATCCAGATCTCTCAGATCCTTTTCCACTGATTCCAAACATTTCTTTTTCTCACTGACCAATAATTTCATTAGTTCTATCGAACACTCATCTTGAATTTTATACCACTTATTTAAAAAGTCTTTATTTTCAGTGTATCCTATGGGGTTTTTATTCAATCTCAGTCCCCTCGGTACCTGTTTACATTTTATATAATTTTCTAAACTAACTATATCCCACCAGGTTTTGGTTTCTTTAATTAAAAGTTTCTCTAATCTTTGATAAATATCAGTGTCAATCTCTTGTTCAGAGACAGCATGAGATGGATCCTCAGGTACAGACTGTGAAAACAGTCTTTCACAGTCCATTAAACGTTTAGACTTTATATCACTATTCCTAAACATATTTACCAAAGAAATATAACCCAAACAAAAGGATCCAAAAATTATCAAACCCAGCAGTAACAAATTACTCAGATGAAAACGAGTATCTCACTGGTCATACAATGTCTAAATATGGAATCAAAAATTAAATGCGATAAAAGATCCAAAATGATTTAAAAAACACACATTTTCTTAAAAAAGCAACATTTTTAAGACACCTAAAAGTTCAGTATATATAGTCCAAACAATCCTCAAACAGAAGAAACTCTGTATCACCTGCCGCAACCACGTACTTGGAGTCCAAACAAGAGGTTACTGGGCAAAGAACGGTGTACAGGTGCGCTTGTCAGTCTTTAATTAATGGTTTGCAGTCCCCAGGTGATTCCACACCTGGGCTGTTAACACTGATGAACCACCACCGCTGCACTTCTCCAAAACACTCAGGACTCCTTGAGCAAATTTCTGGAAAAAAGTATTCAGGAGAATGCGCCCATAGTGTAAATCCGATTTATTTTTTAAAACATATGAATAAAACCAAGTTACAGCTATAGATGTAATAATACCTTTTTGGACCCACACTTTGGGCCAGTTTGTACGTGAAAGAAAAATCCACAAGGCTGGTGCATCAACCGCTGTGTCCAGAAGCAGGGACTGTACACCGTGCTGCGTTCAGAAGCCCGTCCGGCCACCCGCAGCGATCACAGGGAGATGCAGAGACCGAGTGAGCGAGACGTCTAGCAAGCTCCGCCCCAACGCGTTTCGTAAGCACTTCGTCAGGAGGCTGGCTTGCAGACGTCATTCAGACCTTAATATACTACTCCACATATTGTCACCAGCTGCTTGTAATGATTAGCGGTGGATGAACAATCCTCAGTCCACCAGCAGTATATACAAGTTTTAAGATCAAACATAGTTTATAACAAATAGGTTAAAAATGTTGCTATTAGATTCATATACACATACATTAGTTTTGATTACGCAAAATGTAAAACAATATATATAAAATTTATGAACAGCACGTGCACATATATATCTTTGTCCTTAACTTTAAAAACATAATTAAACACATCATAAGCATAATCAAAAAGTCACATGAGTGCCTTATTACAAATCAATACACCCACATTGTGACCAAAAACTTAACATAGTTTATAACCAATGATGTTAATAATAGATTCCATAAATGCATAAATTAGTTATAATTACACTAGGTCTAAGACAATACCTATTGGAGTTATAGCACACACACGTGTATCTCTATCCTTTACTATTCAAAAATTACTTGGAGCACCTGATAGAGCTCATCATAAAAATAATCACGTATGTGCCTTAGTACAGATCATCATACTTATAACAAGCGAAAGAGGGAGACACAAACCCCTTTATTAGAGACAACCTTTTTTATATTAAAGATGATTTTTTTTCCTTTTTTTTTTTTTTAAAGAAATAATAATTCCGACACTCACTCCACATATCAAATAGGGAGACTTATAGCTATACCGACTGTTCACTAGTCACATCAAAGACTAGACCAAATAAAAGATATTAAAGGGATATACATATATATATATAACTGCAGTCAACTCTAAATTTATGCAAAGTTATATCAGCAAGATAGATAAACACTTTTATCCTCATTTAACAATTACTGTAGCGCAGGGCAAAATTAATTGATTCATATAGCATATTTGGTGTACAGTACACTTATTATACCCATCAACTACTTAGTGCAGAGAAAAAGATATATGAAGAATAAGAAAGAGGGAAGGTACAGGGAGGATAGACCTAGGGCTAAACTAGAATAATAACAGAGGTGTCTTATCGATCCCTAATAAACGGAGTAATTTCATAGTTCTCGTTTAAACCATGTGGGATTAGTGTATTCAGTGTTAGGATCCAAAAAGTCTCCCTTCTGAGCAGTTGTTCGTCTCTATTGCCGCCATCTTTACTTGCTGCTATATGTTCAATACCCGCAAATTTTAGGGTGGAAGGGTCAGCATTATGTCGTTCTGAAAAGTGTTGCGGAACGCTGTGATTCATCACACGATTTTTTATGTTACTCGTGTGCTCCAGAATTCTGATTTTTAATACACGTTTAGTTTTTCCCACGTACACAAGTCCACAGGGACACATTAATACATAGATACAGAAACTAGTATTGCAGTTTATAAAAGACTGAATGGTGTTAGGACGTTCACTCACTGTCCCCATTATATTTTTAGCCCCCTTATCAACCAGATTACAAACTTTGCAGCAGCCACATTGGAAAAAACCTTTTATAGGACCCAAAAAGTGATCATTTTTAACACCCTGTATCTTTTGCAGTTTACTTTTAGATATTAGTGACTTAACAGTTCTCGCCCTCCTATAAATAATATCGTGTTTTTTCGGTAGTACAGGTCCTAATATGGGGTCTAGCTGCAAAATGTGCCAGTTTTTTTGGGCTATTCTTTCCAGTTCCTTTGTCCCAGAACTGAACTGTGTAACAAATGGGCAAAAAGTTTTTCCTTTTCCCTCATCTTTTTCTTTTTTCTTATAGACCAACAGTGAATCTCGTTCTCTCTCTCTTGCCCTAACCATGGCATTTTTTGTAAGCTCTTCAGGATACCCTCTCTCCACAAACCTATCTTTATACACCCCTGCTTGTTCGTCAAACTTGGAGAGGCGTGTACAGTTTTGCCGTAGTCTAGTAAATTGAGAGTAGGGTATGTTCTCTTTCCATTGTGGGAGATGGCAACTCTTAAAGTCCAGATAGCTATTGCTATCGACTTTCTTAAAGTGCGTATATGTTTCTATCTCTTCTGTCACCTCAAAGTTTTCCGTAGAGATTACCAAGTCCAAAAACTCCAACTTATTCACACTGAAGGTGCCCGTGAACTTTAAGTTGTATGTGTTCACATTCAACCTCTCCAAAAAATCAGCCCATTCAGTTTCATTACCATCCCATACGATAATCAAATCATCTATGTATCTTTTATACATTATTATTTTAGACCTCATGTCACCCTTTAGGGTTTCCATTTCCCACTGTCCCATATATATATTAGCCAGGCTAGGGGCACAAATACTCCCCATTGCTGATCCGCACACCTGTTGGTACCATTCTTCCAGGAATGTAAAGTAATTGTACTTAAGCACAAATTCTAGACAGCTGCATATAAATTTACATTTTGCATCGCCCACTTCAGGATCATCCCTAAGTCTAGTCTCTACAGCCGAGACCCCTTTACTATGTGGAATAGACGTGTAAAGTGACTGCACATCTATAGAGCACCACCTATAAGAATCCTTCCATTTTAGTTCTTTTAATATATGTAACACTGATGTTGTGTCTTGTATATAAGAGTCCAGACTTGGTACATATTTCTTAATATAACAGTCCACAAATTCTGAAACCCTAGATGTTAGGGACCCGATACCACTGATAATCGGTCTACCTGGGGGGTGGGATAAGTTCTTATGGATCTTTGGAATGTGATAAAAGGTGGCCATCCGTGGATGCTTATTAAGCAAATAATTATATTCTGTCAGCGTAATACTATCAGTTTGTAGACCCTCTTTTAGTATCCCTTCTAATATAGTAAGGAAACCATTAGTTGGATCATCTGTTTGCTTAATGATTCTGAATCATATTTAAAGCTATCTATATGCTTCTTCCACGTAATAATCACGATCCATAAGAACTATCCCACCCCCCTTGTCAGCGTTCTTAATGACCACATCAGTATTTGCGGCCAAAGTTTTAAGAGCCTGATATTCATTTTTGGTCAGATTCTTATTTTTCTTAGTTGGAATCTCTAATGTTTCCAGGTCTTTTTTCATCATTTCATTAAACATCTCCACATAAGGACCTCTAGACTCCAACGGATAATAAGTGGATTTTAGTTTTAAACAAGACCCATTTTTAGTCTGATCCCAATTTTTTATTGATGCATCACTTTTCCTCAAATAATGCCTTTTTAGAGTAAGATTCCTTATATACAGGTTTAAATCAATATAGGTGTTCACTTTATTTAAACTAGAAGAAGGGGCATATGATAATCCTTTAGACAAAACCCTCTTCTCCACCGGATTAAGGGTGTACTTTGACAGATTAAAAATACCCTTATCTGTCTCACCTAGTGCAGATTCCTCAGTTATGACTCCCTTCTTGGAAGATCGCCCTCCTCTCTTTCCCCTAGCCTTCGTTTTTTTCCCATAGGTGTGCCCTGCTCCCTGTTGTTCCACTCTCTTTCTTGACCATAACGATTGGCGAGTGTTCTTGGTCCTAAAAAATTCTCCCTCTCTCTAGTATATTGTAACTTATCAAATCTATTTTCATGAGCAAAATGTGAATAATCATGCTGACTTTCATTATACTTTATATAGTTTGCAGTTTTCTTATTGACTTCCCACTGTCGTTCACGATTATATGCTCTTTTACTCCCGGAGTAGCCCTGCTGATCTCGAGAGGACCCTTGTTCTAAATTCCATCTATTAGGATTATTCCTCCTAGAAGGTGTAATGGTAGCAAGGGAGTGATCAGACTGTCTCATCTGGTTTCTTGATATATTCCAGGTGTGAACCTGGTCCTTTTGATAGTCTAAGTTATCTCTAGTATACTTTTTAGATTTTGTCTCAATGACTTTCTCTTCTATGGCCGTGACTTTTAAGTCGATGCCCTTTTTAATATGATTGAATTTTTCTGTACTTTTTAAAGGAGCCAGTTCATGATCCAGATCTCTCAGATCCTTTTCCACTGATTCCAAACATTTCTTTTTCGTGGAAGAAGCATATAGATTGCTTAATGATTCTGAATCATATTTAAAGCTAACAGATGATCCAACTAATGGTTTTCTTTCTATATTAGAAGGGATACTAAAAGAGGGTCTACAAACTGATAGTATTACGCTGACAGAATATAATTATTTGCTTAATAAGCATCCACGGATGGCCACCTTTTATCACATTCCAAAGATCCATAAGAACTTATCCCACCCCCCAGGTAGACCGATTATCAGTGGTATCGGGTCCCTAACATCTAGGGTTTCAGAATTTGTGGACTGTTATATTAAGAAATATGTACCAAGTCTGGACTCTTATATACAAGACACAACATCAGTGTTACATATATTAAAAGAACTAAAATGGAAGGATTCTTATAGGTGGTGCTCTATAGATGTGCAGTCACTTTACACGTCTATTCCACATAGTAAAGGGGTCTCGGCTGTAGAGACTAGACTTAGGGATGATCCTGAAGTGGGCGATGCAAAATGTAAATTTATATGCAGCTGTCTAGAATTTGTGCTTAAGTACAATTACTTTACATTCCTGGAAGAATGGTACCAACAGGTGTGCGGATCAGCAATGGGGAGTATTTGTGCCCCTAGCCTGGCTAATATATATATGGGACAGTGGGAAATGGAAACCCTAAAGGGTGACATGAGGTCTAAAATAATAATGTATAAAAGATACATAGATGATTTGATTATCGTATGGGATGGTAATGAAACTGAATGGGCTGATTTTTTGAGAGGTTGAATGTGAACACATACAACTTAAAGTTCATGGGCACCTTCAGTGTGAATAAGTTGGAGTTTTTGGACTTGGTAATCTCTACGGAAAACTTTGAGGTGACAGGGGAGATAGAAACATATACGCACTTTAAGAAAGTCGATAGCAATAGCTATCTGGACTTTAAGAGTTGCCATCTCCCACAATGGAAAAAGAACATACCCTACTCTCAATTTACTAGACTACGGCAAAACTGTACACGCCTCTCCAAGTTTGACGAACAAGCAGGGGTGTATAAAGATAGGTTTGTGGAGAGAGGGTATCCTGAAGAGCTTACAAAAAATGCCATGGTTAGGGCAAGAGAGAGAGAACGAGATTCACTGTTGGTCTATAAGAAAAAAGAAAAAGATGAGGGAAAAGGAAAAACTTTTTGCCCATTTGTTACACAGTTCAGTTCTGGGACAAAGGAACTGGAAAGAATAGCCCAAAAAAACTGGCACATTTTGCAGCTAGACCCCATATTAGGACCTGTACTACCGAAAAAACACGATATTATTTATAGGAGGGCGAGAACTGTTAAGTCACTAATATCTAAAAGTAAACTGCAAAAGATACAGGGTGTTAAAAATGATCACTTTTTGGGTCCTATAAAAGGTTTTTTCCAATGTGGCTGCTGCAAAGTTTGTAATCTGGTTGATAAGGGGGCTAAAAATATAATGGGGACAGTGAGTAAACGTCCTAACACCATTCAGTCTTTTATAAACTGCAATACTAGTTTCTGTATCTATGTATTAAGGTGTCCCTGTGGACTTGTGTACGTGGGAAAAACTAAACGTGTATTAAAAATCAGAATTCTGGAGCACATGAGAAACATAAAAAATCGTGTGATGAATTACAGCATTCCGCGACACTTTTCAGAATGACATAATGCTGACCCTTCCACCCTAAAATTTGCGGGTATTGAACATATAGCAGCAAGTAAAGATGGTGGCAATAGAGACGAACAACTGCTCAGAAGGGAGACTTTTTGGATCCTAACACTGAATACACTAATCCCACATGGTTTAAACGAGAACTATGAAATTACTCCGTTTATTAGGGATCGATAAGACACCTCTGTTATTATTCTAGTTTAGCCCTAGGTCTATCCTCCCTGTACCTTCCCTCTTTCTTATTCTTCATATATCTTTTTCTCTGCACTAAGTAGTTGATGGGTATAATAAGTGTACTGTACACCAAATATGCTATATGAATCAATTAATTTTGCCCTGCGCTACAGTAATTGTTAAATGAGGATAAAAGTGTTTATCTATCTTGCTGATATAACTTTGCATAAATTTAGAGTTGACTGCAGTTATATATATATATGTATATCCCTTTAATATCTTTTATTTGGTCTAGTCTTTGATGTGACTAGTGAACAGTCGGTATAGCTATAAGTCTCCCTATTTGATATGTGGAGTGAGTGTCGGAATTATTATTTCTTTAAAAAAAAAAAAAAGGAAAAAAAATCATCTTTAATATAAAAAAGGTTGTCTCTAATAAAGGGGTTTGTGTCTCCCTCTTTCGCTTGTTATAAGTATGATGATCTGTACTAAGGCACATACGTGATTATTTTTATGATGAGCTCTATCAGGTGCTCCAAGTAATTTTTGAATAGTAAAGGATAGAGATACACGTGTGTGTGCTATAACTCCAATAGGTATTTTCTTAGACCTAATGTAATTATAACTAATTTATGCATGTATGGAATCTATTATTAACATCATTGGTTATAAACTATGTTAAGTTTTTGGTCACAATGTGGGTGTATTGATTTGTAATAAGGCACTCATGTGACTTTTTGATTATGCTTATGATGTGTTTAATTATGTTTTTAAAGTTAAGGACAAAGATATATATGTGCACATGCTGTTCATAAATTTTATATATATTGTTTTACATTTTGCGTAATCAAAACTAATGTATGTGTATATGAATCTAATAGCAACATTTTTAACCTATTTGTTATAAACTATGTTTGATCTTAAAACTTGTATATACTGCTGGTGGACTGAGGATTGTTCATCCACTGCTAATCATTACAAGCAGCTGGTGACAATATGTGGAGTAGTATATTAAGGTCTGAATGACGTCTGCAAGCCAGCCTCCTGACGAAGTGCTTACGAAACGCGTTGGGGCGGAGCTTGCTAGACGTCTCGCTCACTCGGTCTCTGCATCTCCCTGTGATCGCTGCGGGTGGCCGGACGGGCTTCTGAACGCAGCACGGTGTACGGTCCCGGCTTCTGGACACAGCGGTTGATGCACCAGCCTTGTGGATTTTTCTTTCACGTACAAACTGGCCCAAAGTGTGGTCCAAAAAGGTATTATTACATCTATACCTGTAACTTGGTTTTATTCATATGTTTTAAAAAATAAATCGGATTTACACTATGGGCGCATTCTCCTTAATCCTTTTTTCCAGAAATTTGCTCAAGGAGTCCTGAGTGTTTTGGAGAAGTGCAGCGGTGGTGGTTCATCAGTGTTAACAGCCCAGGTGTGGACTGCAAACCATTAGTTAAAGACTGACCAGCGCACCTGTACACCGTTCTTTGCCCAACACACACATATATATATATATACATACAGTACACGTATATACGCATGTATATATATCATATGTGTGTGGGTGTTTATATGTATGTATATACATGTGTGTATATATGTATGCACATGGATATATATGTACTATAATTAAAATAAAGTAAACTTTTATTAAGCACTTACAAGTGCCACCAGGAAGACAGCAGGCTGCAGAGGACGCTAGACAGCCATTACTAATACTGATGCAGCTAAAAAAAAATATATATATATATATTATTATTTTTTTGGCTGGAGGGGGGTTTCTGGGTGCCCGGAACCCCCCCCTGGGTGCGCCACTGATTACATACAGTATACCCCAATATTTGGGAGTGACAGTAATATTTAATTTGAATAAGAATGTAATAGGATTTATGTATAATTACATAAAAGGGTGAATGCTATTTATAGAGGTGTCCTCCTCACATTTTTAGACCAGATGGTTCGAGATTCTAGGCACAACTTACATAGTGCGGGTGTGGTATTGAAGGTCGACAGTAACTAGGTCGACAATGTCTAGGTCGACCACTATTGGTCGACAGCAACTAGGTTGACAGGGTGTCTAGGTCGACATGGTCTTTAGGTCAACATGTTCTAGGTCGACAGGTCAAAAGGTCAACATGAGTTTTTTATGTTTTTTTGGTGTCGTTTTCTTCGTAGAGTGACCGGGAACCCCAATTAGTGCACCATGTCCCCTCGCATGGCTCGCTTCGCTCGCTGTGCTTCGGGCGAGGTGCCTCGCTTCGCTCGGCACAGATTACCGTTCCAATCGTAGTCCACGTGGATTGTTAAGCATGAAAAGGTTCAAAAAAAGAAAAAATTTGTGAAAAACTCATGTTGACCTTTTGACCTGTCGACCTAGAACATGACGACCTAAAGACCCTGTTGACCTAGACACCCTGTCGACCTAGTTACTGTCGACCAATAGTGGTCGACCTAGACATTGTCGACATAGTTACTGTCGACTTAGAGACCGAATCCCCATAGTGCACATAAAACTATTTGTACTTTTTCCTAAATTTTGTGTCTTATGCACACCTCAGCCACATATAAAGTATGCTGTCTGAAACAAATGGTCACCATACCAGCGCTGGAATACCGGCCTGCAGATGGCCGGTGGGCGGGGTGGATGGGAGGGAGTGAGCATAGCGTGCAAACTCACTATGCTCGCCACGGGTTATATTCCCACTCTAAGGGTGTAATTTGGGAATAGTCCCTGTTAGTAGGCATACCGACTGTCGAGACTGTAAGGGGGTGGGATTCCGGCATCGGTATTGTGATCGGCGGTCTCCTGACCACTGGTTACGTAGCTGTCCCCCGTGGCTTGAGCATGGTGCTCATATTTGAACTTTGCCTTTTGCATTTTTTACCCAGATTAACAACAGAATTGCACACATAAGAATATGTACTGCCAGCCATGGTAACCAGTGTACTCTTGCATGACAATAAGATGCATATTTAATGAAAAAGACAACAATAATAATGGTATTAACTTAAACTGCATGACTACTGAATACATACAGTGATTCAAAGAATACACTTTCCAAACCTTTCCTCATAGCCGAAGTTTGCTCCCTACCATTCATTCTAGAACCAGGATCAATGTGTCAAGCAGGTGCCGTGTCAATGTGGCTGTATTAATTCATTTGAGTATGCCTAATGTAATAATGCTTTTCACATGGTTGCCTAAATTGAATACACAAATGGCATGATTAGTTTTAGGATTAGGTTAGAATGAAATGCAAATTGAGAAAAAGTTTAAGGCAATTTCTGACAATTCTTTATTATCCTCTTAAGAAAAATTAATTGTTTGTAACGTACTTGAAGGAGCAGCAGGCCCGGATTTCCCAAAAAGGTAAACTAGGCGCCCGCCTAGGACGTGCCCCACAAAAAAATCTGGCCTATCCAAAATGTTCCCAAAGTAGTACTGCATTACTACCGTGTGACATTACAACATCACGCAGACTCAGCCGTATCCCCAGAGGCCCATTGTCTGCACTGTGCATGTTAAGTAATACAGGCTGTATACGTGTAATATAAGGCAGTCCTGTCCACTTCCCTCCTGCCATAAAAAATAAATCTTAAACTGTACTTAAAAAAAAAGGTTGTGGTGGTTTAGGGTGGGGTGGGAGGGTGGGGGGACTGTCTGCCTGTATGCTTATACCGACATCTATCAATTGCAGGGTTATTTAATTGGGTAGTCAGTGTCTAGCTTATGAAAGTACGCTGTCACCCATTATATCACTGTAATATTAGACAGGCACCCATAAGTATGTCATAAGCACTAAATTGGGCTCAGTCACACACATTACTGTGCATGCACCCTAACCCACCACACCACCAGTTCTTTGTATGCACACCACAGCCCTCAGTGCATGTGCAACCTTACAGTGACTATCTTATCCCTAGCACTCATTCAGATCACAATTGTGTGTAGCATGTAAGGAGTAATGGGAAGAGGGCTATCCACCTTTGTAGTATTAATAGGGAAAAACTCTCAGTTTATGTTAAATGTGACATAGGTTTCAAGTCTACTTCCAAAAGACCTAGGGCCTGATTTAGATTTGGATGCAATGACTATTTTCATGCAAGTGAAAGATTATTGGTAGACTACATAAGCGCTGCAATTGCACTACAAAGCACTAAGGTACTTTTGTGATGCTACTCGCAATCAAGAATGAAAATATAGTGCTATGGATTGTTTGAAGGAGGGGCCCCTCAAACTGGTATCTTGCCTAGGGCCCTGTGAGATCTAAAATCCATCTCAGAGGAGCAGTTTTGGGTGCGGGCAAGCAGGTAGGCCATCTGGGGTGCTGCAGCCTGAGGACACAGCCACAGCCACCCCACAGGTGCCTACTGCCTGCACCCCACACACCAGCTGCAGGAGGCACTGTGGGTTGCATGGTTGCCTGCTGCTGCTGACACAATTGAGGGAGACAGTCAGGCACTAGAGGCCCCACTTGTCCCACTGTCTCCCTTCTCTCCAGATGCTAGAGGTCTAGTGGGATCTCTATCATCTGACTGTATCCCTCTATAGTGTCTGTGTCAGGTAGCACCCACACAGCCCACCACGCCTACTGCAGTTTGTGTGAGGAGTACAGAATGTGGGTGGTGTGAAACCCCATGGCAATGATCATGAACCCCATGGCAATGAGCAGGAAATCCCTGGCAATGAACATAGGAAACCCCTGGCTACAAACAGCAAACCCCTGACAACAAGCATGGAACCAAGCATGAAGCTCCTGACAATGAGCATGAAATCTTTGGTAATGAGCATTAGACCCCATGCAATGAGCATATAACCCAGAGTAGGAAAACCTTGACTATGAGCATGAGAACCCTGGCAACAAGTATTAGACCCCTGGCAACATGCCAGTAATTTAAAAGTAATTAGAAGACTTACTGTGGTGCATAATTTGTAAGGGACATTATTGTGTGTGGAGCATAAAATGGTGTTTGGGCATAACTGTATGTGGCATAATATGTAATGGGCATTACAGTGTATAGCATGATGTGTGTGATACTGTGTAATGGGTATTATGGTATGTGGCATAACATGTAATGGCTATTATGGTGTGTGGTAAAAGTTGTAATGGGCCTTACGGTGTGTGGCATAAGTTGTAATAGGCATTATAGTGTGTGGCATAATGTGTAATGGGCATTATTGTGTATGGCATAATGCTCAATGGGCATTATGGTGTGTGGCATAAGTTGTAATAGGCATTATGGTGGGTGACAATGTTTAATGGCCATTATGGTGTGTCGCATAAGTTTTAATAGACATTACAGTGTATGGCATAGTGTGTAATGGGCATGATGGTGTGTGGCATTACGTGTAATGGGCATTAAGGTGTGTGGCATAAGTTGTAGTAGACATTACAGTGTGTGGCATAATGTGTAATGGGCATTACAGTGTGTGGCATAATCCATACTGGGCATTACGATGTGTGGCTTAATGCATAATGGGCATTAAGGTGTGTGGAATAATGTGTAATGGGCATTTTGGTGTGCGGAATAATGTGTAATGGGCATTACAGTGTGTGGTATAACATGTAATGGGCATTACAGTGTGTGGGATAACATGTAATGGGCATTACAGTGTGTGGTATAATGTGTAATGGGCATTATGGTGTGTGGGATAACGTGTAATGGGCATTACAGTGTGTTGCATATTGTGGAATGGGCATTACAGTGTATGGCATAATGTGTAATGGGCAATACGATGTGTGGCATAATGTGTAATGGGCATTACGATGTGTGGCATAATGTGTAGTGAGCATTATGGTGTGTGTGGCATAACATGTAATGGGCATTATGGTGTGTGGCATAATGTGTAAAGGGCATTATGGTGTGTGAAATAATGTGTAAAGGGCATTGTGGTGTGTGGAATAATGTGTAATGGGCATTACGGTGTATGGCATAATGTGTAAGGTGCATTACTAGAAGGAGGAAAATTTGCAAATAATGTAAAGGGCATGAATCAGTTTTTTTTCCTGTGTTTCTGTTTTGCCTGTGTTGTATAAGGGTCTCTACCTGACGTATTGTGTATAAGGGGTATTACTGTGTGGTGTAATGTGACCGAGAGACACTACTGTGCGGTGTATTGTGAATAGATGTTCTGTGGCCACTTCCCATGCCCCTATATTTTGACGCACACCTTCAGCGCGCACTAACCCTATTTTGGCTGGGGGGCAAAGGAAACTTTCACCTCTGGCACCACAAGGTCTAGAATCCGCCCTGTGTACTTCTTTTGTCTAATTGGCTATGTGATACTAAGCTGGTAAATGTATTTTCTTAACTAACAGTCATTTCATATTCCCAGATCTTCAGACAGTGCTTTAATTCAAATTGAGGTTAGAGAGAGGTTTGAAAGTCAGTTGGCAGATGAGCTTTAAACCAGGTAAGCACACTTGTGTAGTTGTGTTGGTGACCGTCTTACCTTTTAAAAGCCATAAGTTTGGCAGGTAACCTTTAAACCAGGTAAGCACATTTTCCTCTATGACACAGAAGCAGCCAGGTCCCTAAAAATCTATGTGAAAGTTTATGTGATAGAGTAGGACTTGCGGTGAAATGGGGTCCCATGGAGTGGGCCGCAAGCTTACATGCATTGTACAATTCATAAACCACTGTTTATTCAGATACTATAGTATTAAGGTGAATGAAGCTGCTAAGATATATATATATATATATATATATATATAGAGAGAGAGAGAGATGAGCAGGTTCGGTTTGTCAAGATACGAACCCCCCCGAACTTCACCTATTTTACACGGTTCCGTGGCAGCCTCGGATCTTCCTGCCTTGCTCGGTTAACCCGAGCGCGCCCAAACGTCATCATCCCACTGTCGTATTCTCGCGAGATTCATATTCTATATAAAGAGCCGCGCGTCGCCGCCATTTTCACTCCTGCATTCGAGATGATAGCCAGAGGACGTGGCTGCGTTCTCTCAATTTCTGTGTTCACTGTTCAGTGTGCTGCAAATATCTGTGCTCAGTGTGCTGCAAATATCTGTGCTCAGTGTGCTGCAAATATCTATGTTCTCTGCCTGAAAATGCTCCATATCTGTGCTGCATTGTAGGAGGACAGTGCAGATTTTTTTTGACCACCAGTATATATATATATATATAGCAGTACAGTACAGTAGTCCATTGCTCTACCTCTGTGTTGTCAAGTATACTATCCATATCTGTGCTGCATTGTAGTTGTGCGCAGTATATAGTAGGAGGACAATGCAGAATTTTGCTGACCACCAGTATATATATATAGCAGTACGGTACAGTAGTCTATAGCTCTACCTCTATATCATCAAGTATACTATCCATATCTGTGCTGCATTGTAGTTGTGCACAGTATATAGTAGGAGGACAGTGCAGAATTTTGCTGACCACCAGTATATATATATATAGCAGTACGGTACAGTAGTCTATTGCTCTACCGTAGGCAATTGCTATTGATATATTACTGGCATATAATTCCACACATTAAAAGATGGAGAACAAAAATGTGGAGGGAGGCCGGCCACTTGGGTCGCTTAGCTTAGCCATCCAGCGACCTTGGAGCACCTCTTTTTTTCTTTGCATCATGTGCTGTTCGGGGACAATTTTTTAAGTGCCATCCTGTCTGACACTGCAGTGCCACTCCTAGATGGGCCAGGTGTTTGTGCCAGCCACTTGGGTCGCTTAGCTTAGTCATCCAGCGACCTCGGTGCAAATTTTAGGACTAAAAATAATATTGTGAGGTGTGAGGTATTCAGAATAGACTGGAAATGAGAGGAAATTATGGTTATTGAGGTTAATAATACTATGCGATCAAAATGACCCCAAAATTATATGATTTAAGCTGTTTTTGAGGGGTTTTTGAAAAAAACACCCGAATCCAAAACACACCCGAACCCAACAAAAAATTTTCAGGGAGGTTTTGCCAAAACTCGTCCGAATCCAAAACACGCCCACGGAACTGAATCCAAAACCAAAACCCGAAAAATTCCCGGTGCACATCTCTAATATATATATATATATATATATATACAGTATATAAGTACAAAGCAATTAATGTTATCCATTGATAAATCTAAAGAGGTTATATAGCCTAACCTTTTAAGTCAGAGAACATCAAATTTGTCCACTTGTTTATTGCCAGTACATAAGGAACTGAACTTGAAATTCAATGTCACTGTTAAGCGCCTCATTAATTATGTAGACATTTACATTTCTGGAGACCACAGCAGCACTTTCAAGATTGATGTTAGCTATGTTTAGAATTCACATAAGCATATGGATTAGCAACCTGAATACAATGTGGTTGTTTTACTAGAATTAAGGGATGTTGAAAACAAGTTTCAATTTTAGATTTCAAATAGTTGTATTTATTTGCTATTTCTGCAACATATAAATGCAAGTAAGACAATAATATATTAAACTGATATGTTTAAAATGTTCAGTGAAGAGATTGCAATTTCTCTGAAACTATAGTACCAAAATTCAAGCCCTGAAATATTGCTTTATTGTGTACAAACTCTTTCTGACCATATTTAAAGCTGCCACCCACATACACATTTTATACTGCATGCTTTATTATCTTTGTAACATGAATT
Source organism: Pseudophryne corroboree (assembly GCF_028390025.1). Taxonomy (NCBI): domain Eukaryota; kingdom Metazoa; phylum Chordata; class Amphibia; order Anura; family Myobatrachidae; genus Pseudophryne; species Pseudophryne corroboree. Next base: position 494,656,897 of record NC_086448.1, on the reverse strand, counting down.
TAGATATTTTTCTAGGGTGTTCTCCTATATTAGTCTTCCCTTTGCAAATTCTCTATGTACCACGGCTATGCATTTTTGTTTCAGCATTCAAGCTTTATTCTGAAGAGAAAGTCACCTGATCTCTCCAGAGGAGTGGTGGCCATGTAAGTCACATGATACTAAGCAAATTGTAAACGATTGCAAATCCCTAAATTTCAGGAACAATGGGTGTCATTCCGACCTGTTCGCTGCTGGTTGTTGCAGTGGTGCGAACGGGTCGGGACTGCGCCTTCGCTGCGCCCGCAATGTGCAACGACCAGAAGAAAGAAGAAAGTGATCACTAGCGCGATCGCAAGAAGATTGACTGTGGGGAGGCGTTCCAGGGTGGATACTCACCGTTTTCTGGTAGTGGTGAATCCAACGCAGGCGTGTGCAGGCGTTTGGAAGGCGTATGTGTGACGTCAACTCCGGGACCTGCATTGCTGGATCGATTGTACAGGGTAAGTAACTCATACCCTGGTCTTGTTTAACAGGAATCTTTTTTAGCATAACAGGACTGCACAAGCGTTCACAGCCCTGCTATGCAGAAAAACACTCCCCCATAGGCGGTGTCTAGTTGATCGCACAAGCAGCAAAAAGTTGCTACTTGTGATTAACTCGGAATGACCCCCAAAGACAGGTAAAACACCACCATGGGTTAAGTTTGCTAAAGAGCAGTTTTCCAACCACAACATATTGGGTAAGGTTTTAAGATCAAAACCACTGTGTCATGTGTGGCACTTTGCTAAATTCTAACCCATATATGCATTAGTCTTGTCTAGGCTAAACAGCATAGTAAAAATTGATGTGAAACATCAAATATTACTTTGTCTATATCAAGAGTTCACTGAGACCTGCTGCATCACCCAATAAGGTTCACTTGTGTATATTCTAGAGATGAGTGCAGACCCTGAGATTTTGTTTTAGTTTTCGTTCTAAATCATCATTGTGTTTTGGTTCTGGTAAAACCACTCTAAAAAAGATAAAATCATGTAATTTGAAATTGTTTTTGTTCCTACAGTATGGATTACATCAATATCATTCATTTCTAGACATTTGCAGATAATTCTGACCTCCTCATAGCTCATAATATTGTTTTCAGCAATATTAGCCAAAGGCGACAGAGAGCTGGCTCTAAATGACAGAGCAGTGGAACAAACACATGTTTAACAGAATATAACACATATATGAAACATAGTTGCACAGCAATTGCAGACAGGATGGCAGTTTGTAAACTATATGTCCCAATCAGGGGTTAAAGTGAGCTGGAACTGGGCGGAACTGCATTCCATCAGTTCCACTTGGAGACGGAACACAGTTCCACCTCCTCCGGCTCACCTAACACGATGTATGCCCGGAACCGCTGAGTTTGTGTTACCAGCGGGAGCCTGGCTCCCTCTCCACAGTGGCAGCCGTTGGCAGGAGCTCCGGTTTCCGGCTCACGGCTTGTCAGTGTGCACTATGGGGGAGACATCATGACGTCTCTCCCATAGTGCCAAGGAGCGGACGCTGGAAGGACCACAGTGGTTGGATGCGGGAGCGAGGCTTGGTGAGTATTGTGTTTTATTTTTTTTTCATATGTGTGAGTGTATTAGTGGTGCTTCTACTGGGGGCAAACTACAAGGGGGGCAAACTACATTGGGACTAACTACTGGGGGGCTAAACTACAGGGGTCAGTACCATGGGGGCTAAACTACTGAGGGCATTACTACTGGTGGCATAACTGCAGGGGCTATAACTACAGGGGGCATTACCACTGGGGGCTAAACTACATGGGGCAAACTACTCGAGGATTAAAATACAGGGAGGCTAAGCTACTGGGGGCATAACTACAGGGGCTAAACTACAGGGGGGCTAAACTATATGGGGCAAACTACATGAGGGATAATCTACAGGGAGGCTAAACTACTGGGGGCATAACTACAGGGGATTAAACTACTGGGGACATTACCACTGGGGGGCTAAACTAAAGGGGGGGGGTAAAATACTGGGGTCATAACTGCAAGGGCATTACCACTGGGGGCTAAACTACTATGGGCACAACTACAGGGCCATAACTACTGGGGGCATAACTACAGCGGCATTACTACTGGGGACATAACTACAGTGGCATAACTACTGGGGGTATTACTACTGGTGTTAAAATACAAAGGGCTAAATGACTGGGGGCATTACTACGGGGCAATACTACACAGGGGCATTATAATTAAGGGCAATACTACTGGGGGCACTACTAATGATGGCATTGTAAAGGAAGTACTTCATAAGGGGCATCACTCCTGGGGACATAAGGGGCATTAATACTGGGGGCATTGCATAAGGGACACCACTACTATGGGCTCTATATAAGGGGCACTACCACTGTGAGCACTACCAGTACAGTGGACATTGCATAAGAGGCACTACTACTGGGGGCATTGTATAAGGGGCGCTACTGCTGTGGGCATTATGTGTATTATGGGGTGCTACTACGGTGGGCATTATGTGTATTAGGAGTGTTACTACTGTGAGCTTTGTCTATAAGGTGCCATAACGTGTATCATAATATATATGAGTAAGAGACACTACTATGTGGTGTAGTTATGTTGACACTCTGTTCCGTAGGTTTACAGGTGGTGCCTTATGACGCTCACACAATAACCTGTTGCCCAGCAGTCTTTTAGTCTCCTGCAGCCACAGACTTTCCTATAGCAGCTGCCTTTCCAGGGTGGATTAGATCCTCCCTGTACTCAGATGCTCCCAGATTTTATATATATACGAGGTGACTATTGGAGGCTGGACAGGGGTAAATGTAGTACAGTGAGACGTCACCTGACACAACCTTACTACTGTGCTAAGACACAGACTGAGGGATATATGAAAAAATGCACGTACGTGCAACAATGCACAGGTTGGAATAAAGGGTCTAATTCAGACCTGGTCGCAGACAGGTGTTTTTTTGCACTGCTGCGACCAGGTAATCACCGCCTACAGGGGAGGGGGTAAGTGCATCACAGGGGTATGAACGGCTGTGCAGAGAGCTGCACAAACAAAAGTTTATGCAGTTTATGCACAGCCTAGGACTTACTTTGCCACTGCGACAATGCAGGCCACTGGTGACGTCAGGGATCCTCCTCCGGAACGGATGGACATGCCTGCGTTCTTCCGGACACTCCCAGGAAATGGTGAGTTGCTGCCCAGGAATGCCTTATGCCTGTCAATCTTCTTGCTTTCGCCCCTGCGATCGTTTTCTTCGTAGAAACCGTTGCTGTCCGATGACCCCCTTTGCCATTGCGCATTGCAGACCGCATGCATGCGCTGTTCAGACCCGAATGCATGGCTGCGAAAAAAGGCAGCATGCGATCGGGTTTGATGACCCACATAAACAATATAAATCACTGTCTTGCCTGAGGTCTGACTCTGACCAGTGGAGATCTCAGGCGTAGGGGCTGACTGGAATGTGAATCTGATAGCTTTGATAAAGTTCTTATACATAACCAGGATATGGTAAACTTGAGCGTAGATCTTTATTTCTATATTTAGAGGTCGCCCCGCAAAAGGAAGACACGGAGGGGGACCAAGGGGAAATCAAGATCCCCAAAGGTGGAAAACACCAACCCCACACAGATACCCGAGGAGAAAAATAAACAACAAAAAATATTGATGGGGGAATCCTCCTTCAAAATTATTAATCTGTCAGAACACATATTAACGAAAGACCAAGAATCAGTTCTTAGAAAGGGTCTAAACTTTGCCCCTCAAAAGACCTTCAACCGTTTCCAATGGGAGAAAGACACGAAACTCTTCTGCCGAAAATTGCTACTGACCAAGTTCTACGCCAGTAAAAAGATGGAACAAACGGAAAGATCAGTTACATCCTCTCCATCATTCCTGCAAGACACGTATAGCACTCATGACTATGAAGGGATGATCGCATCCGGAGAGCTTACGGAACAGGATCAGGAGATGATCTCGATATTAGAAGAACTCTCCATGGAAAGCACTACAAGAGAAACTCAAACAAAGACTAGAACCATCTGCAAGAAGAAATCTACTTTCTTCCCACAAGACCAAATTTGTCCAGAGGTAAAGATCTTTATGGACATGGTCAGCAAGGATCTGGATGAGATAAGAAGGAGGAGAACGAAATATACGGACAATCTCACCAAAGGGGAAAGGAGAGCACTAAATGAGATCAATAGTTGGGGGGATGTGATTGTAAAACCCTCCGACAAAGGGGGCAACATTGTCTTATGGCCAAAAGAAAAGTACACTCAAGAGGCCATTAAGCAACTCAGTGACTCCGGGTGCTACACCAAAACAATATTTAATCCAACTGATAATTGTAGGTTAGCCCTTAATCGAATCACTGATAAAGCCCTCAAGGACAACGTGATCTCACGACAGGAATACGACTTCCTACGAGTAGACCATCCCAGAACTCCAACCTTCTACCTCTTACCCAAGATCCATAAGGATGCTAACAATCCCCCAGGAAGACCAATAGTGTCCGGGATAGGGGGAGTCTCAGAAAAAGCCAGCATCTTCATTGACACCCATTTGCGGAAACATGTAACCGCATTACCCTCCTATACACGTGACACGGGGGACGTCATCATGAAATTACATGATGTTAAACTGGAGGACAACCACCTTTTGGTTGGTCTTGATGTAGAGTCACTATACAGTAGCATTCACCATGAGAGGGGCCTTTCCGCGATAGAATACTTTCTCCAAATGGAAGGGCCCAGTGATTTCAATTCCTTCCTATTACGACTCTTACACTTTGCCCTTCATAAGAACATTTTTACATTTGCGGACGCATTCTACACCCAGATACGAGGAACAGCCATGGGCGCGGCATGCGCACCTACATATGCTAACTTATATCTGGGTTGGTGGGAGAAGGAGGTGGTATTTAGTGAGAACAATGAACCCTTCACGAGTAAGATAATAACGTGGATGCGATATATAGATGACATTTTTGTCATCTGGGAGGGTGATGCTGAGTCACTTAAAACTTTCATTCAACAGTTGAATAGAAATGATCTGAATTTGAAACTTACATATGAGATCAGCAGGGAATCTATCCCGTTCTTGGACCTCAGGATTTACAGGGGTGAGGATAACATGTTGGCAACAGAATTATATAGGAAAAAAACTGCCACAAACAGTTTATTACTCAGCAACAGTTCGCACCTACCCGCTACGGTCCGCAACATTCCCAGAGGTGAATTCCTGAGATTGAGACGAAACTGTTCGGATGATAATGTGTTTAAAATCAAAAGTAAGGAACTTACCGACAGACTACGTGAAAGAGGATATAGCATGAGATGCATCAAGAGAGCGAATAGATGCCTTCTCAACACCAATAGGCAGTCCATCTTCTTCCAGGAGAGCGGAAGATCAAAACAACAGAGGGACCTCTCAGCAAAACCAACTATCCGGTTTGTAGGTGGATTTTGCCAAGAGTGGAAAGAAATCAGGGAAGTTATAAACAAACACTGGCCCCTGTTACTAAATGATTCCGACTTGGCAGCCAATCTTGGCCCAACTGTATCAATGAGTTGGAAGAAATCACCCAGCATTGGAGACAGATTGGTAAGGAGCCACTTCTCCCGCCTACCGAAGCAGGAAGATAAGATCAAAGGTACCTATCCTTGTGGATCATGTACTGTTTGTGAGTATGTTGAGACAAGGCCAGACGTCAAGGATAGAGATGGATGTTTATTACGAACAAAGGAGTTCTCCAATTGCCAAACGAATAATGTCATCTACTGCATTCAATGCCCATGTAAAATGCTATACGTAGGCATGACCACCAGAATGGTCAAAATACGATTAATGGAACATCTGGGCAATATTAGGAATGTTGAAGCAGATTCCATGCGGTTCAGGAAAATCACCACAGTTGCCAGGCATTTCCAAAAAAAACATTCCAAATCCACACAAGGATTGAAGTTCTTTTGTCTAGAGAGATTACGGATGGGTGTAAGAGGAGGAGACACCTCTAGAGAATTGCAAAAACTGGAAAGCAAGTGGATTTTCAGACTAAATACTACGGCACCGGCAGGCCTAAATGAAAATATCAATTTTGGAGTTTTTCTACCTGTTTGACATCTATCTCGCTCTCTTATCAATTATCCAATAATCACTCATGGCTAATAACAATAATTTTATATAATTTTTATAATTTGTATACCTTATTAGCCATAGAGCATCTTATTCAATTTTTGTCTCTTTCCCTCTCATTGGTTCCTTTACACCTAACTTTCCTTTCATTTTAATATTCTCTCTCTCCTCTCTCCCCACCATTTACCATTACTTAACTTTATCCTTGCCAGTAACTCCGGATTACACCTTCTAATTATCTAATAAGTAGGGCACATATAACCAATGTGTATTTTTTTATCACACCATTATCCTTATATGTTTATGTGCCCACATACTACAAACATTAATTTGTCAGCTTTAAATTATACCATCAGGCAGAATGTATCTGCTAGAATGCATTTTTGTGACTAAAATGTTTGGTACAGAGCAGCTAATCTCTATCCGAATATTATCATAAAGCATCCCCATATATACTTTACTTCATATTACAATATTTGGTTTCAGTTATGAGAGTACAGTGGTCCCATTGGTGAAAATATTTTCATATTATTACAATAATTTCCAATCTATATACATTAATCACTACACTCATCACCACACATGATTATAGAAGCTTGGATTTTCTTTTTCTAACACAATATTTATTAATTGTACCTTCCTCTCACATTCCATCCCTGGATATTATCACTAATAAATTCAAATATTCATAGCAGTTCACCTATACAATTTTTATGACACTCATATTTTCACTATCTATAATTCAATTGATTTATGCACATTTTAATATGTTATACACTAATAAACTTTTCATTCTTTTTTACAAATGGCACCAATACACCGTGCACTCACCAGAATTAATACAAATATAAATTACGGATTATTTTTACAGGCTCATTTTTTAGGATAAATGTGGTTATTTATATATACAAACCTTTATTAATTTGCATTATCACTTTAGTAAGATATCAGGACTAATTAATTATTTATTCATTTATATATTTATACGCCCGTATGCAATGTTTTTTATGGTTACGTAATCTTCAATATTAACTAACATCTCACATTTAGATGTACATTTAGATAGGGATCTAGAGGAATAATGCCCCGAGTGAAAATGCTCAGCCTTCTATAATAGCCTCAGCCAGATTATTCCCCAAATCTTCCCCTTTTACTTTCAATACCTGAACAACAGAGTATATGAGATCGCTGCCCAATTTAGGACTAATATATCTAGGTGAACATGTAATTAATCAATTATTACCTTAATCATCACTCCCTTAAATAGAACTTCAGTTCCCATTATGTTACGGATGTGAACAAGCACACAGTGAAACGTACGTCATCCTTAACGTCATCAGCGGGACGTGGACGCGTTAATCACACGGAGGTACGGAAATCATCCGACCCGGCGCTCACCTCCCGCAGTGGCTCAAGAAAGTGAGAGACCACCAACAGCGGGACACGGACGAACTACCAACACGGAGGTACAGACACTACCATACGCGGCGCCCACCACCCGCAGCGGCTCCAGTAACAGGGAGACTTTCAACAGCGGGACATAAACGAATCACCAGTACGGAGACATAGAAATCATCTGATCCGGCGCCCACTTCCCGCAGCGGTCTGAGAAACATAGAGACTTTGTCTGAATTAGCACAGAGTTATCACTCGGATACCAGACACTGGAGACACCTGATCTGCCATTCTGCTCCAGCAATTTCCCTTTCAGCTGGTTTTACTGACGGATCATACACCCTCCAACAGGATTCCCTACAGGCTAAATACCAGGTACTCAGGGCTGCCCTCTCATCTACGGGTTGGTGTCTATCAGCCCCCCTGCAATGCTTTCATGTAACAGGGGAGGGGGATATCAAACTTAGACAGTAGAAGCAGCCCGCACTATTCTATCCTTTCAGTCCCAGGTGGACGGCTCTTCCCTGCTCTCATTGTTCCCATTCACTGCCCATATTGGACACATGGGACAAAAGCAGAAAGGGAATCTGTTTCCACACACCTGGGGCTCTCTTTTTTACTCTTACCTGTACCTTGGCTATAAAATATCATAATACGGATGTATATAACCTTAATCTGCTAATTTACCTTTCCATACCCAGTTTTTATGAGAGCATATCAATGGGTATATTGTATTATGATACTTGTGTGATTTAATGCTATGATAGCATCTGTACCTGAAAAAGGAGTCCAAGACGGGTTAGACCAGCAACAATTAAGGTCTTTTTCATTCTGGACACATAAACAGTACCTGAGACAGTGTAACATTTATCTGTTCTCTGGCACTGGGTGTCAAATCATCTGCTGCTAAACTGTGGATGTAGAATTTGTATCAAACTACATTAACACTGTTGCTACAATCCTGAACAAGTGGATTGATGCAAAGGGTGCATATATGTTACAAAAACCAGCACAGTAGTTTTCGGTGTCTCTTTTATCTCTTTTCCCTTCCCCTATTTTTTCCTGGTAGCAATATCTCTGGCAAACATTTGCGGACCAACGAAGTATACATATGGGTGCGTAAAGATATCCCTCTAATTAAGAGCATAGAAATAACTACCACACATGGATTATTGTATTAACAATAAGTGTCTCATATGAGCCAAACAGTAGCCTAAAGGCACTGATTAAGTTTACAAAATATCTCACGGTTGCTTTATTAACTTCAATATAATAATAGTCTTTTTCCTTATATCGGTTTAGATATAAGTTTATTGCATCATACATTATTGTGCATTGAGTATTTTCATACTTTTATTTAACACATATTTTTCTTTCTGCACTCTAAGGCAATCAGATTGGACAAAATACCTGTTTTTTGTGATATTTTTTAAATATAGAAATAAAGATTTATGAATTTTTAATATTCAATAATCATTTCATAAAAGAGTGCGCCACACAATAAGCACTTTTTTAGTGGAGGGCCCACTAGTGGCTCACACTAAGAACCCCCACTACAAAAAATACTATAAAATAGCTTAGTGGCGCACCTCCAACCTCGTTTGACTCTTGCAATGGCCTTTTGGCCTTTTTATGAATTTTCCTGAATTGGTTGGTTACAAAATTAATATCTCCTTAAAATTTCATCTATTCGCTTGTGCAGTGTCTGTTTGGACCTTGTGTCCCTTTTTAAAAAAAAAAACTTGAGCGTAGGCCTGAAGGCGTGACCAGAATGGAGGAGAATATAAAAGTATTTTATTCAGCACGCAAGATGGTAGAGATAGTGGCAGATGCTATTAGACTCAATGATCGGCATCACAGATAATGCAGTAACATTGGAACAGGAACAAGGGTAATGCTGTAGCAGATGTAACATCGATGGCAAGATGTAATATGAGATGCAGTGTGAGCCACTGATGAAGTCCCAATATAATGAGCACACAATAGCAGACACAGTTGCAGTGTAAACCACTGATGAAGTCAATATAAAGGAATACACAATGTTACTGACCACTGGAGAAATAAGGATACCGATGGTACTGGATATTGATGGCAGAGCACCAATGTAGCTAGAGATCGATGGCGGAACACTGATGGAACTGGAGATTGATGGCAGAACACCGATGGAGCTAGGTATCGATGGCAGAACACCGATGGTGATGAGTATCAATGATTGAACACCGATGGAGCTAGAGATCGATGGTGGAACACCAATGGAGCTAGAGATGGATGGCAGAACGCAGATGGAGCTAGAGATGGATGGCAGAACACAGATGGAGCTAGAGATAGATGGTGGAATACTGATGGTGATGAGTATCGATGGCAGAAAAGCGATGTGCCAGGCAGAGCTGCAAGCAGGATGGAACTCAGGTCTCAGGGCAGTATGGAATTTCCCTGAGCAAGGTAACCTGGAAGCAGCTGAGATCAAATATCCATACAGGATATGACAATCATAGCACTGGTGATCAGGCGGTCCTTACTCAGCATTCTTATGGGAGCCAGTGGGAAAGGATTGGCTGGGATGATCAGGTAGTGCAGGGAAGCTCAGACAGTCACATAATTGGCTGTGCTGCAGTCAGGTGATCAGGACTTGTCATAGCAGTACTCCAGGCTTAGACTCTGATGTGGATTGAAGCCCAAACACTAGGAAGCAGACATTATGCTGAAGGAGCTCTGCAGGAACAGCATGTCAAGACTTTACTGCAAGATGGGTGTGATGAACAGAGAGCCTGGATGCTGAACACTGTGTCTTGGCAATTACACACACAGTGGAATTCCTGCTTAGGTGCTAACCAGCATGTAATCAAAACTGCAGTTTGAATGTGAAGCAGTTTGCAGAATAAGCAAAGGTAAACCACAGAACATGAGATATACTGTCAGGATCGTGACAATCACTATACACATGCAACAATGCATAAGATGTAATAAGCAACTTAAAAAATATTAAAGAAACAATACCCAAAGATGTTATAAGCAACTAGACTGTAAATACATGCAACAATGCACAAGATGGATATAATAAAGAAATGCAGGCAAGTCTGGGCCTGTGTGGAAACTCCACAGCAAAACCTGAATGCAAGGCTCGCTGGATAAGATCAGGACATCAGTCAGGCAGGGTCTCGGATTTACAGGCTAGACAGGTTCTCACAGAAGCTGACAGATTCTCACAAGAGCAGGAACTATCACCAGCTATTTGGGAGAGGCCAGGAAGGGAATATAAATGGTGCTGTACCAATTATTGCTGAGAGAACCCTAACTGATAACTCAGTGCAGCTGCCCTGCCGCACGTACTGAAGAACTTAAGCAACGGGGAACGCCTTCTGCTTCCGGTGTCCCTGTTGCTAAGGAGTGTGGTGGCCCCCAGCACCCAGTGTCAGCCTGTTGCTAGGCACCGGGTGGGGACCAGGAGACCTTGCGCCTGATGCCCGCCTGTTGCTAGTCACCAGGCGGGGTCAGCGGGAGGCACGGTTCTCACCGCTGACCGCATAGGCGCTACATTGTATCTCTGCTGTGTGCTGCCTCACAGACAGTACAGGAGCACACAGCCAATCAGGAGAGTGTCATGACGTGGCTCCCCCTGATTGGCTGAAGGGACCCTCTTTGACAGGAGTCAGGGGGGGTCCTGGCAGTCGGGGAAAGGGGTCCCATGTGTAAACATGGGACCCCTTTCAGTGCGTGGTCGGGTTTCTGTTTTTTTGTTTTGCCAAGTACGTGGATTATACAAAGGACAGAATCTACACTGGATTATGTGAGTATCATTTTTTTCACAGGTCCTCCAAGGATTCTACATAGAGAAGAGGACCGAGCCTCGTGGGAACATAGGTAAGTATGTATGTATGTATGGAGGTGTGCATGTAGGTAATAAACTTATACTTTCACGGTGTGTGTGTCCTGTTTTTTGGGGGGTATTTTTTTAGTAGTAGTACTACAGGTACCAGCGGCCCAGGTTTTCCACCGCATGCTGGTACTTGTGGTTCTCCAAGTACCAGCTTGCGGGGGAGGCTTGCTGGGACTTGTAGTACTGCTACTAAAAACAATATTCACATTTTTGACACTTGGCTATCAGCCCCCCATCCGCCGCCCTTGGATGGGGGGGACAGCCTCGGGCTTCACCCCTGGCCCTTGGGTGGCTGGAGGGGGGACCCCTTGATTTAAGGGGTTCCCACTCCTCCAGGGTACCCCAGCCAGGGGTGACTAGTTGGGCATGTAATGCTTTTTGTCCCCCGTATTTTTGGAACCAGGACCAGGCGCAGAGCCCGGTGCTGGTTTATGAAATATGGGGGAACCCCTGTCAATTTTTTTTACAATATTTTATAAACCAGGACCGGCTCAAAGAGCCCGAGGCTGGTTGTGCTTAGGAGGGGGGTCCCCACGCAATTTTTTTTTCTGTTTTTACACTAAACAGACCCTTTCCCATAGATAACCATGCACAGATCTCACTGATCCAAGCATGGTTATCCAAACTCGACTGGAAAAAGCAGGTCTATTTGTTTGCTGCTTTTTTTAACGATTCGCAAAAAAATAGACCCGCACTTGAGCACTCAGAAACTAACACCCAAATACGAATGAATAGTGAATACCCGTATTGTATGAAATAACAGCCGCGTTTGACCGATGGTCTATTCATTCATATTTCAGAACTTTGCCAATCAAACCATCACAAATAGACCAGACACTGCCGAGTTTTCTGCTTAGTGAATTCCCGGATTAAGACTTAGAAAAAAAAACACAAATCGGCAAAACTCTGATTTTTAGTAAATACTTGCCCATGTCTCCTAATTTGAAAGAACAAGGTTTCCGAAATCTGTTAGTAAATCTCTTAGACTGGGCTGTCGCATCCTTCAAGGCTTGATGAACTTCCCTCCAAATCCTCCTGAGGTGAGACATGGGAGAAAAAGAAGAACTAGACTGTTGTGATGGAGTTGAAAGTATTACATTTATGATGAATACCGGAAACATAAAAGAAAGGAGACATGAAAGTTGAAAATGTTCAGAATTTTTATACGCAAATTCTGTAAAGGGTAGGTGGTTGACCCAATCATCCTGGTATTTAGAGATATAGCATTGTAGATATTGCTCAAACCATTGATTAACCCGTTCTGTCTGGCCATTGGACTATGAATGATGCCCTGACGAGAGACTGATATTGATCCGCAGTTCTGCACAAAAAGACCTCCAGAAATGCTATGAATTGAGAGCCTCTATCCGAGACAATGTCTTGTGATAGGCCATGAATACGGAATATGTGTTGAATGAACAATGAAGCAAGATCCTTAGAATTAGGCAGTTTAGACAGAGGAATGAAATGAGCCATTTTACTGAAATGGTCAACTACTACCCAGATGACCAAGCATTTGGAAGATCTTGTTAGGTCCACAATAAAATCCATTGACAAATGGGTCCATGGCTTAGAGGGTATAGACAGAGGAAGTAATTGTCTAGAAGGAAAAACAAGAGGAAACTTGTTATTGGCACAGACATGACAGGACCTAATAAACTCCTTAACATCTGTCTTGATGGTTGGCCACCATAATGAGTGAGAGAGAAAGTGTAAAGTCTTATTAACCCCTGAATGTCCTGAGGTCTTGTTGGAAAGGAACTCAGATAACACGGCTGATCTGAGTTTCTCTGGAACAAACAGTAGTCCTGAAGGAGTCTCAGATGGGGCCTGCATCTGTGCTGACTGGACTTGAGAGGCAAGATTCATGGTTAGACCAGCAAGAATGCATTCTGGTGTAAGAATCGGCTCCAGAAGCTTAGGGACTTCATGGTCAGACAGAAAACTTAGGGATAAAGCGTCAGCTTTGAGGATTTGGAGCCGGGCCTATAGGTAATTACGAAATTGAACCTAGCAAAGAACAATGCCCATCTGGCTTGTCGACAGCTCAATCTTTTAGCAGATTCAAGATACAGATGGAGCCTCAATTATCTTTCCTTCTTCTGTGACTAGGCGCATCTGCCTGGGCGTACCTAGTTACTATGAGCGTTTCCGTCTGGATGGGCGCACGCGCCCAGACGGAGATGGTCCCCTATCACTTAAATGGAGAGTATCTCCATCTGTGCGCCCGGACAGAGATGCTCTGAATGGGAAGCGGCTCATGCACTCCCGGCATTACTAGACGGACAGATCGCCTAGTCATGCCAGGAGTGCACGCCTGCAAATAGGCAGGGGGATATAACTTTGGCTTCATCTGTAGATTAGATTTTTGTGGTCTGTGAATATGGTTACTGTATGCCTTGCTCCCTCCAGCCAGTGCCCCCATTCCCCTAAAGTACATTTGGCAGCTAGGAGCTCTTAATTTCCTACATCATAGTTGACTTCAGCAGGCAAAAATTTCAGAGAGAAAAAGGCACAGGGGGGAAGCTTATGACTGACTGGATCCTCTTGTGAAAGAATAGCTCCAACACCTACTTTGGTGTCATCCACTTCTACACTGAAAGGTAGATCTGGATCGGGATGCCGATGAACAGGAGCAGAAATAAATGCTGATTTAAGGTCCTCAAAAACATTTACCACCTGTGGTGACCAATGAGCAGGATCCGCACCTTTCTTGGTTAGACTCACAATTGGAGCTCCAATTGAAGAAAATTAATTAGGGACGAACCCATTCCACAATTGCCTGAAGTTTCTTAGGGTCCATAGAAAACCCTTTAGAGGTGATGATGTATCCTAGGAAGGCCACCTTCTCAACCTTAAATTCACATTTTTCCAAGATCCTGGAGCTTGGTGAGGACCGCTTTACATGAGCTCGGTGTTCTTTGAGTGAGGTGAAGTAGATCAAAATATCATCAAGATAGATGACCACAAATCTTCCTAGGAATTCTCGAAGAATATCATTTATAAGTTCCTGAAAGACGGCAGGGGCGTTGGAGAGTCCAAAAGGCATTACTAAATGCTCATAGTGGCCTGAGTGGGTATTGAATGAGGTTTTCCACTTGTCCAAATAAGATTGTATGCTCCTCGCAAATCAATCTTAGAAAAAAATGTAGCATTTCTGAGCTGATTAAATAAGACAGAGATCACAGGTAATAGATATGAATTTTAGTTCGTAATTTTATTCAGTCCCCTGTAATCGATGCATGGCCGTAATGAGCCATCCTTTTTCCTGACAAAGAAAAACCCAGCTCCCACCAGTGACTTAGAAGGCCTGATAAAGCCTTTTTCTAAACTCTCCCGGATGTATTGCTCCATAGCTTTCATCTCGGGAAAAGACAGAGCATAGAGGCGACCTTTATGGAGTCTAGATCCAGGTATAAGATTGATTGCACAAACACAAGGACAGTGAGGAGGCAAAGATTCAGCTTGTTGTTTGGAAAAATCATCTAAGACAGACATGTACCTGGTTGGCAACCCTTAAGGGACTGGAAGTGCTGAGCGGACTTGCATGGTCAGGCATTTGGCTGCACATTCCGTGCCCCAGGAAACAATATCTCCTGTACTCCAGTTGAATACTAGGTTATGAGCTTTTAGCCTGGGCAGGCCCAGAACTACTGGAGTTAGAGGACAATGTACAAGGAATAAAGACAACTCTTCATGATGGAATATTCTGACACAAAACTGGAGGGCTGGAGTCCGGGTGCTCACTAGACCATTTTGAAGAGGATTGCAATCTAATCCACAGATGGAAATTGGTGGGCAGAGAGTCTCCATAGGAATTCCTCAGGCACGAGCAAATTTCAAATCCATAACATTTCCACCAGCACCGGAGTCAACAAAAGCAGTTACTTCACTTGGACCAGAAGGGTTAGTTAACCTAATAGGTAATAATAAAGAATTATTCGGGGAGATGGAACAGAGACTAGAAAAATCTCTTCCTAAATTCCTTGGGTCTACTAGTTTTCCACCTTCTGTGGACAAGTGTCCGCCTGATGCCTCTTGGTCCCGCAATAAAATCACAGTCCCAGACTGCGACGTCTCACCTTCTCTTGAGGCATCAAGCGGAAAGCCCCAATTTGCAATGGTTCCTCAGTACTCCCTACAACCTCTGGCACCGTCCAACGAGATGTTGGTATGGGAACCTCTTTCTCCAATCTCCGTTCCCGGATCCGCCTATCTACTTTGATGGCTAACTCCATAAGTGCATCCAAAGTAGCCAGGGAAGGATATTGGATGAGAAAATCCTTAATTTGCTCTGTTAGTCCCAACTGGAACTGACTCAGAATTGCTGGGTCATTCCAACCACAGTCGTTGGCCCATTGGCGAAATTTGGTACAATAAACCTCGGCAGAATTTCTCCCTTGCTTACGGGAACATCATAGAGGACTCCCAAGGCTTTAAATAAGGAATCCACGGAATGCAGACTGGGGTGATTTGGTGAAAGGCCAAAGGCCCAAGATTGTGGGTCACCTTGCAACAGGTAAATTACGATTTCCACTCGCTGAGTCTCAGAACCTGAAGAGTAAGGCCTGAGCTTGAAATACAGCTTACAACTCTCCCAGAAGTTCACAAACTGTTTAACGCCCCCATAGAACCTATCTGAGAGGTTAATATTTTGGTTTCCTCGGAGCACGTGATGAGATGATCTGGGTCCTACGATTTTCCTTCTGAGTGTCCACACAAAGGGTAAGGTCCCATTGCTGCGGGATCAAACCATCGATCTGGCATGCCAGAATCTGGGCCGTATTTTGTGCTTGATCCATCTGGAAATAAACGACCCACGAAGCTATGGTTTCTGGATGGTGGTACTATTATTTTGACACTCAGATCTGTAGGTTTACTGGTGGTGCCTTATGATGCTCACGCAATTACCTACTGCCCAGCAGTCTTTTAGTCTCCTGCAGCCAAAGACTTTGTCTATATAGCCATCTTTCCAGTGTGGATTAGGTCCTCTCCATACTCAGATGCCCCCAGGTTTTATGTATATACAAGGTGACTATCAGAGGCTGGGCAGGGATAAATGCAGTATGGTGAGATGTCACCTGACACAAACTTTCTACTGTGCTAAGACACAGACTGAGGGATAAATGAAAAATGCACATATAAGCAACAATGCACAGGTTGGAATATAAACAATAAGACTGGACTTTCTTCTGCAGCATCCACCCACCTGGAATCTTCTCTTACTTTTAAGGACATCTCTAAAAGACATACAGTTATTTATGAGGTGGACACAATCTGCATTTATCACTGGTAACAACCTCATGAATGCTATATTATCGGACATATGCCAGTAACCGATTATTGAGGGTCATATCCAGTGACTCCAGTCTTATTTGGAGTGTTTCCTAGCCAGCATTGTGGAATTCTAATCTACTATTATATACAGGCTTTTAATGTGGCATACACATTCTATTGTATATTTCTATGGTAAATCTTATATGTATTAGTAATAAATGTGCTTAATTTTATACAAGCCTTTCAGAGTTTCTAAATCCAAATGTTCTATCATGAATAGCCAGCGCTGGTAATTTTTGTTTTTTTCTTTCCCTTTAGTACCCTTTCGGGGAACTCACCACCCCCTACCAGCCGCTATTGATAGCGCACCCTAATTTTTTCTTTAAGATTTGTGATTAGGTCTTCTTGATCACACCCATGAGGAAGTCACTAGAGATGAAACACATTTGGTGGACAAGGCTACTGTGATCCAGAGTTTGATGACTTGGTGTCCATGAGCTCACACCTCTAAGGAGGAGTGTAGCGAGTAACATCTAACCTCATAAGGCCACATACTGTATGTTTTTTATAAGGCTGATTTATGGATTTTATTTATGTTTCAAAACTAAATGAGGAAAATAATTTTACAGTGATTGTGTAATTTGGTGAACTCTGCTATGAAGGTCACTGTGTAA
This sequence comes from Pseudophryne corroboree, assembly GCF_028390025.1. NCBI lineage: Eukaryota > Metazoa > Chordata > Amphibia > Anura > Myobatrachidae > Pseudophryne > Pseudophryne corroboree. The sequence continues at coordinate 494,639,545 of NC_086448.1, read as the reverse complement.
AGTCAAGCAGCCTTAATCACATATCTTCTCCATTGGGTATATCACCAAAAGGAATATTAAGAAAGAGGTATTTTTGAAGTCAATGGACATGTATAAAGGAGGATTATCTGGTGCATCCAAGAACCCCCTAGCATCTATTGTGTATTAGCCCATAGCTGGCAAAGAACCATCTTTGGAGAAACAGCCAGTTGGAAAGAGAATTATTTTTATTATATGTGATTTAACACTAATTTGGTATATACATATTTTAGCTAATTGGGGGCATCTGTATTGTATTAGAAATTACATACACAGTTTAACAAACCAAGCACTTCAGCAGTTCAGTTTATTTGGGACCCCGCATACATTTTTGGTGGTTTGGCTTAAGGATAACAGTGTCATCAACCTAATCATTGTGTTGAAGATGTCATCAACCTAATCATTGTGTTATATAAGCCTGATTCTGCAAGCAATGCCAATAATAGTGCAAGTGGTCAATACTTTTCAACTGTGCATGCATCTAAGTAGCTAAAAAGTCACACAGCACATGCTTTGCAAACTCAGGCTCTTAATTGCTCACACATGATGCCGTACTCAGATGGGTCGACACCAAACTCCAGGTCGACACCAAAAAGGTAGACACACCTTATGTCGACACCAATTGGTCGACACGCCTTAGGTCAGTATGGGCAAAAGGTCGACATGGACAAAATGTCGACATGAACAAGGTTGACATGGAAAAGGGTCGACATGAGTTTCTCACATTTTTTTATTTTTTTTTAACTTTTTCATACTTTACGATCCACATGGAATACGATTGGGAACGGTAACCTGTGCCGAGCGCAGCGGTAGTGGAGCGAGGCACCTTGCCCGAAGCATGGTGAATGAAGCGAGTAATGCGATGGGACATGGTGCAATAATTGGGGTTCCTGGTCACTCTACAAAGAAAATTACACAAAAAAACATAAAAAAACTCATGTCGACCGTTTTCCATGTCGACCTTGTTCATGTCAACCTTTTGTCCATGTTGACCTTTTGTACATGTCAACCTAAGGTGTGTCAACCAATTAGTGTCGACCTAAGGTGTGTTGACCTTTTTGGTGTCGAACTGGAGTCCCAGACCCTTCAATACCTATCATGGGGCTGGTGCAAGATTTGATGGTGTGACCAATAGTTGCATCTAAACATGCTCCACATGTTTTTTCTGCATCTAAAGATGCTCATAGTGGGTGTATTATTCCTTCTACATGCAGATGCACAGACATAAACCAGGGAAGGGCTTTTTGTGGTATTGGCATAAAATAACACAAACTACAAAAGACACACACTGACGTTATAGCATCTGAATCAGCCCTATAGTCTGTTTTTTGTTATACTGTGGCTAAGTAATTATAGTTAACAGCTACCTATACTGCAGAACTATAGGTATATATGCCTTCAGTCTTCAGGCATTTGCAGCCTCTCTGATATGAGTACTATGACCCATAGAACTGCAGGAGTATTTTGTAACATATATTAGAGTTTTAATGTATGTATGTATTTATGTAATTTTTAGTATAATATAATTAGTATGCATGTGTAGTCAGTGTTAATTTCATTAGGGATTTTCAATTTTGTTTTAGTTTTAGTCACTTTCCTAAAATTTGCCGAAATTAAATGTCACATTTTAGTCAATTTTTTTAATTTTGTCTTAGTCAAGATTTAGTCAGTGGATCTTGACGAACATTTTTGTCTAATTTTAGTCATTGATTTAGTCATAGCTTTGCAGTTTTATGATACTGTAACTACTGTCACTATGTGTTTTAGTACTGTAGATAATTAGGTATTAAACAAGTGCAACATAACAGACACAAATGCTATTTCCTTTTACAGCAGGTAATTTATTTTCTGCAAATATTAATTTAAGAATAATATTGTTCTTTAATTAAAAGAGTTAAAACCTTAACCATCCTTAACCCTACTAAAGTAGTAGTAGTTGATGTTCACTTCACATTCACACATCAAGATGTAAATAGTAATCTACAATTACAATATAAATATTATAGTACATATACATAGTCATACTGATAAAAGAAAATTATTATTCTCTCTTATGACCCAGCCTTGTTGTATGTATGTATAAAAATACATGATTAATTTAAATAATACAAAAAAACACTTGAAATATTAAAAAAAACCTGTCTGACACAACTAAGCAGTAAGTAGTATGCATATCATATGCTAATAATAATATTTAGCTATTTAGCAGCTAGCTAGCTCAATTGAGTTATTCTCATCATGACAAAGAGTTGTAGTTGCGCAGCCAAAAAATACAACCTGGTTGATCCTCTGACTCCTACCTAAGATAATAAGCAGTGTTAGTACTACTACAAAAAATGAAGCTGTAAAGAATGTGGATGCATATGATCATATGCTAATAATAATATATAGCTAGTATTTAGCAGCTAGCTAGCTCAGTTGAGTGATTCTCATCATGACAAAGAGTTGTTGTTGTTGTTGTTGTGCAATTATAGTTAACAGCTACCTATACTGCAGAACTATAGGTATATATGCCTCCAGTCTTCAGGCATTTGCAGCCTATCTGATATGAGTACTATGACCCATAGAACTGCAGGAGTATTTTGTAACATATATTAGAGTTTAATGTATGTATGTATTTATGTAAATTTTACTATAATATAATTAGTATGCATGTGTAGTCAGTGTTAATTTCGACAGGGATTTTCAATTTCATTTTAGTCTTAGTCACTTTAAAAAAATTGACAAAATTAAATGTCACATTTTAGTAAAAAAAATTAAATTTTGTATTAATCAAGTTTTAGTCAGTGGAGCTTGACGAACATTTTTGTCTAATTTTAGTCATTGATTTAGTCATAGCTTTGCAGTTTTATGATACTGTAACTACTGTCACTATGTGTTTTAGTACTGTAGATAATTAGGTATTAAACAAGTGCAACATAACAGACACAAATGCTATTTCCTTTTACAGCAGGTAATTTATTTTCTGCAAATATTAATTTAAGAATAAAATTGTTCTTTAATTAAAAGAGTTAAAACCTTAACCGTCCTTAACCCTACTTAAGTAGTAGTAGTTGATGTTCACTTAACATTCACACATCAAGATGTAAAAAGTAATCTACAATTACAATATAAATATTATAGTACATATACATAGTCATACTGATAAAAGAAAACTATTATTCTCTCTTATGAACCAGCCTTGTTGTATGTATGTATAAAAATACAGTATTAATTTAAATAATACAATAAAACACTCGAAATATACAAAACCTGTCTGATACAACTAATTAGTAAGTAGTATGCATATCATATGCTAATAATAATATTTAGCTATTTAGCAGCTAGCTAGCTCAGTTGAGTGATTCTCATCATGACAAAGAGTTGTTGTTGCGCAGCCAAAAAATACAACCTGGTTGATCCTCTGACTTCTACCTAAGATAATAAGCAGTGGTAGTACTACTACAAAAAATGAAGCTGTAAAGAATGTGGATGCATATGATCATATGCTAATAATAAAATCTAGCTATTTAACAACTAGCTAACTCAACTGAGTGATGCTCATCATGACAAAGAGTTGTTGTTGTTCTTTGTTCTCCACTGTCCGGGCTGGCAGACCACTACGACCTATCCACAAGGCTAGAGCTCTTGCTTTAGTTTGTTCTTCTTTTGCTTCTGGATGGTACTTTGAAGCAAAAGCAATCACATTTGGAAGAGTTGTCTGTTGTTTTTCTTTTCCCCTGCCTGTTTTCGGTACAGCGATAGTCTATGGGATCTGAGTTGTAAAAAAGTATTTTATATTATTCAATATGTTTTGACTCAAAATCAGGTTATATACACAGTATGTCTGTCACAGATTCCATGCTTCAGTCATCCACACACATAAACATTATAAGACTCTCTGACTCGCTCCTTCTTGTTGTCTCCGACTTCAAGTGGAAGCATTTCTGCAAATTTCAAATCTCACCTCAGGGCACTTTATCAAATTCCAGAACAACCACTGATATAAGCTTCATTATAAGTTATGTAATTACTAGTGATGAGCGGGTTCGGATCCTCGGGATCCGAACCCGCCCGAACTTCACCTTTTTTTTCACGGGTCCGAGCGACTCGGATCCTCCCGCCTTGCTCGGTTAACCCGAGCGCGCCTGAACGTCATCATCCCGCTGTCGGATTCTCGCGAGATTCAGATTCTATATAAGGAGCCGCGCGTCGCCGCCATTTTCACACGTGCATTGAGATTGATAGGGAGAGGACGTGGCTGGCGTCCTCTCCGTTATAGTAGAAGAAAAGAGTAAAGAGACTGAGTGACTTATAATTGTGGGGAGGATTGGGGACGGGGAGCAGCTGTTGGAGTACAGTGCAGGGTTTTTATTATACCACCAGTGAGTTTAATCCTTTGTTTCTCTGCCTGAAAAAAATGCTCCACCATATCTGTGCTCACTCAGTGTGCTGCACTGCTGCATGATATATCTGTGCTGAGTGCACTGCTCAGTGCTCACACTGCCTAATTGTGGGGACTGGGGAGCAGTTATAGCAGGAGTACAGTGCACAGTTTTGCTGACAGTGACCACCAGTCCAGTATACGTTTGTCTGCCTGAAAAACACTCCTGTGGTGGCTTTTTTTTTCTTCATACTAGTTTAGCAGTCTGCTGACAGTGTCCACCAGGTCCGTTATTATTATACAGTATATTTATTATATCTATTAGCAGTACGGTAGGCCACGGCTGTACCTACCTCTGTGTCGTCAGTGCACTCGTCGTCCATAAGTAATATAATACTATACTATACATCCATCTACATTGTATACCTGTGGTGGCTTTTTTTTTCTTCATACTAGTTTAGCAGTCTGCTGACAGTGTCCACTAGGTCCGTTATTATTATACAGTATATTATATATATATATAGCAGTACGGTAGGCCACGGCTGTACCTACCTCTGTGTCGTCAGTGCACTCGTCGTCCAAAAGTAATATAATACTATACTATCCATCCATCTACATTGTATACGTGTGGTGGCTTTTTTTTTCTTCATACTAGTTTAGCAGTCTGTTGACAGTGTCCACCAGGTCCGTTATTATTATACAGTATATTATATATATATATAGCAGTACGGTAGGCCACGGCTGTACCTACCTCTGTGTCGTCAGTGCACTCGTCGTCCAAAAGTAATATAATACTATACTATCCATCCATCTACATTGTATACGTGTGGTGGCTTTTTTTTTCTTCATACTAGTTTAGCAGTCTGTTGACAGTGTCCACCAGGTCCGTTATTATTATACAGTATATTATATATATATATAGCAGTACGGTAGGCCACGGCTGTACCTACCTCTGTGTCGTCAGTGCACTCATCATCCATAAGTAATATAATACTATACTATCCATCCATCTACATTGTATACCTGTGGTGGCTTTTTTTTTCTTCATACTAGTTTAGCAGTCTGCTGACAGTGTCCACCAGGTCCGTTATTATTATACAGTATATTATATATATATATAGCAGTACGGTAGGCCACGGCTGTACCTACCTCTGTGTCGTCAGTGCACTCGTCATCCATAAGTAATATAATACTATACTATACATCCATCTACATTGTATACCTGTGGTGGCTTTTTTTTTCTTACTACTAGTTTAGCAGTCTGCTGACAGTGTCCACCTGGTCCGTTATTATTATACAGTATATTATATATATATATATAGCAGTACGGTAGGCCACGGCTGTACCTACCTCTGTGTCGTCAGTGCACTCGTCGTCCATAAGTAATATAATACTATACTATCCATCCATCTACATTGTATACCTGTGGTGGCTTTTTTTTTCTTCATATTAGTTTAGCAGTCTGCTGACAGTGTCCACCAGGTCCGTTATTATTATACAGTATATTATATATATATATAGCAGTACGGTAGGCCACGGCTGTACCTACTTCTGTGTCGTCAGTGCACTCGTCGTCCATAAGTAATATAATACTATACTATCCATCCATCTACATTGTATAACTGTGGTGGCTTTTAGTTGTGCGCATTAAAATATGGAGAACAAAAATGTGGAGGTTAAAAAAATAGGGAAAAATCAAGATCCACTTCCACCTCGTGCTGAAGCTGCTGCCATTAGTCATGGCCGAGACGATGAAATGCCATCAACGTCGTCTGCCAAGGCCGATGCCCAATGTCATAGTACAGAGCATGTAAAATCCAAAACACAAAAGATCAGTAAAATGACCCAAAAATCAAAATTAAAAGCGTCTGAGGAGAAGCGTAAACTTGCCAATATGCCATTTACGACACGGAGTGGCAAGTGGTTCAGCTTCACATGAGGATGGAAGCACTCATCCTCTCGCTAGAAAAAAGAAAAGACGTAAGCTGGCAAAAGCACAGCAAAGAACTGTGCGTTCTTCAAAATCCAAAATCCCAAAGGAGAGTCCAATTGTGTCGGTTGCGATGCCTGACCTTCCCAACACTGGACGGGAAGAGCTTGCGCCTTCCACCATTTGCACGCCCCCTGCAAGTGCTGGAAGGAGCACCCGCAGTCCAGTTCCTGATAGTCAAATTGAAGATGTCAGTGTTGAAGTACACCAGGATGAGGATATGGGTGTTGCTGGCGCTGGGGAGGAAATTGACAAGGAGGATTCTGATGGTGAGGTGGTTTGTTTAAGTCAGGCACCCGGGGAGACACCTGTTTTCCATGGGAGGAATATGGCCATTGACATGCCTGGTCAAAATACAAAAAAAAATCAGCTCTTCAGTGTGGAATTATTTCAACAGAAATGCGGACAACTGGTGTCAAGCCATGTGTTGCCTTTGTCAAGCTGTAATAAGTAGGGGTAAGGACGTTAACCACCTCGGAACATCCTCCCTTATACGTCACCTGCAGCGCATTCATAATAAGTCAGTGACAAGTTCAAAAACTTTGGGCGGAAGCAGTACACTGACCAGTAAATCCCTTCCTCTTGTAACCAAGCTCGCGCAAACCACACCACCAACTCCCTCAGTGTCAATTTCCTCCTTACCCAGGAAAGCCAATAGTCCTGCAGGCCATGTCACTGGCAGGTCTGACGAGTCCTCTCCTGCCTGGGATTCCTCCGATGCATCCTTGAGTGTAACGCCTATTGCTGCTGGCGCTGCTGTTATTGCTGCTGGGAGTCGATCGTCATCCCAGAGGGGAAGTCGGAAGACCACTTGTACTACTTCCAGTAAGCAATTGACTGTCCAACAGTCCTTTGCGAGGAAGATGAAATATCACAGCAGTCATCCTGTTGCAAAGCAGATAACTGAGGCCTTGACAACTATGTTGGTGTTAGACGTGCGTCCAGTATCCGCCGTTAGTTCACGGGGAACTAGACAATTGCTTGAGGTAGTGTGCCCCCGTTACCAAATACCATCTAGGTTCCACTTCTCTAGGCAGGCGATACCGAGAATGTACACGGACGTCAGAAAAAGACTCACCAGTGTCCTAAAAAATGCAGTTGTACCCAATGTCCACTTAACCACGGACATGTGGACAAGTGGAGCAGGGCAGACTCAGGACTACATGACTGTGACAGCCCACTGGGTAGATGTATTGCCTCCCGCTGCAAGAACAGCAGCGGCGGCACCAGTAGCAGCATCTCGCAAATGCCAACTCGTTCCTAGGCAGGCTACGCTTTGTATCACCGCTTTCCAGAATACGCACACAGCTGAAAACCTCTTACGGCAACTGAGGAAGATCATCGCAGAATGGCTTACCCCAATTGGACTCTCCTGGGGATTTGTGGCATCGGACAACGCCAGCAATATTGTGCGTGCATTACATCTGGGCAAATTCCAGCACGTCCCATGTTTTGCACATACCTTGAATTTGGTGGTGCAGAATTATTTAAAAAACGACAGGAGCGTGCAAGAGATGCTGTCGGTGGCCAGAAGAATTGCGGGCCACTTTCGGCGTACAGGCACCGCGTACAGAAGACTGGAGCACCACCAAAAACACCTGAACCTGCCCTGCCATCATCTGAAGCAAGAGGTGGTAACGAGGTGGAATTCAACCCTCTATATGCTTCAGAGGATGGAGGAGCAGCAAAAGGCCATTCAAGCATATACATCTGGCCACGATATAGGCAAAGGAGGTGGAATGCACCTGTCTCAAGCGCAGTGGAGAGTGATTTCAACGTTGTGCAAGGTTCTGCAACCTTTTGAACTTGCCACACGTGAAGTCAGTTCAGACACTGCCAGCCTGAGTCAGGTCATTCCCCTCATCAGGCTTTTGCAGAAGAAGCTGGAGGCATTGAAGGAGGAGCTAAAATAGAGCGATTCCGCTAGGCATGTGGGACTTGTGGATGGAGCCCTTAATTCGCTTAACCAGGATTCACGTGTGGTCAATCTGTTGAAATCAGAGCACTACATTTTGGCCACCGTGCTCGATCCTAGATTTAAAACCTACCTTGGATCTCTCTTTACGGCAGACACAAGTCTGCAGAGGTTCAAAGACCTGCTGGTGAGAAAATTGTCAAGTCAAGCGGAACGCGACCCGTCAACATCTCCTCCTTCACATTCTCCCGCAACTGGGGGTGCGAGGAAAAGGCTACGAATTCCGAGCCCACCCACTGGCGGTGATGCAGGGCAGTCTGGAGCGACTGCTGATGCTGACATCTGGTCCGGACTGAAGGACCTGCCAACGATTACTGACATGTCGTCTACTGTCACTGCATATGATTCTCTCACCATTGAAAGAATGGTGGAGGATTATATGAGTGACCGCATCCAAGTAGGCACGTCAGACAGTCCGTACGTATACTGGCAGGAAAAAGAGGCAATTTGGAGGCCCTTGCACAAACTGGCTTTATTCTACCTAAGTTGCCCTCCCTCCAGTGTGTACTCCGAAAGAGTATTTAGTGCCGCCGCTCACCTTGTCAGCAATCGGCGTACAAGGTTACTTCCAGAAAATGTGGAGAAGATGATGTTCATTAAAATGAATTATAATCAATTCCTCCATGGAGACATTCACCAGCAGCAATGGCTTCCAGAAAGTACACGGGGACCTGAGATGGTGGATTCCAGTGGGGACGAATTAATAATCTGTGAGGAGGGGGATGTACACAGTGAAATGGGTGATGAATCGGATGATGATGATGAGGTGGACATCTTGCCTCCGTAGAGCCAGATTGTGCAAGGAGAGATTGATTGCTTCTTTTTTGGTGGGGGCCCAAACCAACCAGTCATTTCAGTCACAGTCGTGTGGCAGACCCTGTCGCTGAAATGATGGGTATGTTAAAGTGTGCATGTCCTGTTTTTACAACATAAGGGTGGGTGGGAGGGCCCAAGGACAATTCCATCTTGCACCTCTTTTTTCTTTCATTTTTCTTTGCGTCATGTGCTGTTTGGGGAGTATTTTTTTGAAGGGCCATCCTGCGTGACACTGCAGTGCCACTCCTAGATGGGCCAGGTGTTTGTGTCGGCCACTAGGGTCGCTTAGCTTAGTCACACAGCTACCTCATTGCGCCTCTTTTTTTCTTTGCGTCATGTGCTGTTTGGGGAGTATTTTTTTGAAGGGCCACCCTGCGTGACACTGCAGTGCCACTCCTAGATGGGCCAGGTGTTTGTGTCGTCCACTAGGGTCGCTTAGCTT